>NC_069504.1:352494799-352843549 GCF_027579735.1 Bombina bombina
GACATAGAGAAGGGGGGCTAATAAGTCTCGAAGGCCACTTTTGGGCCATGATTATAATACATCATATTCCCTGTTTTTGCAAACTAGATAATAGCAACGGCAGTAAAGGTACTATAGGTAACAGAGTTAATGGTATAGTGCAGAGGTCAGATAATACTGAACACTGCAACAGGACATTAGAACAAAGTTAAGTTATAGACATGCAAGTACTATGGAGCTGAAAATCACTAGACAACTAGCTTTATATAATACAACTGTAGGCTAGTCCTTAACATTTAACTGTGTGGACCACAAAACATGAATAATGAGGCACCAACACCTAAACTATCTAAAGAGAATTTAAAGTACGTCTACCATTAAGGGGGGGTATATAGGGGTGGTACATATATAGAGGTCCAAAATTCTCAGACTATGTTCTACTTGATCGCATCTAAAAGTAAACTGTGTGGAGTGACTAGCATTAATACCTATATAGGTAACAAGACAGCAAGGCTAAGCAGTTATGAGAATTAGTCAGCAAAGTTAATGTGTTAAGGTCAGCGAGTCAACACACTATAACATAGGCAGATTTATAGGGATATTGAAATCGCATTACTCCTAGCCCTTCTACTAAAATGAGTGGGACCTATAAAGGGGATATATGAATTTAATGGCTTATAGCGATCTATAACAGAAAAACTGCGCTCACTAGGTATTAGCACATATGAACATGACAGTTACTACACATTAATAAGCCCTTTAACCATTGTATACCCGACATGCATCTCAAGTAAATGTAATAGAGAGCTATGGCGTTCATGAGTCAATGGGCCCTGCTGGAAGTCCAAAAGCCATGGGGCAGTTTATGGGGGAAGGGAGCACCAACAACCGTTTTGGCTAGGAAACATCCTTGTCATCCTGTGACTTGGGGTAAGTTCCCACTATATCATAGTTATCGCTAAATAAAGGGACAAACAGGGTGTTTAAGTCCAATGGGTGCAGGGGTATGCAGAGCCTGAAGCAGATGGTCATTCGGATTGTTCAGCTTACCCAACTCCGTTCCGCTCAAAGACCAAGGTGCTGACCTCGCAAAATAAGTTTCCAGGGCAGGAGAAAAATGCTGCTGTGTTCCCCCTGCAAGTACTCTGCCTACCACTCCCAGCAAGATGCAGATGATAGAGCGCACTTATCGCTCCGGTGGGCGACAGGCCTTGAAAGTGATGTTGGGAGCTTTTCTCTACTCACTGCTCCATTTTCCAACTTAGGAGTTAGTGCCGGGACATGCCTTCTGTTACACGCATGCGTATCCGCTGCCTCTGGAGGACCTAGGAAGCCATGACTACGGTTGAGCCCACCGCCCTCCTCGGCACGTCTCGGCCAGGCTAGATGAGGCTGTCTGGCAACCTCCGGTAACGGCAGTGTAGTGTCATTGGCGTCTGGGGCATGGCTGTATAGGGATCGCTGGGTTGCGACAACATCTTTGGGTAAGTACTGTGCTGATCTTTCTACTGCCTCCACAACACCATACTGCTCAATCCCAGGACTTAGGACAGGGATAAGTTTGTCCTCGCTGTTACTGTTCTGCAGTTCAGCATTCTGCTCACTTTCAAAGGTCTCTTTCATGGTATTATTAGGAGGGCAAGGTGCCTGTGCATTCATTTGTAATCTCTCGTAGTGGCGGGGGACAGGCTGGATGATCTGCACAGTGGCTCTGCTTAATTGTGTCCTTTGTGCCTCCACAGCCCCTCCGGCACGCATGGAAATGGTATGTGTATCAGCAATCTTCAATGGCGGATATGCCAAAACTTGCTGCATAGTACTTGGCTCTTTTTGGTTTTCGCCTCCAAGCGACTCAACCGTGTTACTTTTACTCGTCTTAGAAGTGATAGATCTTGTAAGAGAATGCAGCTTCTCTACTTCAGTATCCCAAACTCTAGCGATTTCCTCAAAGTGCGATTGTAGAAGGGCCTCAATCTCCAACAGCATACCATGAGTGCCGGTCGCCATTGTGGAAGAGAGCTAGATCTTACAGGGATCAATGTTGTGGTGGTACAGAAATAAGGGCAGCAATAATATGCTGCTATTAACCCAGAGTCATCAAGATCCCCGGGGGGGGGGGGGGGGGGTATTATGTGCGGCAGCCTCAACGGCACAGAGTAACTGAGTCACAAATTAGGCCTGCTTGCCATGCGGTCAGCTTCCATGCAATCAAGCTGAGGAACATAGGATGAGCCGTCTATATAATATTATCTCGCTAACTCCTCCAGGAAAACTTCAGGGCACCTTCCCAAAGTTGTCAGGTGCAAAAGTTATTTTTTAAAAGAGAGAATAATAGTTATATCCAAGTAAGAGTCAGGAGCTCCTCATATACACGACCTTCCGCAACAGCTGTAGGCTCCTCCCCCCCTGGGATCCCCTTTCTTTAGAAATAGCAGACATGTATGGCTTTGGCGTCGCTTTTTGGTAATTAGAAGGCTGCTAAATGCCGCTGCGCATCACACGTGTATTATGGCTAGCAGTGAAGGGGTTAATTAGGTAGTTTGTAGGGAGCTTGCAGGGTTAATTTTAACTTTAGTGTAGAGATCAGCCTCCCACCCGACACATCACACCCTCTGATCCCTCCCAAACAGCTCCCTTCCCTCCCCCACAATTGTCCCCGCCATGTTAAGTACTGGCAGAAAGTCCGTCAGTACTAAAATAAAAGGCATCTTTGAATATTTTTAATCATTTAAGCATATTTACATATGCTGCTATGTAGGATTCCCCCTTAGCCCCCAACCTCCCTGATCCCCCCCCAAAACAGCTCTCTAACCCTCCCCCTCTGCCTTATTGGGGGCCATCTTAGGTACTGGCAGCTGTCTGCCAGTACCCAGTTTGCAAAAAAAAAATTGTTTTATTATTTTTATTTTATTTTTTTCTGTAGTGTAGCTTCCCCCCCCACATACCAACACCCTACCAGCCAAACTGATCTTTCTAAATTAAATATAATCCCCCCTTTTTCCCCACTTCTAACTAAAATATTTCTGTAGTGTAGCGGTTCCCACCCACTCCCTCCACGTGCACGCACTCGCCCCCCGCCTCCCCGTGCACGTGCCTGTGCGCGCCCCGGGCCATCCTCGCCCACGATCCCGCCCCCCTCCGCATCACAAGGGCCATCGATGGCCGCCAGCCGCCTCCCACCCACCAATGAACTTAGCCGTTAATGTCCGGTGCAGAGAGGGCCACGGTAATAACCGGAAAGCAGCTGGAAGCGAGCAGGATCGCTTCCAGCTGCTTTCCACACAGGGTACGTCCTCAGGCGTTAACTGCTATCTATCTATCTATATATATATATATATATATATATATATATTATAAATTGTGTGTGTGTACTTTATAAAATTGTAGAAGTAAATTTGTACAGCTGGGGACAAAATACAAAAAATAAATAAATATAGGAGAGATCTTGTATGCGTTTTCGCTGCTCTGTAGAATGGCATAGATTTATCAACAAATGAAATTAACAAGTACTTTTGCAAATCAAAGAGACACATTTTGATAAAACACTGATAATTTGATGCTTGATGAGATAAATATATAATTTTGCTGAATTTAGTGGCACTTCTAAGAAGTTTCTTAATGACCATTTAAATTTAAAAAAAATATCCCAATATAGCCCTTTATAAAATTGGTGGTAAATTCCTATTGTGTAAAATATATTCATTTAAAAAACACAACACAAAAAACGAACTATAGGAGGTGGAGCCGAGCCTTATCGGAACATGGCTGCACACCATCACAAAGCTGACACAGTTAGTTTCTTTTCACTTGTTTATGGCACCTGCCTACTATACATAGAGTAGGATATGAAGTTGGTTCTGTTTATTCAGCTAAGAGCCATGAGTAATTTCAATAAAAGAAATTGTCATTTTAATAGAAGAGGAAAAAAATAAAAGGAAAACTAACCTTACTACAAGGAGTTTTGAAAACTAATAGCTAGTGCAAATAGCAGCTTATTATAGTGTATATTTGTGATCACTAGCACACTGAACTGTTAGTCCCAACTGGCTTTCATGGCATCTAAGAAACATTCTAAATCAGTCAAACTTAATAAAAGCATTACTGAAACACCTATATCAGTTTGCTCTTTTTTTCCAACTTCAGAACCCTTACGTATGGATACTGCCACAATACCTTCCGACAACTCTGGCACGAAAGCAATAAGCCCACCAGACCAATTAACAATAATACAAAACGCAGCTTGCTAACTGCCCGTCCAAATCAGATATAGAATCCTTAAAACTTTTTATTAAATGTGAAATTACTGAACCCAAAAAAAGACTTGAATGACCTAGGCCCCAGACTTGAGAACCTGGAGGATTAACAGGCCGCGTTAAACTCCATTGTCGGCTCTTCTTGACAGGTGCTTAACCATCATAATACTCAGATTAGATCCTTACAAGAGAAGATTGAGGACCTTGATAATAGAGGAAGACAAAATAACATCTGGAATCCCATAAGCAGTGGACCAAGGCCAGCTAAGGCCATACCTGTTTTGTCATATTTGCCCAACTTCAAATCCTGAAGAAATTACATTAGAAAGAGCCCATGTTTTACACCCTAAATCAGGTGGGCCCCTCAAAGCATTCACGTGATGTGATCATAAAGTTCTTGAATTTTGTTCAAAAGGAACTGATATGGCAAGAAGCTAGTTCCCTACAAAAAATCTTAAACCAGGATACTGAGATCCAGAGGTCCAAGCCTTAAGAATCCAGAACATGAAATACAGACAGGGTCATTCGTTTAGCCTTATTGTACAACATGAAGGAAAACAGGTGGTATATAAACAACCTGACTAACTTGACTCTTGTTTCCAAACAAGGCCTGAAATTACCCAATGACATACACAAGGTCACTTTGGACAAATTCACCAAAGATACCCAGGAAACTGAACATCATAAGGTCTCAAAATTCCAATGGTCCACTGTCCAGAAAAGAAGGAAAAAACAACCCTCTCTCCCTGCTACTGTGGGGTAGGGATGCAGGTAATAGAAGAACTCTTCGACCAGAGAACTTTTCAAGATAAATACCTTCTTCCTAATGTATGACAAAGTTATTGCAAAGACAGATATATAGAGATAGATAGATAGATAGATAGATAGATAGATAGATAGATAGATAGATAGATAGAGAGAGAGAGATATATATATATATATATATATATATATATATATATATATATATATATATATATATATATATATATATATATATATATATATATATATATATATATATATACACACACACTCAAATATCAACTGATAATAATTGTAAATTCCCCCTTCATACTAAATGACTGTATAGCACTGAATTAGTTTAAGGGACAGTCGAGTCCAAAAAAACATAATTTATGCTTACCTGATAAATTTATTTCTCTTGTAGTGTGTTCAGTCCACGGGTCATCCATTACTTATGGGATATATTCTCCTTCCCAACAGGAAGTTGCAAGAGGATCACCCAAGCAGAGCTGCTATATAGCTCCACCCCTCACATGTCATATCCAGTCATTCGACCGAAACAAGACGAGAAAGGAGAAACTATAGGGTGCAGTGGTGACTGGAGTTTTAATTAAAATTTAGAACTGCCTCAAAAAAAAAAAAAAAGACAGGGCGGGCCGTGGACTGAACACACTACAAGAGAAATAAATTTATCAGGTAAGCATAAATTATGTTTTCTCTTGTTAAGTGTGTTCAGTCCACGGGTCATCCATTACTTATGGGATACCAATACCAAAGCTAAAGTACACGGATGATGGGAGGGACAAGGCAGGAACTTTAAACAGAAGGAACCACTGCCTGTAGAACCTTTCTCCCAAAAACAGCCTCCGAAGAAGCAAAAGTGTCAAATTTGTAAAATTTTGAAAAGGTATGAAGTGAAGACCAAGTTGCAGCCTTGCAAATCTGTTCAACAGAGGCCTCATTCTTAAAGGCCCAGGTGGAAGCCACAGCTCTAGTGGAATGAGCTGTAATTCTTTCAGGGGGCTGCTGTCCAGCAGTCTCATAGGCTAAACGTATTATGCTACGAAGCCAAAAAGAGAGAGAGGTGGCCGAAGCCTTTTGACCTCTCCTCTGTCCAGAATAAACGACAAACAGAGAAGAAGTTTGCCGAAAATCCTTAGTTGCCTGTAAGTAGAACTTCAGGGCACGGACTACGTCCAGATTATGCAAAAGACGTTCCTTCTTTGAAGAAGGGTTAGGACATAATGATGGAAAAAAAATCTCCTGATTGATATTCCTATTAGAAACAACCTTAGGTAAAAACCCAGGTTTAGTACGCAAAACTACCTTGTCTGAATGAAAAATCAGATAAGGAGAATCGCAATGTAAGGCAGATAACTCAGAGACTCTTCGAGCCGAGGAAATAGCCATCAAAAACAGAACTTTCCAAGATAAAAGCTTAATATCAATGGAATGAAGGGGTTCAAACGGAACACCCTGAAGAACTTTAAGAACCAAGTTTAAGCTCCACGGAGGAGCAACAGTTTTAAACACAGGCTTAATCCTAGCCAAAGCCTGACAAAAAGCCTGAACGTCTGGATTCTCTGCCAGACGTTTGTGTAAAAGAATAGACAGAGCAGAAATCTGTCCCTTTAACGAACTAGCGGATAAACCCTTTTCTAAACCCTCTTGTAGAAAAGACAATATCCTAGGAATCCTAACCTTACTCCATGAGTAACTCTTGGATTCACACCAATGTAAATATTTACGCCATATCTTATGGTAAATTTTTCTGGTAACCGGTTTCCGAGCCTGTATCAATGTGTCAATAACCGACTCCGAGAAACCACGCTTTGATAGAATCAAGCGTTCAATCTCCATGCAGTCAGCCTCAGAGAAATTAGGCTTGGATGGTTGAAAGGACCCTGAAGTAGAAGGTCCTGCCTCAGAGGCAGAGACCATGGTGGACAGGACGACATGTCCACTAAGTCTGCATACCAGGTCCTGCGTGGCCACGCAGGCGCTATCAGAATCACCGATGCTCTCTCCTGTTTGATCCTGGCAATCAGACGAGGCAGCAACGGAAACGGTGGGAACACATAAGCCATGTTGAAAACCCAAGGGGCTGCTAGTGCATCTACCAGCACCGCTCCCGGGTCCCTGGACCTGGATCCGTAACAAGGAAGCTTGGCGTTCTGGCGAGAAGCCATGAGATCCAGTTCCGGTTCGCCCCAACGAAGAATCAGTTGAGCAAATACCTCCGGTTGAAGTTCCCACTCCCCCGGGTGAAAGGTCTGGCGGCTTAGAAAGTCCGCCTCCCAGTTCTCCACGCCTGGGATGTAGATCGCTGACAGATGGCAAGAGTGAGACTCTGCCCAGCGAATTATCTTTGAGACTTCCAACATCGCTAGGGAACTCCTGGTTCCCCCTTGATGATTGATGTAAGCCACAGTCGTGATGTTGTCCGACTGAAATCTGATGAACCTCAGTGTTGCTAACTGAGGCCAAGCTAGAAGAGCATTGAATATCGCTCTTAATTCCAGAATGTTTATTGGAAGGAGTTTCTCCTCCTGAGTCCATGATCCCTGAGCCTTCAGGGAATTCCAGACTGCGCCCCAGCCTAGAAGGCTGGCATCTGTTGTTACAATCGTCCAATCTGGTCTGCGAAAAGTCATTCCCTTGGACAGATGAATCCGAGACAACCACCAGAGAAGAGAATCTCTGGTCTCCTGGTCCAGATTTAGTAAAGGGGACAGATCTGAGTAATCCCCATTCCACTGACTCAGCATGCATAATTGCAGCGGTCTGAGATGCAGGCGCGCAAATGGCACTATGTCCATTGCCGCGACCATTAAGCCGATTACTTCCATGCACTGAGCTACTGATGGGCTTGGAATGGAATGAAGGACACGGCAAGCATTTAGGATTTTTGATAACCTGGACTCCGTCAGGTAAATCTTCATCTCTACAGAATCTATAAGAGTCCCTAGAAAGGGAACCCTTGTGAGTGGTAACAGAGAACTCTTTACCATGTTCACTTTCAACCCATGCGACCTCAGAAATGCTAAAATTATCTCTGTATGAGACTTTGCATTTTGAAAACTTGACGCTTGTATCAGAATGTCGTCTAAGTACGGAGCCACCGCTATGCCTCGGGGTCTTAGTACCGCCAGAAGCGAGCCCAGAACCTTTGTAAAAATTCTCAGGGCCGTAGCTAACCCGAAGGGAAGAGGTACAAACTGGTAATGCCTGTCTAGAAAGGCAAACCTTAGGTACCGATAATGATCTTTGTGAATCGGTATGTGAAGGTAGGCATCCTTTAAGTCCACTGTGGTCATATACTGACCCTCTTGGATCATGGGTAGGATGGTTCGAATAGTCTCCATTTTGAATGATGGAACTCTTAGGAATTTGTTTAAGATTTTTAGGTCCAAGATTGGTCTGAAGGTTCCCTCTTTCTTGGGAACCACAAACAGATTTGAGTAAAATCCTTGCCCTTGTTCCGTCCGCGGAACTGGGTGGATCACCCCCATTACTAGGAGGTCTTGTACACAGTGAAGAAAAGCCTCTTTCTTTATTTGGTTTGCTGATAACCTTGAAAGATGAAATCTCCCTTGTGGAGGAGAAGCTTTGAAGTCCAGAAGGTATCCCTGAGATATAATCTCCAACGCCCAGGGATCCTGGACATCTCTTGCCCAAGCCTGGGCGAAGAGAGAAAGTCTGCCGCCCACTAGATCCGTTTCCGGATAGGGGGCCCTCTCTTCATGCTGTCTTAGGGGCAGAAGTAGGCTTTCTGGCCTGCTTGCCCTTGTTCCAGGACTGGTTGCTTTTCCAACCCTGTCTGTAACGAGCAGCAGTTCCTTCCTGTTTTGGAGCGGAGGAAGTTGATGCTGCTCCTGCCTTGAAATTACGAAAGGCACGAAAACTAGACTGTTTGGCCTTTGATTTGGCCCTGTCCTGAGGAAGGGTGTGACCCTTACCTCCAGTAATGTCAGCAATAATCTCCTTCAAGCCGGGCCCGAATAAGGTTTGCCCTTTGAAAGGAATATTAAGCAATTTAGATTTAGAAGTTACATCTGCTGACCAGGATTTAAGCCATAGCGCTCTGCGCGCCTGAATGGCGAATCTGGAGTTCTTAGCCGTTAGTTTGGTTAAATGCACAACGGCATCCGAAATAAATGCATTAGCTAGCTTAAGGGCTTTAAGCTTCTTCAAAGTCTCATCCAATGGTGCTGTGCGAATAGCCTCTTCCAGAGACTCAAACCAGAAAGCCGCTGCAGCAGTGACAGGCGCAATGCATGCAAGAGGCTGTAATATAAAACCTTGTTGAACAAACATTTTCTTAAGGTAACCTAATTTTTTATCCATTGGATCTGAGAAAGCACAACTATCCTCCACCGGAAGTGGTACGCTTGGCTAAAGTAGAAACTGCTCCCTCCACCTTAGGGACCGTCTGCCATAAGTCTCGTGTGGTGGCGTCTATTGGGAACATTTTTCTAAATATCGGAGGAGGGGAAAAAGGCACACCGGGTTTATCCCACTCCTTGTTAATAATCTCTGTAAGCCTTTTAGGTATAGGAAAAACGTCAGTACACACCGGTACCGCATAGTATTTATCCAGCCTACATAATTTCTCTGGGATTGCAACCGTGTCGCAATCATTCAGAGCCGCTAATACCTCCCCTAGTAATACACGGAGGTTCTCAAGCTTAAATTTAAAATTTGATATTTCTGAATCCAGTCTCCCTGGATCAGATCCGTCACCCACAGAATGAAGCTCTCCGTCCTCATGTTCTGCAAATTGTGACGCAGTGTCAGACATGGCCCTCATATCATCAGCGGGCTCTGTCCTTAACCCAGAGCTATCGCGCTTGCCTCTTAACTCAGGCAAATTAGATAATACTTCTTTCATAACATTAGCCATATCTTGTAAAGTGATTTGTAAGTGCCTTGATGTGCTTGGCGCCACAATCTCACGCACCTCCTGAGCGGGAGGCGAAGGTACTGACACGTGAGGAGAGTTAGGCGGCATAACTTCCCCCTTGTTGTCTGGTGATAATTTCTTTACCGGTAAAGACAGACTTTTATTTAAAGTAACATCAATACAATTGGTACACATATTTCTATTGGGCTCCACATTGGCCTTTAAACATAATGAGCAAGCAGATTCATCTGTGTCAGACATGTTTAAACAGACTAGCAATGAAGCTATCAAGCTTGGAAATTTCTTTCAATAAGTTTACAAGCAATATAAAAAACGCTGCAGCGCTTTTAAAAACACAAAAAAACTGTCACAGTTGAAATAACAATGAACTAATACGGTTATAGCAACCAATTTTAAACAGTAAATGTATGAAATTAGCAGAGGATTGCACCCATTAGCAAAAGGATGATTAACCCCTCAATACCCAAAACGGATAATCAATTTAAGATTTAACGCTTTTCTCACAGTCAAACACACTGTCACAGGTCTGCTGTGACTGATTACCTCCCTCAAAAATGAATTTTGAAGACCCCTGAGCTCTCTGGAGACGTCCTGGATCAAAGAGGAAGAAGCAGGAAGACTGTGCTAGAATTTTAACTGCGCAACAAGGCGCTAAAAAAAGGTCCCTCCCACTCATATCACAACAGTGGGAGACCTGATATAACGGTGTCTATGCAGAAATATACGTTAGCCATGTGGAAAAAAATCATGCCCAAAAAGATTTATCACCAAAGTACCTAACAAAACGAATAACATGCCAGTAAACGTTTTAAAAAACAACTTTCCAGTGTTATGCAAAGTTATCACTAAGCCTGCTACCAGTCGCTTCTACTGCAGTTAAGGCTCATACATTTAAAGTTAAATTTTAGTCCCTAGAAAATAACTCAACTGCGCATACATTTATCAGCCTGATACCAGTCGCTACCACTGCATTAAAGGCTGTACTTACGTCATATGGGTAACAGCAGTGTTTTCATAGTCAATTCCATTCCTAGAAAATATTTTACTGCACATACCTCATTTGCGGGGGACCCCGCATACTATTCCCTTCTCCGAAGATACCCCACTCCTCAGAATGTGCGAGAACAGCCAGTGGATCTTAGTTACGTCTGCTAAGATCATAGAAAAAACGCAGGCAGATTCTTCTTCTAAATACTGCCTGAGAGAACAAACAGCACACTCCGGTGCTATTTTAAAATAATAAACTTTTGATTGAAGAATGTTACTCCTATCTCCTCTCACAACCTCCTTTGTTGAGACTTGCAAGAGAATGACTGGGTATGACATGTGAGGGGTGGAGCTATATAGCAGCTCTGCTTGGGTGATCCTCTTGCAACTTCCTGTTGGGAAGGAAAATATATCCCATAAGTAATGGATGACCCGTGGACTGAACACACTTAACAAGAGAAAAAAAAAAACTGATGTTTCAAATAAGGCATGTAATTTTAAACAACTTTATAGTTTACTTTTATCACCAATTTTCTTTTGTTCTCTTGGTATTCTTAGTTGAAAGATAAACCTAGGAAGGCACATATGATAATTTCTAAGCCTTTGAAGGCCGCCTCTTGTCACATGCTTTTTTATTTGCTTTTCTCAACAGGGGAGAGCTAGTTCATGTCAACCATATAGATAACATTGTGATCACGCCCGTGGCTTGTGGCAGACACTGCACTAATTGGATAAAATGAAAGTCAATAGATAATAAATAAAATCTAATGTGATCAGGGGGCTGTCAGAAGATGCTTAGATGCAAGGTAATCAGAGGTAAAAAAGTATATTAGAATTATGCAAAAAACTGGGGAATGGGCAATAAAGGGATTATCTATCTTTTCAAACAACAATAATTCTGGTGTTGACTCTTTAAAATAGTTTTTCCTTAAATTTTCTATTCCCAAATACCCATAATACCATAAACTATCAGTAGTCTCTCTGTGAGATTTACTTGAAAAGAAAAAGGGGGAGGGGAAATCCAACAAAAATTCTTTATGCACGCAGGTGGCAGGGATATCCAACCTCCCACGCATATCCATATGTTTACTCTTGTTTTACTTGTTTATTAAAAGTCTTGGTTATTATTGTATTTTCAATGTTCCTTACACTTACAATGTTTATTGCATTTACTTGCTATTCATAATGCAAATTGTTGCTGCATATCACTACAAAATCCTAGAAACATTAATTATATTACACACTCTAAAAATGGTAGGCCATAATGCCAACACAGTGAGACACCTAACAATAAATGCCAAAGGGTTGAAAAGCCCGCAAAAACTCTCTCAAGCTATTAGATATTTTTCACACTTTCAAAGCGATATAATTATGCTCCAAGAGACACTTTCTAAAGGGCAGGGAACCCAAAGGATCCTTTGGGAAATTTGGTCAAGCTTTCTTTTGTCCCCAACTCATAAAATAATAATGGGGTAGGAGACCTTAATTTAAAAACATTTTCTTTCAACCAATTGAGATTAAAAGAAGATCCAGAGTGAAAATACTTAGTGAAGGGAACCTTATTTGGCTCAATTATTACATTTACTATGCATTTAATCACCAACAACTTCTATTTTACCATTCCATTTCACACATATTAGAGAACGTCCAAGGCCCCCTTTTCTTAGCTGGGGATTTTAAAGTAGCTTTAAACCCAAAACCGGATACATCCTCAGGAGGATTTACAATATCTAATAAAGAAATTACAAAACTCCACAACAGCTTTACTTAACTGGCTATACATGACATATGGAGAACTCTACACCTATTTAAACAAGGCTATACCTTCTACTCATACCCACATCACAATTACTCACGACTGGACTATATAATTTGCAGACATCACTACTACTGGGTATGTTAAATAAACTACAATTCACCCTCATACTTGGTCTAATAATGCAGCAGTCAGCTGTGATTTTTCATGGCCATCTGCACCTTGTAAAGAATGCATGTGGGGGCTAGACAATTACCTTATAGCAGATACATTGGTAACCCAGCAACTTCAGACATTCCTTTCAGAATACTTCCACTTCAATGTAACCCCCGACACTAACTCATATACAGTTTGGGAAGCTCGCAATTCAGTGATAGCTGTTAAGCCCTCAAAACTTATACAACAGAGCATGTATGTAATCAACTCTCTCACTGACATTGCCACCCTTCAGTACATTCATAAAAAAACAACAACCTGATAACCCTCAAAATTCCCTTGAGCTATCAAACAAACAATCTCTTCTACTTAAATTACTAAGCCAAGGACTAAAAAAAGGCTGCATTCTTTCTAAAGCAAAAGGAACTATGAGGGTAGAAACAAACAAGGGAGACCCCTAGCACGCTATTTACGGAAAAATATTTAAGAAAAATGATATCTTGAAAATTTAAGATGACTGAGGTCAAACACATTTTGACTCACATAAAATAGCTGAAGCTTTTAGGGAATATTACCAGAATCTTTACAACCTTAAAACTTCCCCAGACAAAAAACCTCTAGATCCCTCTATAGCGTCCCCTGCGATGCAGGCATACCTCAACAATTAAGTTACCTCAACTAACAGAAGATCAGAGAGATAGCATAGACAAGCCCATATCCATAGAATAATTATTAAAGGCTATAAATCTATCAAATGGGAAAGCACCTGGCCCAGATGGGTTCAGGTACAAATATTACTCAAAATTCAAGGAAATTCTGGTCCAACCACCTGTTATCATATTTTTACAGTATAGCTGAGACTTCAGCCTCTCCCTCTTTGGCACTTCATATAGTGGTTCTGCCAAAAGCTGTATAAAAAAAAAATAGATTCAGTTCATAACTACAGCCACCCATCTCATTATTGAACTCAATTTCTATCACCTGACGCCCGGGACATGCAGTTTTGTGCGCCAGGCATGTGGGGTTTTTATTACATTTAGCTCTGCTGCGGGCAAGCAGACCGCAGCAGGGCTAAAACTTTTTTTTATTTTTTTAATAGGGGCCAGCAGGGGGTGCAGCGGTGTGAGAACTTGAGGGCATTGAGCAGGAAAAGAAGCCCGCATACAGCAAATGCTTACAGCCTGTGTGCGGGGTGGGCAAATCTGAGCCGAGTATGTCTTATGCCGAGGTTCAAAGTGTAATGTTTGTCGCTGTCCACTGCATAGTGCGGAACATCAAAACTGCTGTGCAGAATTGTTTTGAAAGCATCAGTTGCGTTGTTTATTTCCCCTACATAGTTACCCTTGAACTGAGAAACAGGAAATTCTCTAATGTAAGTTCCTAACCCTCCCATCTTTGTAAGCTGTTTTTTGTGTAGTAATTGTGTTTTACTGGAGTTTTTATTTAATATAGGGTTAAGTTGTTGGGTAGTTTAAATGTATAGGGTTTGATATTTGTGTAACAAGTTTATTTTTATTATATCCTTTGTAATTTTTGTGTCAATATTGTTTTCTAAAAAAAATTAATGAAGTATGTCATACTACCTTAAAAATGAATGCAGCGTCATATTTGCTGCCAAAAGTGGAAGGGTGTCATAATTAAGAAATTAATTAGGGGTGTTATATAGTACTTTGTTAAACAAAATCAATGAGGGGGTGCCATAGTGAATTCAATGAATTAGGGGTTCTAGACTGACTTAAGAATGAATGAGGGGTGCCACACTGACTTAAATAACTGAGTGGTATTATATTGCTTAAGAAACAGGTCACATTTGTATAAAAACGAATGAAGAGCCACATGATAAAAACCATGGACGAGAAATACCATGTATCTTGTATGTAACTTAGGAAATGCCATGGCTATTGTAAAACAAAGCAGAAGGGGCTGTTTCACTAAGCCCAGAGGTCCACCCTTCGCATTCCAATCAGAGAAAAAAAAAAGTTGCGGTGTGCGTTAAAAAAAAAATCTTTAAAAATTGCTTGCATGCATGTTAAACATAGTCCAGGGAGTTGACAATGAAGCCCTGACACGTGCGGGCAGGAATGTATGAAGCAGCACACATGCACATTCAGATGAGAAATGTTTAAACAGCCTATGCCACGTCACAGGAAGTGATGTGGTTTGATCTGGTTCGCTTTTTTGTCCGAACACCGGAACTCCCCCCCCCCCAAGGTATTATAACCTGCATAAATAGTAAAAACACCCTCGTTGTGCAATAAACAGTTGTGCTGTTTAAAAAGCTCACTGTTTTTTCTCTCTTTACCGCCTTGGTTCTATACGTATTTAAGGGGGAGTAAAAAATGGTTTCATAATTGGGTGGGGTAATAAGTTGGCAAAGGTTAAAAACCAAAAAATATTTGTAGAGATTCTATAGTTTATGAATTTTGCTGTTGCGATAGTATTGTGTTGGTGTAGAAATCCCACTCCTCCTCCTCCATGCTGCCCGTGACCTGCATGAGGTTGCGCAGGGTCTACATTACCTACCACGCTGGCTAAAACACGCCAGTCAGATAAATAATCAGATACTATCACAACGTACATTAAACGTATTTGGCCATTGATATATTAAACTTCTATTTTTCATGTTGCAATGTTTTCTTTATTCCCGCGACATTGTTGCATAGACTCCATTTCCCAGCCCTGTGTTGCTACTGTGTGGCCTGCCCGCCTCGTGTATTGTGACATACATAGAGATCAATAAAAACTAGGTTTGCACCGATACCAAGTATTTGCATGAGTACTTGTACTCATGCAAATGCACCGATACTTAAACCGATACCTCCAATTCCTACCCATATGCCATCTTGTGGCGTATGTTCCCATTTCAGTTTAAGCTGGAGTGGAGACTTAACTAAAAAATTTTCACTTCTGTTCTGCCAATACAAATTGCTGTTATTTGTATTATTTTACGTCAGAGCAGTGCTTTAATAGCTGCTACTTTACAGCTGGAAGCCTCTCATCTTGCACAATTATGCTCAAAACATGCTGTACTCTGATGAACACCCTTAGCCAGGGCTGGACTGGGAATAAAAAACAGCCCTGGAAAAATATGAAGACCAGCCATATTTTCTGTTGAGTCAGTAGAATACAAATGCCCCATTTTCTCAAAGGGGATTACTGGGATACTCCTTCCCCAATATTTTCAGAATTAAATTATACGACTTTGTATTAAGTACAAGTGTCAGATTTATCAGTTATATAGGCACCCTACAACCCAATTGCATCCAGTAATCGCCCCTTTAAATTGTAGCTTTCCAGCCCCAGCTGCTGCAGCTGTTATTTATTGTTGTTATTATTAATATATGTTATTGTAATATTTTTATTTATAAACATGTTCTGTGAACTTTGTGACAACAAGCATATAAAACTGTTTTATTATTTCAAAATGTCTTTTAAGATACAGTTCATAATTATAAAGAAGCGATCTTAAATCATTAGTCTGTATTGTGCTTGGTAAACTGTTAAGACACAAAAAAAAGTATTGGTAATTGGTATCGGTGAGTATTTGAAAAAAAGTATCGGTACTTGTACTCGGTCTTAAAAAAAATGGTATCGGTGCAACACTAATAAAAACCTTATTTAAATACATTTTGGTTAAATGTGCAAATCAGGACAAGTAGATTGTCACAAGGGACAAGTAGATTGGGCTTTTGCTTTAGTCCCTTGGACAAGTAGTAGTTTTTTTTTTTAAATTTCCACACCCCTGCTCAGATATAAAAATATTTGCAAACCGCATGAGCAAACTTCTCCCGACTCTTATTCACACTGACCACATAGGCTTTGTAATTCATCGCAAAGCAAAAGATAATAGTAAAGGTTCTCCACCTAATACCATTTGAACAAGATAAGCATATACCGTGTTAATACTTGTATCCACAGATGCATGAAAAGTCTTTGATAGGGTAAGCTGGCAGTTCTTGCATGGGCTTTGGCTGAGCCATACTTAACAGAATATTTGCCCTATATTCTTTACCAAGTGCTAGAATGAAACTTAATAGAATCCTACCAAATACATTTATGATTACCAATAGGACAAGAGAGGGCTGCCCCCTCTCTTATTCATCTGCTTGATAAAAACCCTAGCAATTAAAATGACGACAAAACCCAACAATATTGGGACTTAAAATGATAAATTCCGAAATTAAAAACTCACTTTGCAGATTATACTCTTTTCATTGACAAACCCAACAAAATGTACCCCCCTTGCTAACCAAATTAAAATGGTTTCACAGACTCTCAAACTTCCTCATCAATGACAGTAAATCAGAAATATTAAATATTACCTTACCCCCAGCAAGAGGTACCTGAAATTAAATCAATATGCCATTATCCTTGATGCCCCACCTCATTGAAATACTTAGGAATCTATTTGTCTACAACCCTAACAACCCTAATTTAAAAGAATTACCTCCATTAGGGATACTATTGTACGTGACCTTTCCTCCTGGTGCTCCAAAACACTATCCAGGATGGGATGCATCAATGTCCTCAAAATGAACATTTTCCCTAGACTGTTATATATTCTCCAAACTCTCCCTATTGCGATACCTGAAAACTATGTTTCTTTTATGCAAAAGGTATTTAGTGAATTTATATGGTATTAAAAACCTGTTGCTTCCAAAATCTCAAGGAGGATTGGGAGTCCCTGATATTGCTTTATAGAGAACTGCAATTTTCCTCAGCACGATAGCGGATTGGAGGATCCACCTAGACACCAAACCCTGGGTCCAACTGGAGCAAATAATAAATGCCCCCAACTGGGCACACTATGCTGGTCCTCACATTCGACCGTAGCCCTTCCATCTATATCCAACCATAAACCTAAAGACTCCCTAACAATATGGGGAAAAATTAAAAAAAAAAAAAAAACACAACAAAAAAAACATTTATCTTCCCGTACCACCTCATCAACTTACCTTTCGAACTGATCTTTTCTACTAAAGGATCCTAATCGCAAGATGTGACCGTCTTCTCATTGACAGATGGTGAGCACTTATTGACACAAAAGAGGCTTTACTATGCTTAATAATTGGTTGCACTACAGACAAGTACATCATTATTTACACACATAAATCTGTCCAAAACATGCTAAGACCCCTTATCAAATTTGAAACATTATGTGTGGTGACTCCCCCAGTATTACAAATTTATAAGATACTCACCCAAAGCACCCCAGGATATTTACCGGATAATCTGGAAAGGTGGGAAAGAGAATTGGGGGTAATAATGCTACTGTACCCAAAAATTTTCTTTTGTGATTCAGATTGAGCATGAAATTTTAAGCAACTTTCTAATTTACTCCTGTCATCAAATTTTCTTCATTCTCTTGGTATCTTTATTTGAAATGCAAAAAACATAATTTATGTAAGAACTTACCTGATAAATTCATTTCTTTCATATTAGCAAGAGTCCATGAGCTAGTGACGTATGGGATATACATTCCTACCAGGAGGGGCAAAGTTTCCCAAACCTCAAAATGCCTATAAATACACCCCTCACCACACCCACAAATCAGTTTAACGAATAGCCAAGAAGTGGGGTGATAAGAAAAAAGTGTGAAGCATAAATATAAGGAATTGGAATAATTGTGCTTTATATAAAAAAAATCATAACCACCACAAAAAAAGGGTGGGCCTCATGGACTCTTGCTAATATGAAAGAAATGAATTTATCAGGTAAGTTCTTACATAAATTATGTTTTCTTTCATGTAATTAGCAAGAGTCCATGAGCTAGTGACGTATGGGATAATGACTACCCAAGATGTGGATCTTCCACGCAAGAGTCACTAGAGAGGGAGGGATAAAATAAAGACAGCCAATTCCGCTGAAAAAAATCCACACCCAAAAATAAAGTTTAAATCTTATAAAGAAAAAAACTGAAAATATAAGCAGAAGATTCAAACTGAAACAGCTGCCTGAAGTACTTTTCTACCAAAGACAGCTTCAGAAGAAGAAAACACATCAAAATGGTAGAATTTAGTAAAAGTATGCAAAGAAGACCAAGTTGCTGCTTTGCAAATCTGATCAACCGAAGCTTCATTCCTAAACGCCCAGGAAGTAGAAACTGACCTAGTAGAATGAGCTGTAATCCTTTGAGGCAGAGTTTTACCCGACCCGACATAAGCATGATGAATTAAAGATTTCAACCAAGATGCCAAAGAAAAAGGCAGAGGCCTTCTGACCTTTCCTAGAACCGGAAAAGATAACAAATAGACTAGAAGTCTTTCGGAAATTCTTAGTAGCCTCAACATAATATTTCAAAGCACTAACTACATCCAAAGAATGCAATGATTTCTCCTTAGAATTCTTAGGATTAGGACATAATGAAGGAACCACAATTTCTCTACTAATGTTGTTGGAATTCACAACCTTAGGAAAAAAATTAAAAGAAGTTCGCAACACCGCCTTATCCTGGTGAAAAATCAGAAAAGGAGACTCACAAGAAAGAGCAGATAATTCAGAAACTCTTCTGGCAGAAGAGATGGCAAAAAGGAACAAAACTTTCCAAGAAAGTTATTTAATGTCCAATGAATGCATAGGTTCAAACGGAGGAGCTTGAAGAGCCCTCAGAACCAAATTCAAACTCCAAGGAGGAGAAATTGACTTAATGACAGGTTTTATACGAACCAAAGCTTGTACAAAACAATGAATATCAGGAAGATTAGCAATCTTTCTGTGAAAAAGAACAGAAAGAGCAGAGATTTGTCCTTTCAAGGAACTTGCAGACAAACCTTTATCCAAACCATCCTGAAGAAACTGAAAAATTCTCGGAATTCTAAAAGAATGCCAGGAAAAATGATGAGAAAGACACCAAGAAATATAAGTCTTCCAGACTCTATAATATATCTCCCTAGATACAGATTTACGAGCCTGTAACATAGTATTAATCACAGAGTCAGAGAAACCTCTTTGACTAAGAATCAAGCGTTCAATCTCCATACCTTTAAATTTAAGGATTTGAGATCCTGATGGAAAAAAGGACCTTGCGACAGAAGGTCTGGCCTTAACGGAAGAGTCCACGGTTGGCAAGAGGCCATCCGGACAAGATCCGCATTCCAAAAACTGTGAGGCCATGCTGGAGCTACCAGCAGAACAAACGAGTATTCCTTCAGAATTTTGGAGATTACTCTTGGAAGAAGAACTAGAGGCGGAAATATATAGACAG
Organism: Bombina bombina; assembly: GCF_027579735.1. Classification (NCBI taxonomy): domain Eukaryota; kingdom Metazoa; phylum Chordata; class Amphibia; order Anura; family Bombinatoridae; genus Bombina; species Bombina bombina. Next base: position 352,514,806 of record NC_069504.1, read on the forward strand.
GATGATACTTCCAAGGAAGTGACAATGCATCCACTGCTACCGCTTGAGGATCCCTGGATCTGGACAGATACCTGGGAAGTTTCTTGTTTAGATGAGAGGCCATCAAATCTATTTCTGGAAGTCCCCACATTTGAACAATCTGAAGAAATACCTCTGGGTGAAGAGACCATTTGCCCGGATGTAACGTTTGGAGACTGAGATAATCCGCTTCCCAATTGTCTATACCTGGGATAAGAACCGCAGAAACTAGACAGGAGCTGGATTCCGCCCATACCAGAATTCGAGATACTTCTTTCATAGCCAGAGGACTGTGAGTCCCTCCTTGATGATTGATGTATGCCACAGTTGTGACATTGTCTGTCTGAAAACAAATGAACGATTCTCTCTTTAGAAGAGGCCAAGACTGAAGAACTCTGAAAATTGCACAGAGTTCCAAAATATTGATCGGTAATCTCACCTCCTGAGATTCCCAAACCCTTTGTGCTGTCAGAGACCCCCACACAGCTCCCCAACCTGTAAGACTTGCATCTGTTGAAATTACAGTCCAGGTCGGAAGAACAAAAGAAGCCCCCTGAACTAAACGATGGTGATTTGTCCACCACGTCAGAGAGTGTCGTACAATCGGTTTTAAAGATATTAATTGAGATATCTTAGTGTAATCCCTGCACCACTGGTTCAGCATACACAGCTGAAGAGGCCGCATGTGAAAACGAGCAAAGGGGACCGCGTCCGATGCCGCAGTCATAAGACCTAGAATTTCAATGCATAACACTACCGAAGGGAAAGATTGTGACTGAAGGTTTCGACAAGCTGATATCAATTTTAGACGTCTCTTGTCTGTCAAAGATAGAGTCATGGACACTGAATCTATCTGAAAACCTAAAAAGGTTACCTGAGTCTGAGGAATCAATGAACTTTTTGGTAAATTGATCCTCCAACCATGATGTTGAAGAAACAACACAAGTCGATTCGTATGAGATTCTGCTAAATGTGAAGACTGAGCAAGTACCAAGATATCGTCCAAATAAGGAAATACCACAATACCCTGTTCTCTGATTACAGACAGAAGGGCACCGAGAACCTTCGTAAAAATTCTTGGAGCTGTAGCTAGGCCAAACGGCAGAGCCACAAACTGGTAATGCTTATCTAGGAAAGAGAATCTCAGAAACTGATAGTGATCTGGATGAATCGGAATATGCAGATATGCAACCTGTAAATCTATTGTAGACATATAATGCCCTTGCTGAACAAAAGGCAGGATAGTCCTTACAGTTACCATTTTGAATGTTGGTATCCTTACATAACGATTCAATATTTTTAGATCCAGAACTGGTCTGAAGGAATTTTCCTTCTTTGGTACAATGAAGAGATTTGAATAAAACCCCAGTCCCTGTTCCAGAACTGGAACTGGCATAATTACTCCAGTCAACTCTAGATCTGAAACACATTTCAGAAATGCTTGAGCCTTCGCTGGGTTTACTGGGACACGGGAAAGAAAAAAACAGAATTTATGTTTACCTGATAAATTTCTTTCTCCAACGGTGTGTCCGGTCCACGGCGTCATCCTTACTTGTGGGATATTCTCTTCCCCAACAGGAAATGGCAAAGAGCCCAGCAAAGCTGGTCACATGATCCCTCCTAGGCTCCGCCTACCCCAGTCATTCGACCGACGTTAAGGAGGAATAATAGCATAGGAGAAACCATATGGTACCGTGGTGACTGTAGTTAAAGAAAATAAATTATCAGACCTGATTAAAAAACCAGGGCGGGCCGTGGACCGGACACACCGTTGGAGAAAGAAATTTATCAGGTAAACATAAATTCTGTTTTCTCCAACATAGGTGTGTCCGGTCCACGGCGTCATCCTTACTTGTGGGAACCAATACCAAAGCTTTAGGACACGGATGAAGGGAGGGAGCAAATCAGGTCACCTAAATGGAAGGCACCACGGCTTGCAAAACCTTTCTCCCAAAAATAGCCTCCGAAGAAGCAAAAGTATCAAACTTGTAAAATTTGGTAAAAGTGTGCAGTGAAGACCAAGTCGCTGCCCTACATATCTGATCAACAGAAGCCTCGTTCTTGAAGGCCCATGTGGAAGCCACAGCCCTAGTGGAATGAGCCGTGATTCTTTCGGGAGGCTGCCGTCCGGCAGTCTCGTAAGCCAATCTGATGATGCTTTTAATCCAAAAAGAGAGAGAGGTAGAAGTCGCTTTTTGACCTCTCCTTTTACCTGAATAAACAACAAACAGGGAAGATGTTTGTCTAAAATCCTTTGTAGCATCTAAATAGAATTTTAGAGCGCGAACAACATCCAAATTGTGCAACAAGCGTTCCTTCTTTGAAACTGGTTTCGGACACAGAGAAGGTACGATAATCTCCTGGTTAATGTTTTTGTTAGAAACAACTTTTGGAAGAAAACCAGGTTTAGTACGTAAAACCACCTTATCTGCATGGAACACCAGATAAGGAGGAGAACACTGCAGAGCAGATAATTCTGAAACTCTTCTAGCAGAAGAAATTGCAACTAAAAACAAAACTTTCCAAGATAATAACTTAATATCAACGGAATGTAAGGGTTCAAACGGAACCCCCTGAAGAACTGAAAGAACTAAATTGAGACTCCAAGGAGGAGTCAAAGGTTTGTAAACAGGCTTGATTCTAACCAGAGCCTGAACAAAGGCTTGAACATCTGGCACAGCTGCCAGTTTTTTGTGAAGTAACACCGACAAGGCAGAAATCTGTCCCTTCAGGGAACTTGCCGATAATCCTTTTTCCAATCCTTCTTGAAGGAAGGATAGAATCCTAGGAATCTTAACCTTGTCCCAAGGGAATCCTTTAGATTCACACCAACAGATATATTTTTTCCAAATTTTGTGGTAAATCTTTCTAGTTACAGGCTTTCTGGCCTGAACAAGAGTATCGATAACAGAATCTGAGAAACCTCGCTTCAATAAAATCAAGCGTTCAATCTCCAAGCAGTCAGCTGGAGTGAAACCAGATTCGGATGTTCGAACGGACCCTGAACAAGAAGGTCTCGTCTCAAAGGTAGCTTCCAAGGTGGAGCCGATGACGTATTCACCAGATCTGCATACCAAGTCCTGCGTGGCCACGCAGGAGCTATCAAGATCACCGACGCCCTCTCCTGATTGATCCTGGCTACCAGCCTGGGGATGAGAGGAAACGGCGGGAACACATAAGCTAGTTTGAAGGTCCAAGGTGCTACTAGTGCATCCACTAGAGCCGCCTTGGGATCCCTGGATCTGGACCCGTAGCAAGGAACTTTGAAGTTCTGACGAGAGGCCATCAGATCCATGTCTGGAATGCCCCAAAGTTGAGTGACTTGGGCAAAGATTTCCGGATGGAGTTCCCACTCCCCCGGATGCAATGTCTGACGACTCAGAAAATCCGCTTCCCAATTTTCCACTCCCGGGATGTGGATAGCAGACAGGTGGCAGGAGTGAGACTCCGCCCATAGAATGATCTTGGTCACTTCTTCCATCGCTAGGGAACTCCTTGTTCCCCCCTGATGGTTGATGTACGCAACAGTCGTCATGTTGTCTGATTGAAACCGTATGAACTTGGACCTCGCTAGCTGAGGCCAAGCCTTGAGAGCATTGAATATCGCTCTCAGTTCCAGAATATTTATCGGTAGAAGAGATTCTTCCCGAGACCAAAGACCCTGAGCTTTCAGGGATCCCCAGACCGCGCCCCAGCCCATCAGACTGGCGTCGGTCGTGACAATGACCCACTCTGGTCTGTGGAATGTCATCCCTCGTGACAGGTTGTCCAGGGACAGCCACCAACGGAGTGAGTCTCTGGTCCTCTGATTTACTTGTATCTTTGGAGACAAGTCTGTATAGTCCCCATTCCACTGACTGAGCATGCACAGTTGTAACGGTCTTAGATGAATGCGCGCAAAAGGAACTATGTCCATTGCCGCTACCATCAACCCGATCACTTCCATGCACTGAGCTACGGAAGGAAGAGGAACGGAATGAAGTATTCGACAAGAGTCCAGGAGCTTTGTCTTTCTGGCCTCTGTTAGAAAAATCCTCATTTCTGAGGAGTCTATAATTGTTCCCAAGAAGGGAACCCTTGTTGACGGGGATAGAGAACTCTTTTCCACGTTCACTTTCCAGCCGTGCGATCTGAGAAAGGCCAGGACGATGTCCGTGTGAGCCTTTGCTCGAGGGAGGGACGACGCTTGATCAGAATGTCGTCCAGGTAAGGTACTACTGCAATGCCCCTTGGTCTTAGCACAGCTAGAAGGGACCCTAGTACCTTTGTGAAAATCCTTGGAGCAGTGGCTAATCCGAAAGGAAGCGCCACGAACTGGTAATGTTTGTCCAGGAATGCAAACCTTAGGAACCGATGATGTTCCTTGTGGATAGGAATATGTAGATACGCATCCTTTAAATCCACCGTGGTCATGAATTGACCTTCCTGGATGGAAGGAAGGATAGTTCGAATGGTTTCCATCTTGAAAGATGGGACCTTGAGAAATTTGTTTAAGATCTTGAGATCTAGGATTGGTCTGAATGTTCCCTCTTTTTTGGGAACTATGAACAGATTGGAGTAGAACCCCATCCCTTGTTCTCTCAATGGAACAGGATGAATCACTCCCATTTTTAACAGGTCTTCTACGCAAAGTAAGAACGCCTGTCTTTTTATGTGGTCTGAAGACAACTGAGACCTGTGGAACCTTCCCCTTGGGGGAAGTCCCTTGAATTCCAGAAGATAACCCTGGGAGACTATTTCTAGCGCCCAAGGATCCAGAACATCTCTTGCCCAAGCCTGAGCGAAGAGAGAGAGTCTGCCCCCCACCAGATCCGGTCCCGGATCGGGGGCCGATATTTCATGCTGTCTTGGTAGCAGTGGCAGGTTTCTTTGCCTGCTTTCCCTTGTTCCAGCCTTGCATTGGTCTCCAAGCTGGCTTGGCCTGAGAAGTATTACCTTCTTGCTTAGAGGACGTAGCACCTTGGGCTGGTCCGTTTTTACGAAAGGGACGAAAATTAGGTCTATTTTTTGCCTTGAAAGGCCGATCCTGAGGAAGGGCATGGCCCTTACCCCCAGTGATATCAGAGATAATCTCTTTCAAGTCAGGACCAAACAGCGTTTTCCCCTTGAAAGGAATGTTTAGTAGCTTGTTCTTGGAAGACGCATCAGCCGACCAAGATTTCAACCAAAGCGCTCTGCGCGCCACAATAGCAAACCCAGAATTCTTAGCCGCTAACTTAGCCAATTGCAAAGAGGCGTCAAGAGTGAAAGAATTAGCCAATTTGAGAGCATTGACTCTGTCCATAATCTCCTCATAAGGAGGCGAGTCACTATCGAGCACCTTAATCAGTTCATCAAACCAGAAATATGCGGCTGTAGTGACAGGGACAATGCATGAAATGGGTTGTAGAAGGTAACCCTGCTGAACAAACATCTTTTTAAGCAAACCTTCTAATTTTTTATCCATAGGATCTTTGAAAGCACAACTATCCTCTATGGGAATAGTGGTGCGTTTGTTTAAAGTAGAAACCGCTCCCTCGACCTTGGGGACTGACTGCCATAAGTCCTTTCTGGGGTCGACCATAGGAAACAATTTTTTAAATATGGGGGGAGGGACGAAAGGAATACCGGGCCTTTCCCATTCTTTATTAACAATGTCCGCCACCCGCTTGGGTATAGGAAAAGCTTCTGGGAGCCCCGGCACCTCTAGGAACTTGTCCATTTTACATAGTTTCTCTGGGATGACCAAATTTTCACAATCATCCAGAGTGGATAATACCTCCTTAAGCAAAATGCGGAGATGTTCCAATTTAAATTTAAAAGTAATCACATCAGATTCAGCCTGCTGAGAAATATTCCCTAAATCAGTAATTTCTCCCTCAGACAAAACCTCCCTGGCCCCCTCAGATTGGGTTAGGGGCCCTTCAGAGATATTAATATCAGCGTCGTCATGCTCTTCAGTAACTAAAACAGAGCATCCACGCTTACGCTGAACAGGGTTCATTTTGGCTAAAATGTTTTTGACAGAATTATCCATTACAGCCGTTAATTGTTGCATAGTAAGGAGTATTGGCGCGCTAGATGTACTAGGGGCCTCCTGAGTGGGCAAGACTCGTGTAGACGAAGGAGGGAATGATGCAGTACCATGCTTACTCCCCTCACTTGAGGAATCATCTTGGGCATCATTGTCATTATCACATAAATCACATTTATTTAAATGAATAGGAATTCTGGCTTCCCCACATTCAGAACACAGTCTATCTGGTAGTTCAGACATGTTAAACAGGCATAAACTTGATAAGAAAGTACAAAAAACGTTTTGAAATAAAACCGTTACTGTCACTTTAAATTTTAAACTGAACACACTTTATTACTGCAATTGCGAAAAAACATGAAGGAATTGTTCAAAATTCACCAAACTTTCACCACAGTGTCTTAAAGCCTTGAAAATATTGCACACCAAATTTGGAAGCTTTAACCCTTAAAATAACGGAACCGGAGCCGTTTTAAGCTTTAACCCCTTTACAGTCCCTGGTATCTGCTTTGCTGAGACCCAACCAAACCCAAGGGGAATACGATACCAAATGATGCCTTCAGAAGTCTTTTATAAGTATCAGAGCTCCTCTCACATGCGACTGCATGCCATGCCTCTCAAAAACAAGTGCGCAACACCGGCGCGAAAATGAGACTCTGCCTATGCTTTGGGAAAGCCCCTAAAGAATAAGGTGTCTAAAACAGTGCCTGCCGATATTATTATATCAAAATACCCAGAATAAATGATTCCTCAAGGCTAAATAAGATTTAGCCCAAAAAATGTCTACAGTCTAAATAAGCCCTTGTGAAGCCCTTATTTACAATCGTAATAAACATGGCTTACCGGATCCCATAGGGAAAATGACAGCTTCCAGCATTACATCGTCTTGTTAGAATGTGTCATACCTCAAGCAGCAAAGACTGCAAACTGTTCCCCCAACTGAAGTTAATGCTCTCAACAGTCCTGTGTGGAACAGCCATGGATTTTAGTTACGGTTGCTAAAATCATTTTCCTCATACAAACAGAATTCTTCATCTCTTTTCTGTTTCTGAGTAAATAGTACGTACCAGCACTATTTGAAAATAACAAACTCTTGATTGAATAATGAAAAACTACAGTTAAACACTAAAAAACTCTAAGCCATCTCCGTGGAGATGTTGCCTGTACAACGGCAAAGAGAATGACTGGGGTAGGCGGAGCCTAGGAGGGATCATGTGACCAGCTTTGCTGGGCTCTTTGCCATTTCCTGTTGGGGAAGAGAATATCCCACAAGTAAGGATGACGCCGTGGACCGGACACACCTATGTTGGAGAAATCTCTTTGCAGGAGGCCTTATCTTGAAGCCAATTCTGTACCCTTCTGAAACAATGTTCTGAATCCAAAGATTGTGAACGGAATTGATCCAAATTTCTTTGAAAAAACGTAATCTGCCCCCTACCAGCTGAGCTGGAATGAGGGCCGCACCTTCATGTGGACTTAGGAGCTGGCTTTGATTTTCTAAAAGGCTTGGATTTATTCCAGACTGGAGATGGTTTCCAAACTGATACCGCTCCTGAGGATGAAGGATCAGGTTTTTGTTCCTTGTTGTGACGAAAGGAACGAAAACTATTATTACCCTGGAAAGAAAGGGAAAGCAGAGTAGACTTAGAAGACATATCATCATTCCAAGTTTTAAGCCATAAAGCTCTTCTAGCTAAAATAGCTAGAGACATATACCTGACATCAACTCTAATGATATCAAAGATGGCATCACAAATAAAATTATTAGCATGTTGAAGAAGAATAAAAATGCTATGAGAATTATGATCTGTTACTTGTTGCGCTAAAGCTTCTAACAAAAAGATGAAGCTGCAGCAACATCCGCTAAAGATATAGCAGGTCTAAGAAGATTACCTAAACACAAGTAAGCTTTTCTTAGAAAGGATTCAATTTTCCTATCTAAAGGATCCTTAAAGGAAGTACCATCTGCCGTAGGAATAGTAGTACGCTTAACAAGAGTAGAGACAGCCCCATCAACTTTAGGGATTTTGACCCAAAACTCTAATCTGTCAGATGGCACAGGATATACTTGCTTAAAACGTTTAGAAGGAGTAAATGAATTACCCAAATTATTCCATTCCCTGGAAATTACTTCAGAAATAGCACTAGGGACAGGAAAAACATCTGGAATAACTACAGGAGATTTAAAAACCTTATCTAAACGTTTAGATTTAGTATCAAGAGGACCAGAATCCTCAATTTCTAATGCAATTAGGACTTCTTTAAGTAAAGAACGAATAAATTCCATTTTAAATAAATATGAAGATTTATCAGCATCAACCTCTGAGACAGAATCCTCTGAACCAGAAGAACCATTATCAGAATGAGAAAGATGATGTTCATTTAAAATTTCATCTGAAAAAATGAGAAGTTTTAAAAGACTTTTTACGTTTACTAGAAGGAGGAATAACAGACATAGCCTTCTTAATGGATTTAGAAACAAAATCTCTTATGTTATCAGGAACACTCTGAGTATTAGATGTTGACAGAACAGCAACAGGTAATGTAACAGTACTAAAGGAAATATTATCTGCATTAACAAGTTTGTCATGACAAAACAGTACAAACAACAGCTGGAGGAACAGATACCATAAGTTTACAGTAGATACACTTAGCTTTGGTAGCTCCAGCCCCAGGCAGCGATTTTCCAGAAGTATCTTCTGACTCAGTTTCAACGTGGGACATCTTGCAATATGTAATAGAAAAAACAACATATAAAGCAAAATTGATCAAATTCCTTAAATGACAGTTTCAGGAATGGGAAAAAAATGCCAGTGAACAAGCTTCTAGCAACCAGAAGCAATAAAAAATGAGACTTAAATAATGTGGACAATAGTGACGCCCATATTTTTTTAGCGCCAAAAATGACGCCCACATTATTTGGCGCCTAAATGCTTTTGGCGCCAAAAATGACGCCACATCCGGAACGCCGACACTTTTGGCGCAAAAGAACGTCAAAAATGACGCAACTTCCGGCGACACGTATGACGCCGGAAACAGAAAAAAAAAAATTTGCGCCAAAAAAGTCCGCGCCAAGAATGACGCAATAAAATGAAGCATTTTCAGCCCCCGCAAGCCTAACAGCCCACAGGGAAAAAGTCAAATTTTTAAGGTAAGAAAAAAATTGATTTTTCATATGCATTATCCCAAATATGAAACTGACTGTCTGAAATAAGGAATGTTGAACATCCTGAGTCAAGGCAAATAAATGTTTGAATACATATATTTAGAACTTTATATAAAAGTGCCCAACCATAGCTTAGAGTGTCACAGAAAATAAGACTTACTTACCCCAGGACACTCATCTACATGTAGTAGAAAGCCAAACCAGTACTGAAACGAGAATCAGTAGAGGAAATGGTATATAAATAAGAGTATATCGTCGATCTGAAAAGGGAGGTAAGAGATGAATCTCTACGACCGATAACAGAGAACCTATGAAATAGACCCCGTAGAAGGAGATCATTGAATTCAAATAGGCAATACTCTCCTCACATCCCTCTGACATTCACTGCACGCTGAGAGGAAAACCGGGCTCCAACCTGCTGCGGAGCGCATATCAACGTAGAATCTAGCACAAACTTACTTCACCACCTCCATAGGAGGCAAAGTTTGTAAAACTGATTTGTGGGTGTGGTGAGGGGTGTATTTATAGGCATTTTGAGGTTTGGGAAACTTTGCCCCTCCTGGTAGGAATGTATATCCCATACGTCACTAGCTCATGGACTCTTGCTAATTACATGAAAGAAATGTAAGTTTAGATGCCGGCCCATTTTTGGTGAACAACCTGGATTGTGCTTGCTGATTGGTGGATAAATTCATCCACCAATAAAAAAGTGCTGTCCAGAGTACTGAAACCAAAAAAAAAAGCTTAGATGCCTTCTTTTTCAAATAATGATAGCAAGAGAACGAAGAAAAATTGATAATAGGAGAAAATTAGAAAGTTGCATGCTTTTTCTGAATTACAAAAGAAAAAATTTGGGTTCGGTGTCCCTTTAAGTAATTGTATTCTTATTGCTATACCGTCTTCCTTGGTCTCCTTAGACTACCACATAATAAACAGTTTTAAATTATGGTAAACAGTGCAAGTCACCTCATAGCCAAAAACTGGAAGGGTAAAGAGCCCCCTGCAATATTAATGTGAAAAAGTCTCAGAGATCCAGTCTCAGAGAGATTTAGAGGAGTTTAACTTTCGCTATTTGCGCAAATTATAAACCTACAGCCTAATGCAATCTATCTGAGAAGCATCTCCTTGGGAAATTAATTTAGAACATGTGCTTAGAATACTGGATGGTTAGAATAGAGTTAAATGGATAGGGAAGTTAAAATTAAACTTTATATAGAGCACGTCATTTTAAGACATTTAAATTCACTTCTATTTTCAAACGTGTTTCATTCTCTTGGAATCCCTTGTTGAAAAAGAATATGCACATATCCTAGTGGGAGCGAGTGTCTGATTTGTGCCTTTACACATTTTTCTCTTGTGATAGGCTAACTATATATGTTGAGCTAGCTGCAAGTAGTGCAATGCTGTTCCTTCAGAAAAGGATAACAAGATAAAGCAAATTTGATAGTAGAAAGACAATTTGAGTTTCCTGTCCCTTTAACGTTCAAAAATAATTATATTTAAATTGTAAATGTTCAGCAAATCACATTACATGGTTATTCTATAATTGAATGTTTGTTTCAATTCTGTTTACTTTTTATGGTTTAAAAAATTTTTTTTTATATATATATATATATATATATTTATATATTTATATATATTAAGAACTTCTTGTATCATTGTTTGATGTGTACAATGTATTTTATTAGTTTCAATAAAGCTGAATAATTTTTTTTTAATTATATAAAAAAAAAATAGAAGTTAACTGGAAGAAAAAAAAAAACAAAAAAAACGAACTATAATATACTCTGTTCAATATATGAAAAAATATGCCTTAAGGGACACTCAAATCAAAATTTTACGATTCAAATAGAGCATGCAATTTTAATCAACTTTCCAATATACTTCCATTAAAGGGACAGTCTACCATAGAATTGTTATGGTTTTAAAAGATAGATAATCCCTTTATTACCCATTCCCCAGTTTTGCATAACCAACACAGTTATATTAATGTACTTTTTACATCTGTGATTACCTTGTATCTAGGAACCTTCTTCCAGCCCCCTGATCACATGACTGTGACTGTTTATTATCTATTGTCTTAAATTTAGCATGGTATTGTGCTAGATCTTAAATAACTTTCTGTGCCTGAACACAGTGTTATCTATATGGCCCACGTGTACTTTCTGTCTCTGTGTTGAAAAGAGAATTAAAAAGCTTGTGATAAGAGGCAGCCCTGAAAGGCTTAGAAATTAGCATATGAGTTTACCTATGTTTAGTTTAAACTAAGAACACCAAGAGAAAAAAAAGCAAATTTGATTATAAAAGTAAATTGGAAAGTTGATTAAAATTAAAAGTCCTATCTGAATAATGAAAGTTTAATTTATACTAGACTGTCCCTTTAACAAAATGTACAGTCTTTTTATATTTACACTTTTTGAGAAACCAGCTTCTACTGAGCATGTGCAAGAATTCACAGAATATACGTACATGCATTTGTGATTGGCTGATGGCTGTCACATGAGACAGGGGGAGTGGAAATAGACATAACTGAAGTTTGTCAGAAAGAAAATGTACTACTCATTTGAAGTTCTAAGTGTGCTACTGTATTGTCTTGTTATTGTGTAGTTGTTGATTATGCAAATCCACTGCATTTACTGGTCATTTCAATATCTCTTTAATCTGGTCCATTTTAAAACCATGTGGGCATTTATTTTTGCCTCTACATGAATGCAATTTATAAATACCTACAATAACCATAATAGAGAAAACTGCTTAGTGTAACATTTACTTCTACTGGGTGAGTTAAAGGGACAGTGAAGCCAAACTTCAGAGCATACAATTTAAAAAAAAAACCCAACAACTTACCAAATTACCTCCATTATATAATTTGATTTGTTCACTTCGTATCCTTTATTGAAAGCCTTACCTACTCAGGAGCAGCAATATAATACTGGGAGCTAGCTGGGGATTGATAGCTGCACATATGCTTCTCATTTGCCACCAGATGTTTTCAGCTAGCTCCCAGTACTGCATTATTACTATTTAAAAAAAAAAAAAAAAAGTTACCAAGAGAATTAAAGGGACATTGTACCCAAAAAAAATTCTTTCGTAATTCAGATTGAGCATTAAATTTTAAGCAACTTTCTAATTTACTCCTATTATCAAATGTTCTTCATTCTCTTGGTATCTTTATTTGAAATGCAAAAATGTAAGTTTAGATGCCGGCCCATTTTTGGTGAACAACCTGGGTTGTCCTTGCTGATTGGTGGATAAATTCATCCACCAATAAAAAAGTGCTGTCCAGAGTACTAAAACCTAGAAAACTTAGAAAGTTGCTTAAAATTGCATGCTCTATCTGAATTACAAAAGAAAAAATTTGGGTTCAGTGTCCCTTTAAACAAATTAAATAAAAGTAAAATGTAACGTTGTTTGTATACTCTATCTGAATCATGAAAGAAAAATGTAAGGTTTCATGTCCCTTTAATGTTCCTTGGAAAGAAGCCTTACCCGTTTCCCAGAGATTGGATAAAAAAAAAGAAGGATGACCAGAAAGATTCATGGTAAAGTCTTTAAAATGGTAATAGAGCAACAAAAAACATCTTAGGAGGGCTATGTTTGCAAACTGATACAGAAGCACTGGGCTCCAATTATCAAATGTTGAGCAGACATGATTCACTGTAGCAAATCATGTCTGTTGGACATCGCTGCAGGCGGACAGCATACGCTGTCCGCATTTATAATTTCTGGTGAAATGCTTGAGCAATGCCGCCACCCTGCTCACTGGCAGCTAATCGGCTGCTAGCAGGGGCTGTCAATCATCCTGATTGGGATGATATCGGAAAGGTTAAAGAGATGGTAAACTCAGACGTTCTCCAAATAGCGATTGTGTATATATCCCAAAAATAATGTGACTTTCATTTATCAAAATATCGTATTCGCTATAAATTTTTTAATACTTGCGATTAAAATGTATATATTTTAACTTCCATCCTCCTCCCGTACAACGGCTGCCATTGATTTTTTAAAACCAATGACAGACCCGGCCAGTCAGCGACACCACTCCTCCAAGAAAATACACCCCTCCAGACATATGTGCATGGTCTACATCTTCGATCGCTGCTTGAGAGAACAAAATCATAATTATGCGCATACAATAATCAGGCGCATGCGCAGAGCGAACCTTGACAATTGAAATGCCAATACTTTGACGCAGATAGGGGTGGTTCAGCTCTTTCGCCTGGAGGAAGAAAATATCAGGAAGTAATGCTGGGGGCGGAGCAAGGAGTGATAACGCTCTGTAAGTAAAACTCAATTTAATCATATTTAGGAAGTAAAAAAAAAAAAAACACAACAACAAAAAAAAAACTTGGCAATTTAGGTAATAATAACTTGGGGGTCGATCCGATATAAATCGTCGCCCGCAAAAGCCGGCGACGCCAATATTTGCGAGGATTTGGTATCACATATACGGCGTAACCTAGAAGTTACGCCCATATATTTCTGCCGTCGCCCGCAGTTTTTTGGGCCATAGGCAGGTATACCAAACCCGCGCAGTTTGGTATCCAATATGCAGCGTAAGGACTTACGTGGCGAAAATGGAGAAAACTTACTCCATTTTCACCTCGCCACAAAAAGCAGCCGTAAGAAGCCTTACGCTGACTATTGGAGCCCCGTAACTCCCTAAACTATCTAGAAAATAAACCTAACACCTAACGCATGCGCAATGTCTATCTCCCTGTCAACCGCGATCTGCTAAAATAAACCTAACACCTAACGCATGCGCAATGTCTATCTCCCTGTCAACCGCGATCTGCTAAAATAAACCTAACACCTAACGCATGCGCAATGTCTATCTCCCTGTCAACCGCGATCCCCCCCCCCCGAAATCCCTAATAAAGTTATTACCCCCTAAACCGCCGCCTACATAAACTAACCCCCTACTGTGAGCCTCTAAAACCGCCGCCATCTACCTTATCTATCCCCTAATCTGACCCCTTACACCGCCGCCACCTATATAAAAATTATTAACCCCTAATGTAAGCCCCTTACACCGCCGCCATCTCTATTAAAATGATTAACCCCTAATTTAATCTACCTACCCCGCCGCCAGCTATATTATCTATATTAACCCTAAGTATATTATAGTTAATATAGGTATTACATTATATATATTAACTATATTAACCCTAATTATATTAGGGTTAATATAGTTACTATAGTATTTATATTAACTATATTAACTCTATCTAACCCTAACACCCCTAACTAAATTCTTATTAAATAAATCTAATTCATTTATAAACTAAAATATTCCTATTTAAATCTAAATACTTACCTATAAAATAAACCATAAGATAGCTACAATAACATAATTTATGTAAGAACTTACCTGATAAATTCATTTCTTTCATATTAACAAGAGTCCATGAGCTAGTGACGTATGGGATATACATTCCTACCAGGAGGGGCAAAGTTTCCCAAACCTTAAAATGCCTATAAATACACCCCTCACCACACCCACAAATCAGTTTAACGAATAGCCAAGAAGTGGGGTGATAAGAAAAAAAGTGCGAAGCATATAAAATAAGGAATTGGAATAATTGTGCTTTATACAAAAAAATCATAACCACCACAAAAAAGGGTGGGCCTCATGGACTCTTGTTAATATGAAAGAAATGAATTTATCAGGTAAGTTCTTACATAAATTATGTTTTCTTTCATGTAATTAACAAGAGTCCATGAGCTAGTGACGTATGGGATAATGACTACCCAAGATGTGGATCTTTCCACACAAGAGTCACTAGAGAGGGAGGGATAAAATAAAGACAGCCAATTCCTGCTGAAAATAATCCACACCCAAAATAAAGTTTAACAAAAAACATAAGCAGAAGATTCAAACTGAAATCGCTGCCTGAAGAACTTTTCTACCAAAAACTGCTTCAGAAGAAGAAAATACATCAAAATGGTAGAATTTAGTAAAAGTATGCAAAGAGGACCAAGTTGCTGCTTTGCAGATCTGGTCAACCGAAGCTTCATTCCTAAACGCCCAGGAAGTAGATACTGACCTAGTAGAATGAGCTGTAATTCTCTGAGGCGGAATTTTACCCGACTCAACATAGGCAAGATGAATTAAAGATTTCAACCAAGATGCCAAAGAAATGGCAGAAGCTTTCTGGCCTTTCCTAAAACCGGAAAAGATAACAAATAGACTAGAAGTCTTACAGAAAGATTTCGTAGCTTCAACATAATATTTCAAAGCTCTAACAACATCCAAAGAATGCAACGATTTCTCCTTAGAATTCTTAGGATTAGGACATAATGAAGGAACCACAATTTCTCTACTAATGTTGTTGGAATTCACAACCTTAGGTAAAATTCAAAAGAAGTTCGCAACACCGCCTTATCCTGATGAAGAATCAGAAAAGGAGACTCACAAGAAAGAGCAGATAATTCAGAAACTCTTCTGGTAGAAGAGATGGCCAAAAGGAACAAAACTTTCCAAGAAAGTAATTTAATATCCAATGAATGCATAGGTTCAAATGGAGGAGCTTGAAGAGCCCCCAGAACCAAATTCAAACTCCAGGAGGAGAAATTGACTTAATGACAGGCTTTATACGAACCAAAGCTTGTACAAAACAATGAATATCAGGAAGAATAGCAATCTTTCTGTGAAAAAGAACAGAAGGAGCAGAGATTTGACCTTTCAAGGAACTTGCGGACAAACCCTTATCTAAACCATCCTGAAGAAATTGTAATATTCTCGGTATTCTAAAAGAATGCCAAGAAAAATGATGAGAAAGACACCAAGAAATATAAGTCTTCCAGACTCTATAATATATCTCTCTGGATACAAATTTACGAGCCTGTAACATAGTATTAATCACAGAGTCAGAGAAACCTCTCTGACCAAGAATCAAGCGTTCAATCTCCATACCTTTAAATTTAAGGATTTCAGATCCTGATGGCAAAAAGGACCTTGAGACAAAAGGTCTGGTCTTAACGAAAGAGTCCACGGTTGGCAAGAGGCCATCCGGACAAGATCCGCATACCAAAACCTGTGAAGCCATGCCGGAGCTACCAGCAGAACAAACGAGCATTCCTTCAGAATCTTGGAGATTACTCTTGGAAGAAGAACTAGAGGCGGAAAGATATAGGCAGGATGATACTTCCAAGGAAGTGAAAATGCATCCACTGCCTCCGCCTGAAGATCCCGGGATCTAGACAGATACCTGGAAAGTTTCTTGTTTAGATGAGAAGCCATCAGATCTATTTCTGGAAGTTCCCACATTTGAACAATCTGAAGAAATACCTCTGGGTGAAGAGACCATTCGCCCGGATGCAACGTTTGGCGACTGAGATAATCCGCTTTCCAATTGTCCATACCTGGGATATAAACCGCAGAGATTAGACAGGAGCTGGATTCCGCCCAAACCAAAATTCGAGATACTTCTTTCATAGCCAGAGGACTGTGAGTCCCTCCTTGATGATTGATGTATGCCACAGTTGTGACATTGTCTTATCTGAAAACAATGAACAACTCTCTCTTCAGAAGAGGCCAAGACTGAAGAGCTCTGAAAATTGCACGGAGTTCCAAAATATTGATCGGAAATCTCACCTCCTGAGATTCCCAAACCCCTTGTGCCGTCAGAGACCCCCACACAGCTCCCCAACCTGTAAGACTTGAATCTGTTGAGATTATAGTCCAGGTCGGAAGAACAAAGAAGCCCCCTGAACTAAACGATGGTGATCTGTCCACCATGTCAGAGAGTGTCGTAAAATCGGTTTAAAGATATTAATTGAGATATCTTTGAGTAATCCCTGCACCATTGGTTCAGCATACAGAGCTGAAGAGGTCGCATGTGAAAACGAGCAAAGGAGATCGCATCTGATGCGGCAGTCCTAAGACCCAACATTTCCATGCATAAGGCTACCAAAGGGAATGATTGTGACTGAAGGTTTTGACAAGCTGATATCAATGTTAAACTTCTCTTGTCTGACAAGGACAGAGTCATAGACACTGAATTTATCTAGAAACCTAAAAAGGTTACCCTTGTCTGAGGAATCAATGAACTGAATGGTAAATTGATCCTCCAACCATGAACTTGAAGAAACAACACAAGTCGATTCGTATGAGATTCTTCGAAAATGAGAAGACTGAGCAAGTACCAAGATATCGTCCAAATAAGGAAAAACCAAAACCCTATTCTCTGATTACAGAAGAAGGGCACCGAGAACCTTTGAAAAAAATTCTTGGAACTGAGGCTAGACCAAACAGTAGAGCCACAAAACTGGTAATGCTTGTCTAAAAAGAGAATCTCAGACACTAAAAGTGATCTGGATGAATCGGAATATGCAGATACACATCCTGTAAATCTATTGTAGACATATAATGCCCTTGCTAAACAAAAGGCAGGATAGTCCTACAGTAACCATCTTGAATGTTGGTATCCTAACATAACGATTCAATAATGATAGATCTAGAACTGGTCTGAAGGAATTGACCTTCTTTGGTACAATGAAGAGATAAAATAAAACCCCAGCCCCTGTTCCAGAACTGGAACTGGCATAAATACTCCAGCCAACTCTAGATCTGAAACACATTTCAGAAATGCTGAGCCTTGCTGTGTCAACTGGGACACGGGAAAGAAAAGGATCTCTTAGCAGGAGGCCTTAACTTGAAGCCAATTCTGTACCTTTCTGAAACAATGTTTCTGAAACCAGAGATTAAGAACGGAATTGATTCAAATTTCTTTGAAGAAAACGTAATCTGCCCCATACCAGCTGAGCTGGAATAAGGGCCGCACCTTCATAGGTACTTAGGAGCTGACTATAGGTTTCTATAAGGCTTGGATATATTCCAAACTGGAAATAGTTTCCAAACTGATACCGCTCCTGAGGATGAAGGATCAGGCTTTTGTTCCTTGTTGTGAGGAAAGGAACGAAATGATTATTTACCCTGGAAAGAAAGGGAAAGCAAAGTTGACTTAGAAGACATGTCAGCATTCCAAGTTTAATCCATAAAGCTTTTCTAGCTAAAATAGCTAGAGACATATACCTGACATCAACAGATGGTATCACCAATAAAATAATTAGCATGTTATAGAATAATAATAATGCTATAAAATTATGATCTGTTACCTGTTGCGCTAAAGCTTCTAACCAAAAAGTTGAAGCTGCAGCAACATCCGCTAAAAATATAGCAGGTCTAAGAAGATTACCTGAACATAAGTAAGCTTTTCTTAGAAAAGATTCAATTTTCCTATCTAAAGGATCCTTAAATGAAGTACTATCTGCCATAGGAATAGTAGTACATTAGCAGGAGTAGAGACAGCCCCATAACCTTAGGGATTTTTGTCCCAAAAAACTAATCTGTCAGATGGCACAGGATATAATTTGCTTAAACGTCTAGAAGGAGTAAATAAATTACCCAAATTATTCCATTCCCTGGAAATTACTTCAGAAATAGCATCAGGGAGATAAAAACACTTCTGGAATAACTACAGGAGAATTTAAAAACCTTATTTAAACGTTTACATTTAGTATCAAGAGGACCAGAATCCTCTATTTCTAATGCAAATAACACTTCTTTAAGTAAAGAACGAATAAATTCCATCTTGAACAGATACAAAGATTTATCAGCATCAACCTCTGAGACAGAAACCTCTGAACCAGAAGAACCATTATCAGTATCAGAATGGTGATGTTCATTTAAAAATTCATCTGAAAAAAAGAGAAGTTTTAAAAGACTTTTATGTATACTAGAAGGAGAAATAACAGACATAGCCTTCTTAATGGATTTAAAAAATAAAATCTCATGTTATCAGGAACACTCTGAAAATTAGATGTTGACGGACAGCAACAGGTAATGTAATAGTACTAAAGGAAATTTAATCTGCATTAATAAGTTTGTCATGACATGCAATACAAATAACAGCTGGAGAAACAGATACCAAAAGTTTATAGCAGACTTAGCTTGGTAGCTCCAGCACTGTGCAGTGATTTTCCTGTAGTATCTTCTGACTCAGTTGCAACGTGGAACATCTTGCAATATGTAAAAGAAAAAAACAACATATAAAGCAAAATTGATCAAATTCCTTAAATGACAGTTTCAGGAATGGGAAAAAAATGCCAGTGAACAAGCTTCTAGCAACCAGAAGCAATAAATAAAGAGACTTAAATAATGTGGAGACAAAAATGACGCCCATATTTTTTAGCGCCAAAAAAGACGCCCACATTATTTGGCGCCTAAAATGTTTTTGGCGCCAAAAATGACGCCACATCCGGAACGCCGACATCTTTGACGCAAAATAACGTCAAAAAATGACGCAACTTCCGGCGACACGTATGACGCCGGAAACGGAAAAGAATTTTTGCGCCAAAAAAGTCCGCGCCAAGAATGACGCAATAAAATGAAGCATTTTCAGCCCCCGCGAGCCTAACAGCCCACAGGGAAAAAAGTCAAATTTTTGAGGTAAGAAAAAATATGATAATTCAATGCATAATCCCAAATATGAAACTGACTGTCTGGAAATAAGGAAAGTTGAACATTCTGAGTCAAGGCAAATAAATGTTTGAATACATATATTTAGAACTTTATAAATAAAGTGCCCAACCATAGCTTAGAGTGTCACAGAAAATAAGACTTACTTACCCCAGGACACTCATCTACATGTTTGTAGAAAGCCAAACCAGTACAGGAAATGGTAAATATAAGAGTATATCGTCGATCTGAAAAGGGAGGTAAGAGATGAATCTCTACGACCGATAACAGAGAACCTTATGAAATAGACCCCGTAGAAGGAGATCACTGCATTCAATAGGCAATACTCTCTTCACATCCTCTGACATTCACTGCACGCTGAGAGGAAAACCGGGCTCCAACTTGCTGCGGAGCGCATATCAACGTAGAATCTAGCACAAACTTACTTCACCACCTCCCTTGGAGGCAAAGTTTGTAAAACTGATTTGTGGGTGTGGTGAGGGGTGTATTTATAGGCATTTTAAGGTTTGGGAAACTTTGCCCCTCCTGGTAGGAATGTATATCCCATACGTCACTAGCTCATGGACTCTTGTTAATTACATGAAAGAAATAATTAATAATTACATTGTAGCTATGTTAGGGTTAATATTTATTTTACAGGTAAATTGTTAATTATTTTAACTAGGTATAATAGATATTAAATAGTTATTAACTATTTAATATCTACCTAGTTAAAATAATTACCCAATTACCTGTAAAATAAATCCTAACCTTAGTTACAAATACACCTACACTATCAATAAATTTAATAAACTACAAACATCTATCTAAAAATACAATTAAATTAACTAAACTAAATTACAAAAAATAAAAAAAAGATTACAAGATATTTAAGCTAATTACACCTATTCTAAGCCCCCTAATAAAATAATAAACCCCCAAAATAAAAAAAATTCCCTGCCCTATTCTAAATTCAACAAATTTCAAAGCTCTTTACCTTACCAGCCCTTAAAAGGGCCTTTTGTGGGGCATGCCCCAAAGAATTCAGCTCTTTTGCATACAACAAATACAATACCCCCCCCCCCATTACAACCCACCACCCACATACCCCTATTCTAAACCCACCCAAACCCCCCTTAAAAAAGCCTAACACTACCCCCCTGAAGATCTCCCTACCTTGTCTTCACCACACCGGGCCGAACTCCTGATCCGATCCGGGCGATGTCTTCCTCCAAGCGGCAAAGAAGAATTCTTCCTCCGGCGATGTCATCCTCCAAGCGGCAAAGAAGAATTCTTCCTCCGGCGACGTCTTCCTCCAAGCGGCAGCAAAGTCTTCATTCTTCCGGCGGCATCTTCAATCTTCTTTCTTCGCTCCGCCGCCGCGGAGCATCCATCCCGGCCGACTGCTGAACTTGGAATGAGGTACCTTTAAATGACGTCATCCAAGATGGCGTCCGCCGAATTCCGATTGGCTGATAGGATTCTATCAGCCAATCGGAATTAAGTTAAAAAAATCTGATTGGCTGATTGAATCAGCCAATCAGATTCAAGTTCAATCCGATTGGCTGATCCAATCAGCCAATCAGATTGAGCTCGCATTCTATTGGCTGTTCCAATCAGCCAATAGAATGCGAGCTCAATCTGATTGGATCAGCCAATCGGATTGAACTTGAATCTGATTGGCTGATTCAATCAGCCAATCAGATTTTTTTAACTTAATTCCGATTGGCTGATAGAATCCTATCAGCCAATCGGAATTCGGCGGACGCCATCTTGGATGACGTCATTTAAAGGTACCTCATTCCAAGTTCAGCAGTCGGCCGGGATGGATGCTCCGCGGCGGCGGAGCGAAGAAAGAAGACTGAAGATGCCGCCGGAAGAATGAAGACTTTGCTGCCGCTTGGAGGAAGACGTCGCCGGAGGAAGAATTCTTCTTTGCCGCTTGGAGGATGACATCGCCGGAGGAAGAATTCTTCTTTGCCGCTTGGAGGAAGACATCGCCCAGATCAGATCAGGAGTTCGGCCCGGTGTGGTGAAGACAAGGTAGGGAGATCTTCAGGGGGGTAGTGTTAGGCTTTTTTAAGGGGGGTTTGGGTGGGTTTAGAATAGGGGTATGTGGGTGGTGGGTTGTAATGGGGGGGGGGTATTGTATTTGTTGTATGCAAAAGAGCTGAATTCTTTGGGGCATGCCCCCACAAAAGGCCCTTTTAAGGGCTGGTAAGGTAAAGAGCTTTGAAATTTGTTGAATTTAGAATAGGGCAGGGAATTTTTTTTATTTTGGGGGTTTATTATTTTATTAGGGGGCTTAGAATAGGTGTAATTAGCTTAAATATCTTGTAATCTTTTTTTTATTTTTGTAATTTAGTGTTTGGTTTTTTTTTGTAATTTAGTTTAGTTAATTTAAATTGTATTTTTAGATAGATGTTTGTAGTTTATTAAATTTATTGATAGTTTAGGTGTATTTGTAACTTAGGTTAGGATTTATTTTACAGGTAATTGGGTAATTATTTTAACTAGGTAGATATTAAATAGTTAATAACTATTTAATATCTATTATACCTAGTTAAAATAATTAACAATTTACCTGTAAAATAAATATTAACCCTAACATAGCTACAATGTAATTATTAATTATATTGTAGCTATCTTAGGGTTTATTTTATAGGTAAGTATTTAGATTTAAATAGGAATATTTTAGTTTATAAATGAATTAGATTAATTTAATATAAATTTAGTTAGGGTTAGATAGAGTTAATATAGTTAATATAAATACTATAGTAACTATATTAACCCTAATATAATTAGGGTTAATATAGTTAATATATATAATGTAATACCTATATTAACTATAATATACTTAGGGTTAATATAGATAATATAGCTGGCGGCGGGGTAGGTAGATTAAATAAGGGGTTAATCATTTTAATAGAGATGGCGGCGGTGTAAGGGGCTTACATTAGGGGTTAATAATTTTAATATAGATGGCGGCGGTGTTAGGGGCTCACTTTAGGGGGTTATAGATATAATATAGCTGGCGGCGGGGTACGGGAGCGGCGGTTTAGGGGTTAATAACTTTATTAGGTTGCGGCGGGGTAAAGGAGCGGCGGTTTAGGGGTTAATAGCATTTTTATTGTTAGGCTAGTGAGGGGGGATAGCGGATAGAGGGTTAGACAGTGCGGGCTATGTTAGGGAGGCGTGTTAGACAGTGCGGGCTATGTTAGGGAGGCGTGTTAGACAGTGCGGGTGTTTTAAACTTTAGTCAGGTTTTATAGGCGCCGGCAGTTTCTAACGTGGCGCAAGTCACTGGCGATGCCAGAAATTTGTACTGACGCAGATTTCTGGACATCGCTGGTTTGTCAGACATACTGCACGTTAGCATCTGACGGCGACCTATATGGGATAGCTCGAGTTGCGAGCTGAAACTGCGGGCGACGCCGGTTCCCTCGCTTGCGCCGCAAACTGCGATCGATATCGGATCGCGCCCTTGAAGATTAATACTTGATCAATTAAACATTCAAAATTTACCATCACTTTAAGGAGCAGCGGTCTTATAACCGAAGAAGCAACTGCTGCTTGATAAATGGAGCCCATTGTATAACAGACACCAAGGGGCCTATACTTTAATTATTTGGTTTATACTTGGTGTTCATTCCTCACATAAGGAATTATTTATTCAAAGTGCTTGAAACCAAGGTAGATACAAATCTGATTTTTTTTTTAATTTAATAAGTTTTTTTTTTGTAATTTAAACTTTTTTTTTTTCAATAAAATGCTTTGAGGAAAAAAAAAAATCTATTGTTGGCCTTAATATTTAAAAAATATTTTAATATATTTGGAAAAGGACTTCTATTAATCATTTCACAATGTCATGCTCTCCCAGAGGTTTCTGTCATCTTCTAGATAGATTATTTTAGACATTTTTTCTATCACATATTCTTGGTTTTGTAGTTATCAAAACTGTGAATTTGTGTCTGCAGAAATAACAAGGCTCTTTACAGCAAAAATCTTATAGACATACAGAATAGAGAAATAGAACCTATAAAAAGTACATATATCATGAAAGGAAAAAACTTTTGGGCTTCAGATAGAGCATACAATTTTCAGATTTACTTAATTTAACACAATTTGCTTCATTCTCTTGGTATCCTTTGTTGAAGGAGCGTAATGGAAAATTGCTAAAAAAGGCATGTTCTTTCTGAATAGTGAAAGTTTAATTTTAAATTTACCATCCCTTTAATGCCATTGGCTGCCCTGCAAATATGTGTACACAGAATTAACCTATACTAAGTTTCAAGAAGCTCAACGAGTAGATTGTTTGGAGTGGAATAGATTTTCACAAGGACCTAAGTGTGAGGAGGGAGGGGCAAGCATTACAAATAAAATATGTTATTGTTTTAGTTAAATAAAACTAATTATTATTATTATTATTATTATTATTATTAAGGTAATGGTTATTTTTCTTTAGTTAAATAAAACTATTTCAATTATTAAAGGGACACTGAACCCAATTTTTTTCTTTCGTGATTCAGATAGAGCATGCAATTTTAAACAACTTTCTAATTTACTCCTATTATCAATTTTTCTTTGTTCTCTTGCTTTCTTTATTTGAAAAAGAAGGCATTTAAGCTATTTTTTGGTTCAGAACCATGGAAAGCACTTGTTTATTGGTAGGTGAATTTACCCACCAATCAGCAAGAACAACAGTGTGTTCACCATAAATGGTCCGGCATCTAAAGTTACATTTCAAATAAAGATACCAAGAGAATGAGATGAAGAAAAAAAAAATTAGTAAATTAGAAAGTTGCTTAAAATTGCATGCTCTGGAGTTCCAGAGGAGGAGCACCGGTGTGTGGTCAGGTGGTGCACCTGTTCTGATCTGTCCTGTCTACAAGCTATTGGAGAGAACCACGCCTAAACCCCCAGACCCTGGGTGGCTTGTATTGCTGAGAACCAGCGCTGCTGGAACTCTGTAGTGCCCCAACATTGCACTAAGGCTGCGTGTTGCAGCCCTGAAAAGGACCCAATTCCTTACTAAATACTTATACAACAACCTGGATATTAACCTACAGTTCCTTTAATGGAGGAGGCAAATAACTGGAGAAACGCTGCTTAGAAGAGCAACCGGCATATTAACCAGCCTGTATTTTTCTCTCAGTTAACGTGAGAAGGAGGTTTGATACTACCCGAACCACATTGTTCCCAACATTTGAACATTGGTCCATTACCTGATTTCCCTGTGCAGCTCGATATTCTGTCAAGGAGCTGGGACCACCTACAATTTCTGCCGGTTGTGTACCGGTGTCCCTATCTTTCAGCAAGAGTAACGCAGGAGCCGTTGTGAAGTCCTCGAAAGATATACTGCTTTTTTCCCTTGCTGTACCCTCCCACTGTTGTTGCGTGAGGGGTAAGGTTTGTCAGCACTCCCTGGGGATACTCTCTCAACATATGGGATGCTCCCAATATAACGCTCTCTACACGGCCCGTTGCAAGAAACATCTCGGCAACCGTCATCTTTCTAGCCTGGACTAGCGCTCCCCCTCCCACCGGTGCTGCGTGAGGGGGGGGTTGATTTTAACGAGGCCTTTTGATCCTCAACTAACATCGACCATACAGGACGGGTAATGTAGAATGCTGGACTAACACTTATAGTTGCTCCCTTTTTCTCCTCTGCCTCTAGCCCGGAATGACTTTATGCACTATTGGGCTGCTACCTAGCAATCTCTACGCCAGTGATTTTTAACCTTTTTTTTGCCGTGGCACACTTTTTTACATTAAAAAATCCTGTGGCACACCACCATCCCAAAATTTAAAAAAAATCACACATTGTAGCCTAATACAGCATATATATATACACATACACACAAACACACACATACTGTATGTATTGTGCTGTTATGCCATGCCTCATACAAACTTCCCCTGCACTGGGAGTAAAAAACAAGCAAAGTTTAAAAAATATGTCACACTGTTGTCAGTCTGCCGTGGCACACCTGAGGATCTCTCACGGCACACTAGTGTGCCACGGCACACTGGTTGAAAAACACTGCTCTACGCTATCCTTTTATGGGCTCCTTCCTTGCTTTGCTACTTACTCTAAAACTTATAGAGATCGTGCTGCCAAGCTCCCCCAAAATAAGGGCAAATATCTGAGAATGGGGATAGAAGAAAGAAAAAAGAAAAAAGTCACGGCACCTGGTTTAAAACAGATAGAATAAGAGTCACCAGACTGTAATTGTAATATATAAACTTTTATTGCCTCTTTCGGTCATTCTCCCTGGACTGTGCTCATGTTTATTGGAAAATGTGTGTTCCCAAATTTGTGTTAGTGGTAAAACTGGTGTTCCTCATAGATTATTAATTACTGCCTTAGGCTTATTGCACCCGAGTCTTCTACATAAAGGTGCTAATACCACATACACTTATTATGCTATATTTAAAGCACATACTGTCTTTGTTTTGGTGTTAGCATATCCCCTTAAAGGCTTTAGAAAGCTAGAGTTTGGAATAACATAATTTATGCTTACCTGATAAATTCCTTTCTTCTGTAGTGTGATCAGTCCACGGGTCATCATTACTTCTGGGATATTACTCCTCCCCAACAGGAAGTGCAAGAGGATTCACCCAGCAGAGCTGCATATAGCTCCTCCCCTCTACGTCACTCCCAGTCATTCGACCAAGGACCAACGAGAAAGGAAAAGCCAAGGGTGAAGTGGTGACTGGAGTATAAATTAAAAAATATTTACCTGCCTTAAAAACAGGGCGGGCCGTGGACTGATCACACTACAGAAGAAAGGAATTTATCAGGTAAGCATAAATTATGTTTTCTTCTGTTAAGTGTGATCAGTCCACGGGTCATCATTACTTCTGGGATACCAATACCAAAGCAAAAGTACACGGATGACGGGAGGGATAGGCAGGCTCTTTATACAGAAGGAACCACTGCCTGAAGAACCTTTCTCCCAAAAATAGCCTCCGAGGAAGCAAAAGTGTCAAATTTGTAAAATTTGGAAAAAGTATGAAGCGAAGACCAAGTTGCAGCCTTGCAAATCTGTTCAACAGAGGCCTCATTCTTGAAGGCCCAAGTGGAAGCCACAGCTCTAGTAGAATGAGCTGTAATTCTTTCAGGAGGCTGCTGTCCAGCAGTCTCATAAGCTAAACGAATTATGCTACGAAGCCAAAAAGAAAGAGAGGTAGCGGAAGCTTTTTGACCTCTCCTCTGCCCAGAGTAAATGACAAACAGAGAAGACGTTTGTCGAAATTCCTTAGTTGCCTGTAAGTAAAATTTTAGAGCACGGACTACATCCAGGTTGTGCAGTAGACGTTCCTTCTTTGAAGAAGGATTTGGGCATAAAGAAGGAACAACAATCTCTTGATTGATATTCCTGTTAGTAACTACCTTAGGTAAGAACCCAGGTTTAGTACGCAGGACTACCTTATCCGAATGAAAAATCAAATAAGGAGAATCACAATGTAAGGCTGATAATTCAGAGACTCTTCGAGCCGAGGAAATAGCCATTAAAAATAGAACTTTCCAAGATAACAACTTTATATCAATGGAATGAAGGGGTTCAAACGGAACGCCCTGTAAAACATTAAGAACAAGGTTTAAACTCCATGGTGGAGCAACAGTTTTAAACACAGGCTTAATCCTGGCCAAAGCCTGACAAAAAGCCTGGACGTCAGGAACTTCTGACAGACGTTTGTGTAACAGAATGGACAGAGCTGAGATCTGTCCCTTTAATGAACTAGCAGATAAACATAGTAACATAGTAACATAGTAGATAAGGTTGAAAAAAGACTGAAGTCCATCGAGTTCAACCTATACAAATCTAAAATACTTACAAAAAGCTCCAGTTAAGCTTAAATAACCCCATTAAAATGTGACCCATTTAATACTAGCAATCATATCCATGAATTTTGTTTATATACAGAAATTTATCCAGACTATTTTTAAATGTATCTATGGTATTGGCATTCACTACCTCCTTTGGTAATGAGTTCCACAATTTTATTGCTCTTACAGTGAAAAAACGTTTCCGTTGCAGGAGATTAAATCTCCTTTCCTCCAACCTTAAATTATGACCTCTTGTCAGAACCAATTTTCTTGGAATAAAAAGAGCTTCTGCCATCTCTGTATATGGGCCTTGAATATATTTATATAAAGTAATCATGTCACCTCTCAAGCGCCTTTTTTCTAAAGAGAACAGACCCAGTTTGGTTAGCCTCTCCTCATAGGTTAATTTCTCCAATCCCCTTATTAGCTTTGTGGCCCTTCTCTGAACTTTTTCTAGTTCTGCAATATCTTTTTTAGCAATCGGTCCCCAGAACTGCACTCCAAACTCAAGGTGAGGTCTTACCAGGGCTTTATATAATGACAGAATTATGCTTTCCTCCCTTGAATCAATGCCTCTTTTAATACATGCTAGTATCTTATTAGCCTTTGAAGCCGCTGCCCTGCATTGTGCACTCATCTTTAGCTTGTTATCTATTACTACTCCCAAATCCCTTTCCTCCTGTGTTTGGCTAAGTCTTGTCCCATTTAAAAAATACATAGCCTGCTTATTTTTACTTCCAAAATGTAGAACCTTACATTTTTCCGTATTAAATCTCATTTTCCATTCACTTGCCCATAGTTCTAATTTTAGCAAATCCCTTTGCAAAGAGAGTTCATCCTGCTCTGACCTAATGACCTTACTTAATTTAGTATCATCTGCAAAAATAGAGATGTCGCTATTTAATCCTTGCTCCAAGTCATTTATAAAAATATTAAAAAGAACAGGGCCCAGTACTGATCCCTGGGGGACGCCACTGATTACCTTTGTCCAATCTGAGTATGATCCATTTACTGCTACTCGTTGCTCCCTATCTTTTATCCAGTTATTTATCCATGAGCTAACATTTTCAGCTATTCCCAGTCCCTTAATTTTGTGCATTAATCTCTCCTGTGGCACTGTATCAAATGCCTTTGCAAAATCTAAGTATATCACATCAACTGATTCCCCTTTATCTATATTTTTACTTACTTCCTCGTAGAATCTAATTAGATTAGTTTGACATGATCTATTTCTCCTAAAGCCATGCTGATTAGAACTCATAATCTTGTTTACACGAATATGCTCATCAATATAATCCCTTATAATCCCTTCAAATATCTTCCCCACTATTGATGTCAGACTAACTGGTCTATAGCTTCCTGGATCATCCCTGCTTCCCTTTTTGAAGAGTGGCACCACATCAGCTTTACGCCAATCCTGGGGTACCATGCCTGAGGATAATGAGTCTTGAAAAATTAAGAGTAAAGGTTTGTCTATAACAGTGCTAAGTTCCCTTAACACCCTTGGGTGTATTCCATCTGGGCCTGGAGTTTTATTTACCTTAATATTTTTTAGTTTTTTCCTGATATCCTCTAAACAAAACCCAGTTAGTGGTATGGACTGGCATGTTCTATTCTGTTCCAAAGTATCATTCAATGGTTCCTCTCTTGTGTATACTGAAGAAAAAAACTGGTTTAGTACCTCAGCCTTCTCCCTGTCATTATTTATCATGCTACCCTCCACACATTTTAATGTACCTATATTATCCTTCTTAGATTTTTTGCTATTTATGTACTTAAAGAACCTTTTAGGGTTAGACTTAGAATCCTTGGCAATTAATTTTTCATATTCAATTTTGGCTAATTTGATTGCTTTTTTGCATGCTTTGTTACATTCCTTATAAATATTGTATGCTGAGTCTGTACTATTTTCTTTTAATAATTTAAATGCCCTACGTTTTTTCCTAATTTCTTTTAACACATTTATATTTAGCCATAACGGCTTATTTTTTTTATTTTTATTTTTATAACCATATGGTATGTATTGATATGTATATTTATTTAACAAATTTTTAAATATTATCCATTTATCCTCTGTATTTTTATTAGAAAATACATTGTCCCAATTTATATTATTTAATGATTTCCTTAAATCGTTGAATTTTGCTTTCTTGAAATTAAAAGTCTTAGTTAAGCCTTTAAAAACACTGCATATGAAAAGAGATTTCAAATGTGACCATGTTATGATCACTGTTACCCAAATGTTCTTTGATTTCTATGTTTGATATTATATCTGTATTGTTTGATAGCACTAAATCCAATATAGCTTTACTCCTAGTTGGCTCCTCTATTAATTGTGACAAGAAGTTATCCCTGAGAACATTTAAAAATCTATCCCCCTTAGCTGAATTACTAGTTTCATTGGCCCAGTTTATATCAGGGTAGTTAAAATCTCCCATAATTACAGCACTGTTATTAGCAGCCTTACCTATTTGCATTAGTAGTTGAGTTTCCTCTGGGTCACTAATGTTGGGAGGCTTGTAGCATGTTCCTAGTAATATTTTTTTAGGATTTTTCCCCCCACTCTTTATTTCAACCCACAGGGTCTCTACATTGTCACTTGTATCATAAATATCTTCCCTTATTGTAGGTTTAAGGTCAGGTTTAATATACATGCAGATTCCTCCACCCCTTTTATTATTCCTGTCCCTCCTAAATAATGTATACCCCTCTAAGTTAACTGCCCAGTCATGTGAATCATCCCACCAAGTTTCAGTTATACTGATAACATCATAGTCCTCTTCTGCAACTAAGAGCGTCAGCTCCCCCATTTTACCTGTCATGCTTCTTGCATTTGTTGTCATACATTTAATTTTCATGTGCTTTCTGCTGCTACTTGGTGTACTTTCCTCTATACTTTCTAATGTGACATTTCTTAAGTCATCCCTTCCTTGAGATATTAATGGAGAGACATATTCAGACACTGATCTCTCTGTTCTATTTTGTTCAAATTGACCCTCCCCCCCTTTGCCTAGTTTAAAAGGTTCTCTAAACGTGCTACCATCCTTTCCCCCAACACACCTGCACCCATGTCATTCAGGTGCAATCCATCCTTACTGTACAATTTGTACCCTAGTGAAAAATCAGCCCAGTGTTCTAAAAAGTCAAACCCCTCATTTTTACACCATGTTTTTAGCCATGAATTAACAGACCTTAGCTCCTTCTGCCTTACTGAGTTAACACACGGCACTGGTAATATCTCAGAAAATATTACTTTGGATGTCCTTGCTTTAAGCTTGCTACCTAACTCCCTGAAGTCATTTTTTAGGACTCTCCATCTCCCACTGATTTCTTCATTAGTACCAATATGCACCATGACTGCAGGATCAGACCCGCATCCCTCTAACAATCTATCAATACGCTCCACAATATGCCTAACACGAGCCCCTGGAAGACAGCAAACTGTTCTATGTAAAGGGTCTGGATGACAAATTACCCTATCAACCTTCCTTATAATAGAGTCTCCTACCACCAACATCTGCCTCTGGCCCTGACTTGTATGCCCCTCTTCCATGACTGAAGGACTGCCCACCATAGTATGCTCCTCTTCCACAGCTAAAGGACTGTTCACTATACTAGGCAACACGGCCCTCTCTGACACTGCCACCCCTGAACTGATATCCCCAACATCTTCACTTAAAGTGAAGGTAAACTTACCCTAATGTCGACAGAGTATAGCATTTTGCTTGTAAAATAAATATGACTTTCATTCATCAATTCTAATATTTTTGTGTAGATGTAAAGTTATCGCCATATAAATCTATGCATAAATGAGCTGCAAATTCAACCCGTTTTTTTTGGGAGTTTTTACCTGTTGATCACGTTTTTCTTAAACCCAATTGAAATTCTGGCCGTTAGGCGGCCGTCACTCCACGTCATCCGCCCCTTCTTTCAGCTGCTCATGCGCTATTAAATTTTTCGCCTCAATGAAATCCAAACGCGCTCCCGTTTCGCGCATGCGTATTTGTACGAGCTATGTATTAAATATGGAACGGGGATTATCGCATGCGCATTGAAAAGCGGCATTGGCGATTTGCGCATGCGCATTGTAATCCAATATCGCGAGCGCGCATCTGGGAGCACTTAGAGAGCGGGTGGGACCGCTGAAGACGTAACACAATACACAATAAGGAAGTAGGGCTTGGGAGGAGTCCGATCAAAACAGTGGTGAATTATAACTATAATTTTTAATAAAACTATGGCAGAAAATGAAAAAATAACTAAGCGACTACATGAAGGGGATAATGATAAATAGTAGGTTGTCTTTAAGAAAGGCTAACTTTACCTTCACTTTAATCTTGCAAATCTATTGGGGTGTACCAGCTCAGAACTGGCCTGTCTCTTCCGCTTACTTCGCCCTCTGTGACCCAGCTACATCCTGGAGTCTCCTCATCTGAATCCTCCCCATTCCCACTGCTGGAACCATTAACAACCAGCTCAGTCCTATCCATTTCCCTTTCAAGTGTCTGAATTTCATGTAGTGTTGCAATTCGTTCCTCCAGATCCCCAATACGAGTTTCTAAAGAGACAATATGCTCGCACTTGCCACAAACATATAATCCCAGAAGCGGCTGCTCCTTTTCTAAACCTTCTTGTAGAAAAGACAATATCCTAGGAATCCTAACCTTACTCCAAGAGTAACCTTTGGATTCACACCAATATAGGTATTTACGCCATATCTTATGGTAAATCTTTCTGGTAACAGGTTTCCTAGCCTGTATTAAGGTATCAATAACTGACTCAGAAAACCCACGTCTTGATAAAATCAAGCGTTCAATTTCCAAGCAGTCAGCTTCAGAGAAGTTAGATTTTGATGTTTGAAGGGACCCTGTATCAGAAGGTCCTGTTTCAGAGGTAGAGACCAAGGTGGACAGGATGACATGTCCACCAGGTCTGCATACCAAGTCCTGCGTGGCCACGCAGGTGCTATTAGAATCACTGATGCTCTCTCTTGTTTGATTCTGGCAATCAATCGAGGAAGCAACGGGAAGGGTGGAAACACGTAAGCCATCCTGAAGTCCCAAGGTGCTGTCAGAGCATCTATCAGGACTGCTCCTGGATCCCAGGATCTGGACCCGTAACGAGGAAGCTTGGCGTTCTGTCGAGACGCCATGAGATCTATCTCTGGTTTGCCCCAACGTCGAAGTATTTGGGCAAAGACCTCCGGATGAAAAGTCTGACGACTTAAGAAATCCGCCTCCCAGTTCTCCACTCCCGGGATGTGGATTGCTGACAGGTGGCAAGAGTGAGACTCTGCCCAGCGAATTATCTTTGATACTTCCATCATAGCTAGGGAGCTTCTTGTCCCTCCCTGATGGTTGATGTAAGCTACAGTCGTGATGTTGTCCGACTGAAACCTGATGAACCCCCGAGTTGTCAACTGGGGCCAAGCCAGGAGGGCATTGAGAACTGCTCTCAATTCCAGAATGTTTATTGGCAGGAGACTCTCCTCCTGACTCCATTGTCCCTGAGCCTTCAGAGAATTCCAGACGGCACCCCAACCTAGAAGGCTGGCGTCTGTTGTTACAATTGTCCAGTCTGGTCTGCTGAATGGCATCCCCCTGGACAGATGTGGCCGAGAAAGCCACCATAGAAGAGAATTTCTGGTCTCTTGATCCAGATTCAGAGAAGGGGATAAGTCTGAGTAATCCCCATTCCACTGACTTAGCATGCACAGTTGCAGTGGTCTGAGGTGTAAGCGTGCAAAGGGTACTATGTCCATTGCCGCTACCATTAAGCCGATTACCTCCATGCATTGAGCCACTGACGGGTGTTGAATGGAATGAAGGGTGCGGCAAGCACTTTGAAGTCTTGTTAGCCTGTCCTCTGTCAGGTAAATCTTCATTTCTACAGAATCTATAAGAGTCCCCAGGAAGGGAACTCTTGTGAGTGGAACGAGTGAACTTTTCTTTTCGTTCACCTTCCATCCATGTGACCTTAGAAATGCCAGCACTAACTCTGTATGAGACTTGGCAGTTTGAAAGCTTGAAGCTTGTATCAGAATGTCGTCTAGGTATGGAGCTACCGAGATTCCCCGCGGTCTTAGTACCGCCAGAAGAGCACCCAGAACCTTTGTGAAGATTCTTGGAGCTGTAGCCAATCCGAATGGAAGAGCCACAAACTGGTAATGCCTGTCTAGGAAGGCAAACCTTAGGTACCGATAATGATCTTTGTGAATCGGTATGTGAAGGTAAGCATCTTTTAAATCTACAGTGGTCATGTACTGACCCTCTTGGATCATAGGTAAAATTGTCCGAATAGTCTCCATCTTGAACGATGGAACTCTTAGGAATTTGTTTAGGATCTTTAAGTCCAGGATTGGTCTGAAAGTTCCCTCTTTTTTGGGAACCACAAACAGATTTGAGTAAAACCCCTGTCCCTGTTCCGATCGTGGAACTGGATGGATTACTCCCATTAACAAGAGCTCTTGTACGCAGCGTAGAAACGCCTCTTTCTTTGTCTGGATTGTTGACAATCTTGACAGATGAAATCTCTCTCTTGGAGGAGAGTATTTGAAGTCCAGTAGGTATCCCTGAGATATTATCTCTAGCGCCCAGGGATCCTGAACATCTCTTGCCCAAGCCTGGGCGAAGAGAGAAAGTCTGCCCCCCACTAGATCCGATCCCGGATCGGGGGCCCTCAATTCATGCTGTTTTAGGGGCAGCAGCAGGTTTCCTAGTCTGCTTGCCCTTGTTCCAGGACTGGTTAGGTTTCCAGCCTTGTCTGTAGCGAGCAACAGCTCCTTCCTGTTTTGGTGCAGAGGAAGTTGATGCTGCTCCTGCTTTGAAATTACGAAAGGAACGAAAATTAGACTGTCTAGTCTTGGCTTTGGCTTTGTCCTGAGGCAGGGCATGGCCTTTACCTCCTGTAATGTCAGTGATAATCTCTTTCAACCCGGGCCCGAATAAGGTCTGCCCTTTGAAAGGTATATTAAGCAATTTAGACTTAGAAGTAACATCAGCTGACCAGGATTTTAGCCACAGCACCCTGCGTGCCTGAATGGCGAATCCTGAATTTTTCGCCGTAAGTTTAGTAAGATGTACTACGGCCTCCGAAATGAATGAATTAGCTAGTTTAAGGACTCTAAGCCTGTCCGCAATGTCGTCCAGAGTAGCTGAACCAATGTTCTCTTCCAGAGACTCAATCCAGAATGCCGCTGCAGCCGTGATCGGCGCAATGCATGCAAGGGGTTGCAATATAAAACCTTGTTGAACAAACATTTTCTTAAGGTAACCCTCTAACTTTTTATCCATTGGATCTGAAAAAGCACAGCTATCCTCCACCGGGATAGTGGTACGCTTAGCTAAGGTAGAAACTGCTCCCTCCACCTTAGGGACCGTTTGCCATAAGTCCCTTGTGGTGGCGTCTATTGGAAACATTTTTCTAAATATCGGAGGGGGTGAGAACGGCACACCGGGTCTATCCCACTCCTTAGTAACAATTTCAGTAAGTCTCTTAGGTATAGGAAAAACCTCAGTACTCGTCGGTACCGCAAAATATTTATCCAACCTACACATTTTCTCTGGTATTGCAACTGTGTTACAATCATTCAGAGCCGCTAACACCTCCCCTAGTAATACACGGAGGTTTTCCAGTTTAAATTTAAAATTTGAAATATCTGAATCCAGTCTGTTTGGATCAGAACCGTCACCCACAGAATGAAGTTCTCCGTCCTCATGTTCTGCCACCTGTGACGCAGTGTCTGACATGGCCCTAATATTATCAGCGCACTCTGTTCTCACCCCAGAGTGATCACGCTTACCTCTTAGTTCTGGTAATTTAGCCAAAACCTCAGTCATAACAGTAGCCATATCCTGTAATGTGATTTGTAATGGCCGCCCAGATGTACTCGGCGCTACAATATCACGCACCTCCCTCTGAGCGGGAGATGTAGGTACTGACACGTGAGGCGAGTTAGTCGGCATAACTCTCCCCTCGTTGTTTGGTGAAATTTGTTCAATTTGTACAGATTGACTTTTATTTAAAGTAGCATCAATACAGTTAGTACATAAATTTCTATTGGGCTCCACTTTGGCATTGCAACAAATGACACAGGTATCATCCTCTGAATCAGACATGTTTAACACACTAGCAAATAAACTTGCAACTTGGAAATACAATTCAATTAGAATAATATTAAAACGTACTGTGCCTTTAAGAAGCACAGAAGATTTACGACAGTTGAAAATTAATAAATTGAAACAGTTATAGCCTCAATCCTTGTTAACAACACAACTTTAGCAAAGGTTTAATCCCATTAGCAAAGATAACAAATTCTGAAAGCAGGAAACAAATTACAGAATAAACGTTTTTTATCTCAGTCAAACTATAATTCTCACAGCTCTGCTGAGAGAAATTACCTCCCTCAAAATAAGTTTTGAAGACCCCTGAGCTCTGTAGAGATGAACCGGATCATGCAGGGAATACAATGAGTTGCTGACTGAAATATTTGATGCGTAGTAAAAGCGCCAAAAAACGGCCCCTCCCCCTCACACACAGCAGTGAGGGAGAACAGAAACTGTCAGAAAACAGATTAAGCAACTGCCAAGTGGAAAAATAGTGCCCAAACATTTATTCACTCAGTACCTCAGCAAATGAAAACGATTTTACATTCCAGCAAAAACGTTAAACATAATCTCTAGTTATTAAACAGCTTTATGTATTTCATACAGTTTAATTCTAGTGAAGTACCATTCCCCAGAATACTGAAGTGTAAAGTATACATACATGACATTATATCGGTATGGCAGGATTTTCTCATCAATTCCATTGTCAGAAAATAAAAACTGCTACATACCTCTATGCAGATTCATCTGCCCGCTGTCCCCTGATCTGAAGTTTACCTCTCCTCAGATGGCCGAGAAACAGCAATATGATCTTAACTACTCCGGCTAAAATCATAACAAAAACTCTGGTAGATTCTTCTTCAAACTCTGCCAGAGAGATAATAACACACTCCGGTGCTATTTTAAAATAACAAACTTTTGATTGAAGATATAAAACTAAGTATAATCACCATAGTCCTCTCACACATCCTATCTAGTCGTTGGGTGCAAGAGAATGACTGGGAGTGACGTAGAGGGGAGGAGCTATATGCAGCTCTGCTGGGTGAATCCTCTTGCACTTCCTGTTGGGGAGGAGTAATATCCCAGAAGTAATGATGACCCGTGGACTGATCACACTTAACAGAAGAAACAACCTATATTTTCCTCCCTGCAGGTTATTTTTCATATTATTAAAAGCTATTTAAGTGGAATTGTGGGATAGTACTTTTGTAGATATAGCCTCTGTCTAAACTGTCATTAGGCTGTTATAATTTAGAAATCTTTTCTAGAACAGGTGTTGAGGTTCTAGAGAAGTTAAGCTAAGACTATTCCGATAAATGAGTTGAAAGTGTAAAACTCTCTGGCTTATTTAACCTAGTCTCGGCTACCTTTGGTTAGGTTGGAAGCTCATGTCTTTCCTGTATAATAGAAACATTTGAAGCTATGTATCATCATAGCGTGTGAACTGTTTATATTGGGTTTTTTTCCCCCACAGGGACTTCAACGTGATATTTCTCTATGCTTATATAATTCCGTTTAAGGCTTAAAATATGAATCAAG
Organism: Bombina bombina; assembly: GCF_027579735.1. Classification (NCBI taxonomy): domain Eukaryota; kingdom Metazoa; phylum Chordata; class Amphibia; order Anura; family Bombinatoridae; genus Bombina; species Bombina bombina. The sequence continues at coordinate 352,551,943 of NC_069504.1, forward strand.
TTGTCTTAAAGTGCGCTTAGGGTTCTGATTGCATAGAAATTATATTTATGTAAAAGCTGGATTCTTTGTAGCAAGGTATAAAACTCTCATGCCTTAGATACATCTAGACTAGGTACACTAGACATGAATGGTTTACTACTTCTAATTTTTCTTAGGCTAAAAGCTAGTAGCATATAGCATAAATACTATTCTGTTTCATAAGGCTTACTTGATTAACGCATTGTTCTTGACTTGTTTTTCTCAAATAGGTGTAAAATATGTACCAAAAGTGCGCTCAGGGTTCCAACTACATAGAACCTGTGTGAAAGCTTTGATGCGCACAATAATGCAAAGAAACCTTTGGACCCGAGAGCGGCATAGTTTAGTTACATTACATTTTAGTTCTAACTTTCTTTGTTTAATAGTTGCCTTTAGCCCAAAATTCACTAGCATATAGTATAAAACAACTTGTTAGTCCCGAAAAGGCTTATTCAACTTATTCACTTCTCTCATTTCCATTATCAATTTAAAAAAATAAAAAAAGGGAAAAAGAAAGAAAAAGAAAAATCTAAATGGCTTTGATTATATTTTACTAAGGCCCTAAAGATTGCAAAGCTACCCTGAACTTATTTAATTTGTTAAATAACTAACAAAAAAAGGGTTAGATGCAAGACTTATTAAGTAGCCAATTTCGTATCGGCAGCTCTACTTTATATTTCTGCACACGTCCTCTTGTCGCCAACATGACTGAATTTGTCTCACTTAATTCACTTTGTTTTTCTCTCTAAAGTGGGGGGGGGGATTGCATGCTCTATCTGAATCACAATAGGAAAACATTTGGGTTCAGTGTCCCTTTAAGGTAATAATTTTTCTCCTTCCAACAACACAGCTGAAAAACTTATCAAATATGAATGATTAAAGGGATAGTCTAGTCAAAATTAAACTTTCATGATTCAGATAGAGCAGGCAACTTTAAGCAACTTTCTATTTTGCTCCTATTATCATATTTTCTTTGTTCTCTTGGTACCTTTATTTGAAAAAGCAAGAATATAAGCTTAGAAGCCAGCCCATTTTTCGTTCAGCACCTGGTTAGCGCTTGCTGATTGGTGCCTAAATGTAGCCACAATTAATACGTGTTTAAAAAGTAATAGGAGTAAATTAAAAAGTTGCATGCTCTATCTGAATCATGAAAGTTTAATTTTAACTAGACTATTTCCTTTGACCTATTAAACTGAAGATAATTCACCTCCCAATAACTTCATTCATTTCAATGATCTATCTATGCATATCTAATAATATATAACCAAATCAGTAATGGTTTGATAATCTGAAAAATTATTCTAAAAATGAAAAACATTATTTAAATCGTCTTATTGACTAGTTATTTAAATCAAATCCTCCCTGCATGAAACTAGAGTTGTGGTTGCGAATAACACACATTATCAGCTCTATTTTAACTGTAGGCCCTAAACATCACAATATTGTATCATCTAGTTAGAGCATCTACCAGCAGATCACAATCTACCTTTCATACACACTTTGCTTAATGCATCAATGTTAGCAGAGATTGGATACATTTTGCACAAAGACCATTAACCTGATTGCAGTGCCCAGTTAGGACATATTGGTTGCTAGTGTTACTCAAAATCAAGAACTGTTAAAAAAAAAAAAAAAAAAAAAAAATAGGAACTTCTAACCGAATTTGATTAGTTTATAGAGATGTTTAGTCTTGTAAGTCTCACTGGCAATTTTACTTTGTATTAGGGTAGCAAAATCCCACTCACTCACTTTGTTAACTTCACCCTTTACTAAAAACAAAAAACTTGTCAGACGTATGCATTCGGCAGCTTCCAAATGTGGAAGAAGGCGGCCGCTTGAGACCTTGAGTTCTTTTCGGGGGCAAATTTATTCTTGTGAAAGTGCAACAAACTAAGATTTGGCCAAATCCAGATTTTAGCGTGTTGAACGTTCACAAAAATAAATCTGGCTCAGAATAAAGCTGAAGACCCCAACCGGACCCCTTCTTCCGCATTTGATAGCTAACGAAGCTGCCGAATGCACACGTCTACTTGCTATATAGAAAGCTTGAAATCCAATAAGTTTATTAAAAAGGAACAATAATAAAATATTGCAATGAGCTACAGTATTTTATAATTGCACAATAACTGGAATAGAACTAGGTGCTTAAACCCCACAAAAGGGGTTAAAGGAAGCTCCTTAACTGAACCAATCACAAGTGGCATATATACATAGACTCCAGTTGACTCATCTCAGGATAGAAAGTGCATTGCCACGCCAAAGCGATTTGTTAAACTACACAGGTATAGGCAAGCAATAGTGCAATAAGGAAATGCCCATGGGGAGGATGATTTCTGCTGATCACTCAGAGATGGAGACAAAAGTAACCATTTCAAGAGACAAAATAAAAAGGAAAAGGAACCATTTGTAAATAATTTAATACAATTCAGCAGGTAAAATTGATAATTAGGAACACATTAAAGGATATCATTTTTGTTTACAGTACACCGCCCCTTACACTTCATGTGCAAAAATTACCCAAGAAAAGCTCTGCACATTACAAAACTGTGCTGCACTATACAATAAGGGTGACAGAAGATTATTACTTAAATGGACATAAAACCCCCCCAAAAAAAATCTAATTTTAAACACCTTGCCAGTTTACTTCTATTAACTCATTTTCTTTGTTATCTTGGTATATTTTGTTTAAAGAATACCTAGGTAGGATCTGGAGCAGCAATGCACTATTGGGAGCTTGTTGCCGATTGGTGGCTGCACAAATGTACCTTGTCATTGTTCAGCTAGCTCCCAGTAGTGCATTTCTGCTCCTACAACAAAAGATAGCAAAATAATGAAGCAAATTTAATAATAGAAGTAAATTGGAAAGTTGTTTCAAATTAAATGCTCTATCTGAATTATAACATAACAATTTCAGGTTTCATGTCCCTTTAAAGGGACACTAAACCCAATTTTCTTTCTTTAATGATTCAGATAAACCATGTAATTTTAAGCAACTTTCTAATTTACTCCTAATATCAAATTTCCTTTGTTGTCTTGCTATCTTTATTTGAAAAGCAAGAATGTAAAGCTTAGGAGCCAGCCCATTTTTGGTTCAGCACCTGGGTACTGCTTGCTAATTGGTGGCTAAATGTACACACCAATAAGCAAGCACTACCCAGGGTGCTGAACTTAAAATGGGCCGACTCCTAAGCTTTAGATTCCTGCTTTTTAAATAAAGATAGCAAGAGAACCAAAATTGATAATAGGAGTAAATAAGAAAGTTGCTTAAAATTGCATGCTCTGTCTGAATCATTAAAGAAAACATTTGGGTTTAGAATCCCTTTAAGTTTTGCAAGCAACAGTTTCTTTGTAATTGCGCTTTGCAAGTGGATGTGCGGACCAAGTAGTGATGTAAAACAACTAAACTCCTGTCTTTTGAGGTATCATCCTTATGTTTTTGTAAATTGCCACCAAATTCTACAGCTCTGGATTATGAACACTTTCCAACCTGCTGGTTTCAGACTTGGATTATAGAGAAGCACAGGTCATTTAAAAACACACAACATGCAAAGGACTAAACAAATAAAGTAACATGCAACAAGTGGGATATAGTTACTTCTAATGACAGATTAAAAACAAAAAAGGTTGCTAATGTCTTTTCATAGCACAGGATACAATATTCTCTGTACATAATATATATATAGGTATTCATTTACCTGACACAAAGTGGTAAGGGCTGCTGCACCCCTCAGGGTCTTGTTGATCAGGCAATGGCTAAGAGGGAAAAAAATGGGGAAACAAAAAAAAAAAATCATGTCTGAGATGCCAGATCAAATCACATATGCCACAATATTCGGCAAATGCTTGTAAAAACAGACTGTGGAAATTAAAATACAAGTGACAAAGCCAAAACTAAATCATTTGCACTATGAATAAAGCAGAAGTTGATAAAAACTTGGAGCTAAAATATGTTTTTTTTTTTAAAAAAAAGAAGTAGAAATTCTTAGAGATCTGTGTAGAATAGAACACTATGTTAGAAGACAGAAGTAACTGTTTATGAGCCATGGTTACCAAGATTTGTCAAGTCCTGAAATAAAAGGCTAATCAGACTGATTCCATATAAGCACAATTACATGTTTACAGTCTCTGTTCCCCTACTATACAACATTCACGGGTAAGTCGCCTTTTGCTTTCCCCCCCAAAAGCATTTTTGAAAGGCTTTACAGAAAAAAACAAAAAAATAAAAAAACAAACGAAAAAACAAAACCCTAGCAGGGTAAATTATTCGATAAAATACCTAAGATCTCAACCAGCTGTTTATGTACAAAGGGAAATCTCCTCTACAGACTCTCAAAGGAATGTGGTAATTAATGCAAAAATAAAATATTTTAATTTCTTAAAAAACGTGTTATTTTGGCACAAATGGCCCTTGTTAATGGAGTTTTGCTCCACATAGATTTTTTTTTTTTTTTTAAAATAGGATTTTATAAAATAAAATGCATTTTGAAAAAAAACACATCTAAAAAGGTATCTTTCTATTTTAATAAATATTATAATCCAAAGTTAATTCATCCTGAAATAATTAGTTTTTTTAATCATGTCGCATGAGGCCGTAACATTTATTTTTTGGTAAATTATTTCTATTAATCCATTCACAATGTCACGCTCTCCCAGAGGTTTCTGTCAGACTTTGGACATTTTTTCTATCTAGAAGATATCATCGCATATTCTTGGTTTTTTAGTTCTCACAATTGTAAATTTGTGTCTGCAGAATTAACATGCCTCCTCTTCACAGACTTTCTCTCTAAAATAAACATAACACATTTGAGAAATAAAGGGGCATAACCCCTATTTTTTTCATTTTCTGATTCAGCATACAATTTTAAACAACTTTCCAGTTTACTTCTATGCACTACTGGGAGCTAGCTGAACACACTGGGTAAGCCAGTAACAAGAGATGTATATGTGCAGCTACCATTTAGCAGCTAGCTCCCAGTAGTGCATTGCTGCTCCTGAGCTTGCCTAGGTATGCTTTTCAACAAAGGATAACAAGAGAATGAAGCAAATGAGAACAGAAGTACATTTAAAAGTTGTTTAAAACTGCATGTTCTATCTGAATCATGACTTTACTGTCCCTTTAAGACCATTGTTACCCTGCAAAACACAGAATCAACCTCTTACTAAGTTTCAAGAAGCTGAATGAATAGAAGATTGTATAGAGTAGAATAGATCTACACATGGCCCTGTGAGGAGGGAGGGGCAAGCAATAATAATGAAAGTGAAATCTATAATGATATTATTTTGGTTTAAATAAACAATGTAATTGTTATCGTTAAGGTAATAATTAGTTTTAGTTAAATTAAACAATTGAAATTATTATTAAAGGGACACTCAAGTAAAAAATAAACTAATGATTCAGATGGAGCATGCGATTTTAAACAACATTCCAATTTCTTTCCATTAACAAAATGTGCACAATCTTTTTATATGTACACTTGAGTTAGCAGCTCCTAATAAGCATGTGCAAGAATTCACAGAATATATGTATATGCATTTGTGATTGGTGATGGCTGTCACATGATATAAGAGGAGTAGAAATGGAGATAACTGAAATGTTAAAAAAAAAAATCTACTACTCATTTGAAGTTTAGACTAAGTGCTTTTTATCACGCATTGGTTGATTATGCAAATCTACTATATTTACTGGTCTTTTAAGGTAATGATTATTTTTCTCCTATTAAAATACAGCTAAAACGTTGATTGAATATGAATGATTAACCTAATAAACTGGAGATAGTTCACCTTCCAATAATTTCATAATTGTCTGTGTTTTTAATACATAATCACTAAATCATTTTAGGATATAATTGGAAAAATAATCCGATAAGTTAAGATTCTTAAAATGAAACCTTTATGTAGAAAACCATGATTTAGATTTAGGCTTACTAACTAGTGATTTAAATAAAATCCATAATGGTTGTAACACCTTAACGACGAACAACGTACAGGGTACGTCCTACAAAAAAAAAAAAGGTCCTTAATGACAAAGGACGTACCCTGTATCCTGATCGCTTCCAGCCGCTTTCAAGTTATTGCAGTGATGCCTCGATATTGAGGCATCCTGCAATAACATATTTTAGCCATCCGATGCAGAGAGAGCCACTCTGTGGCCCTCTCTGCATCGGCCATCGATGGTCGTGATCATTGATGGGTGGGAGCCGATGCAGGGAGGCGGGTGGGCGGCCATCGATGGGAGGAAGGAGTCAGAGGGGGGCAGGATTGCGTGTGGGGCCACCTAGGGCGCGAGCGGGTGGGAACGCTACACTATGGCACAATTATTTTTTTCGATAAGATGTGAGAGAGGACTGGGGAGGGTGGGAATTATTAGCTAAGGGATCTAGGAGGGGTGGGGGGTTGAATATTGAGGGGGGGCAGCTACACTACAGAAAATATGTCAGTTTATAAAAATACCATATTTTATGGCAAACTGAGTACTGGCAGACAGCTGTCAGTACCCAAGATAGCGCACAATAAGATAGAGGGGGAGGGTTAGAGAGCTGTTGGGGGGGTCCTACACAGCAGAATGGTTTTTTTTTGTTGTTTTTTTTTTAAAACACCTTTTATTTTAGTACTGGCAGACTTTCTGCCAGTACTTAAGATGGCGGGGAAAATTGTGGGGTGGGGGTGGAAAGAGCTGTTTGGGACGGATCAGGGGGTGGGATGTGTCAGGTGGGAGGCTGATCTCTACACTAAAGCTAAAATGAACCCTGCAGGGGGCGTGTCCCGACAGCGGCCATATTCGGTCGCAAAATTTAGTAGCTCCTGATCCTAGGTGGATAATCCGCCTATTATTCATGCTCAAATTCAAAATCCAAGACTTTATTACATAGCAGCAATTCTATGAAGCGTAACTGAACCAAGATATGCCAATTTTTTGTGACGATCAAAGCTTCTGAGACGCTAAACCGGACATCTGGCTAGGTGAGGTGGCGGCCTCATACCATCATCCTACCCCCCCCCCCCCGGCCTGCCGGGTAAAGCAGGCTCATCTAACTGCTATTTCTAGTTGTCAGAAGCTACTTTAGCATGAATCAGACTTCACATCAGATAATCCAAGCCCAGCTGGCAGCCCTGACTAAATGAGTGGATGACTACTTCGCTCACCTCACATCTATAGTGAAGGCCCAACCTCTAAAGAAAGGGGACGCATAATTTAAAATGGCGGATGAGATGGAAATGACTATGTAGCAAAGCTACACACAACCTATCTCCAACATAGCAGAAACTGGCCGGAGCAGGATGCCATCACAAGATTATCTACATACGCAGCTACAGGAAGAAAATTCACCTTATCAGAGGCATGAGTATCCTAATGCCAAATCTACACTTCTGCACCGGAGGAGAACAGCTAGCGTGGGTGGATGCAGCCGGCCACCTACGAAACAAGGAGATCCATAGTGTGATACTGTGACGACCGGGGACCCTAAAATCTTTGTGGTGCTCGTCAGCATGGACGGATGTGACTCAGAGCACTTTTACCTATCCGAGTTTGGAAGACCAGAGGCTTTCAGAAGCATCTTCCTGATGCCTCCCTTGTACTCGTGATTCTAACCATTACCCCTACTGTATGTGCTATTACTACACCGACACCTGGTCAGGGATTGGGTAGTGGTATTATGACCTGCGTCCCAAAACCTACTTAAAGGGACGATATTGCTTGTCATCTATACATGCATGTAATAATGATGAATTAACTGTCTGATATATCTATAAAGCAATATATTGCTCCTTCCTGCCTTTATGACGACGGCTACCGCTTATGTGTGAATATTTAGGATGTAGCCATATTGCGATTCATAGATAGCGTTATACCGCTTTTGTATACCCATCTCTCTCAGGGAACTGTTCCATAAGATAGCCCAATGGGCACCTATATTTATATTAAGCCACGCTAATCCTGTGTACACCCTAAGTGATATTGCTAGTAGGTGTCTCTGCTCATTCATTTTATATAGTGGGTTTAACTATATGAAGGGTTCGTTCAGGATAACAGCAAATTAACCCCAAGCCAGTGGATCTCAGTTTCCTCCACACCATTAGACATAAAGATTAAGATTATGTTAGGTTAGAAGTACACCCTCTATCTTACCCTACCTTGATCACATAAGTAAGGGTCTTAAGCTAAGCCGAAGAGGGTCGTTGGCTATTATGGGGCTAGGCTTACCATGAAGGACCACTAGACATATACACTTATAAAATATCGGTTTAGTTTTCGCCAACTAGATTAATTTTACTACTCTATTACAGTATATCTCTGGTTATTGTGATATCATCAATTTCATTGTAAATGCCAATTCTATGTAACCTATAAGCTACCATATTATATTAACTCCATTAGCTAATATTTTGGAATATCCTCATATTATATGAGATGCTAATGTAATTATCAATTCTAAGGTCAAGACTCAAGAGTGACCGTTACAGTTGCTAATATCCCTTACTTTTATATTATGAGTTCAGAAAGGTCAAAGAGATGCCTTTAGTTATCATGGGGAGCTATACTTGATATGTTAAAAAAGGAGGTTTCATGATCTTATGTCCAAGTTTATTACTAACATGCTTACATTGGTGTTTATCCCATTGTTTATTATGTGTAGGACTTTTTTACCATCTATACTACCTAGGCAAAAGTCACCCTACATTTTATGTTTTGGGATTTATATGCTGATGTTTACCTTAAAAACCTCAATAAAAAATTTATTTAAAAAAAAAAATTAACCCTGCAAGCTCCCTAATTAACCCCTTCACTGCTGGGCATAATACACGTGTGGTGCACAGCAGCATTTAGCGGCCTTCTAATTACCAAAAAGCAACGCCAAAGCCATATAAAAGTCTGCTATTTCTGAACAAAGGGGATCACAGAGAAGCATTTACAACCATTTGTGCCATAATTGCATAAGTTGTTTGTAAATAATTTCAGGGAGAAACCTAAAATTTGTGAAAAAATTTGTGAAAAAATGAACGCTTTTTTTAAAAAAAAATTATTTGATCGTATTTGGCGGTGAAATGGTGGCATGAAATATACCAAAATGGGCCTAGATCAATACTTTGGGTTGTCTTCTAAAAACAAATATATACATGTCAAGGGATATTCAGGGATTCCTGACAGATATCAGTGTTCCAATGTAACTAGCGCTAATTTTGAAAAAAAGTGGTTTGGAAATAGGAAAGTGCTACTTGTATTTATGGCCCTATAACTTGCAAAAAAAAGCAAAGAACATGTAAACATTGGGTATTTCTAAACTCGGGACAAAATTTAGAAACTATTTAGCATGGGTGTTTTTTGGTGGTTGTAGATGTGTAAGATTTTGGGGGTCAAAGTTTGAAAAAGTGTTTTTTTCCATTTTTTCATCATATTTTATATTTTTTTATAGTAAATTATAATGATATGATAAAAATAATGGTATCTTTAGAAAGTCTATTTAATGGCGAGAAAAACGGTATATAATATGTGTGGGTACAGTAAATGAGTAAGAGGAAACTTACAGCTAAACACAAACACTGCAGAAATGTAAAAATAGCCTTGGTCCCAACAGGGGAATAATAGTTATACAAGCAATGGCGGAACAAAATAATGATATAATACACGCTAACCTCCTTTTTGCACTTTTGTCCCTTTAAATATACTCGTAAAGCCTCACTTAGGAGCTGCAACACATTGAAACTCAAGAGCAGGACAAGGCCATGAGCAAATGACTGGTTATGTCCTTTTCATCGGTAAAAAACAGGTAGCAAGGTACACTGATACAACAGGAACAAAGCTAATGAATTTTAGGTTTGCATTACACGTCCCTTTACGCAAACATTTCATTAAAAGGACCATTATAGTCAAAAGTAAACATGCTCTAATCAGTTGTCCCTAAAGTACTGTGTTTTTAACCCCACCCGAACACGATTCAGATGCGGGGGGAAAACCAATGCAATTTGCAAACATGTCAAACTGATATGATAGAAAGGAATGCATTACTAACACTTCACTAAAACTAGTACCATTGAACTACACTCACTGCAACATTTATATGAGAAATACAGACAAATTCAAGGGTCCTGTAACAGGTTTATTGACTCTGGACACCACTATAAAATGGGCAAGTTCTGGAGGAGATATGCCTAGAAACAGGATTTTAGAGAAACTAAATAATCAAAGCTTAAAATTTTGATCTCCCTTGTTATCACTGGCTTCTTTCTAAGCCCAGAAAGCTTAATGCTATATAAATCCAAAATAGATATATAAAAGCTTTATGCCCGTGTAATAATACACACACGTGCCATTCTAATCCAATGCTTGGTCTTTGAAGATATCCGAATGATCATGGCTCAAAAATACATATAGCGTGCTATATTTATCTACTACTCTAGCTGTTCTTCTGGCTAGGTGCCACATTTATCAATTCCAGCCATAAGTTTATCCTTCAGCATTTGGGGCAAGTGAGATGGCACCACTATTAACATTACTCAAGCAAGTGCTTGTGCAGCCTCTCACCCTGATTTCCCACAACCAATTGCAAGAGTAGGGTTTGAAAATGAACAAAGAGGAATCAGTCTTGGACGAGTTCACTCTTCCACCTCTAAAGGTGGTGGAGAGGTTAGGAGAAAGCAGTGACATTAAAAGGACATTAAACACTAAAATGCTAGATAGAAATGATGCATTCAAAGAAAAGATTAGTCTGAGAATAACATGTAGATGTATTTTTTAAGTTTCATTAGCTGTTTAAATATTGACAAAATAAGTGTAAAGTTTTAGTGTCTATAAAACAATGAGTCCTGCCATATTGAAACTTAAGTTACCTTCTCTGCTGTATCCAATTAGAGACAGTTATAAATAGGTCACTAGAGTGTACAACCAATGACTGTGCAGAATAGAACAGTGTTCTGCACTTCCATTTCTAGCAGGAACTGAAATGCTCACAATTTCAGAATGGAATTACAGAAAAAGGGGACAAAATAAATAATGAAAGTATATTGCAGGTTTTTTTATATATACAATTTACCATTTTATATTACCATCTCAAAGTGTTTAATGTCCCTTTAAGAACGCTGCTTCTTAATTTGTGGTTGCAGGCTTGTATGAGCTCCCAAACTGCATCAGCAGCTTGATAACTAGAGTCTACGAGTGTAAAGTCATTTCGTTTTGTTAAACTGAAACTAATAGACTTGAAACTAATATAGCAAGGGTGAATTGTGACAAATAGGTTTGCTTCTTTTAAAATGTAATATATCAACAAAGGTTTTACTTACCTATGGCATGGTTTGACCTATGGCATGACTGGAATTTAATGTGGCTTCTATAATATTTTACATGCAATGTACGGTTTGAATGCTGCTGGCTTTTATACAGTTATGTTTCTCACATTAGTTTCCCTGCTTTTTGTCTCTTGCTCCTCTGTTAAAATGCAATTGTAGGAATGCGCCCCAGTCCCCCCACCCACCAAAAAAAAACTTCTTACTGATGCCAATTATGGTCTCTTAAAGGCCATTATAGTGATAAAATGATACAAATAGAAAACACATAGTTAAAGTACCATCCAGGTCCCAAGAACCAGCAGGCTAGTCAAACATCTGGAACGTGCAACTAGTGGTGCTGACTGAATCAGCGACAGTGTTCTACAGGTCACAAGCAGTTGCTGCATTGCTAGTGATAAAATTACATTTTAGGAATTAGAACATGTAATTATATCCCAATAATGGCCCATTAAAGAAGAGGATCAGCAACAGTGAGAAACTGTTATACTTTTCTTTTCAGGGACATCAATCTGTGCTATCAATTGCTGATATTAAATTTGCAGCATAAGAAATAAATTGCCAATATTTCACACTAACGTGTGTGTTTATATATATATATATATATATATATATATATATATATATATTTGTGTGTGTGTGTGAATATGTGTGTGAGAAAAAAATATGTGTGTGTGTGTGTAAAAAATAAAATAAATATGTATGTATGTGTGTGTGTGTATTGGTTAGCAAGGGTTCATTTGTTCTGGGGGACAGGGGAATCAGTGAAAAGAAAAAAAAAACACAGAAAAAGTGTTTGACAAAAAGAAAGCTACATTATTAAAGGGACATGAAACCCAATTTTTTTCTTTCGTGATTTAGATAGAGCATGCAATGGTAAACAACTTAATAATTTACTTCTATTATCTAATTTGCTTCATTCTCTTGATATCACTTGCTGAAAAGCATATCTAGATATGCTCAGTAGCTGTTGATTGGTTGCTGCACATAAAGGCCTTGTGTGATTGGCTCACACATGTGCATTGCTATTTCTTCAACAAAGGATATCTAAAGAATTGAGCAAATTAGATAATAGAAGTAAATTGGAAAGTTGTTTAAAATTGCATGCCCTATCTGAATCATGAAAGTTTAATTTTGGCTAGACTGTCCCTTTAACTGCAAAATTCTTCTTTGATATGAAGGTACATTATCATGCAGCTTACAATTTTTGTTTTATTTGTCTTTAAGCAAAAAGTTATATGCAAACAATAGTGCAATATTAAAATGCTCTATCACGTTAGAACATTTGATTTTCTCACTTTTATGTCCCTGTAATTCATTTATGGGGATTTGTATTTAAAGGGCATTAAAGACCAAATCTGACAACTCCTTCATTCAGTAAGTAGATGCAGGAAGGGATGAATCTTAGTGAAAAAAAAAGTCTGAAGCAGGGCTGGAAAATATCTACAGATTACTAAAGATAGTAAGTAGTCAAGAGAGACAAAGCTACTAGTCAAAGCTATAAATAAAGTGACTTACTGATCCTTTGCAACTTCATAAAAGCTTTGATTAGTGGCCTGGTAGTCATTTGCAGATGTTGCATGGAGGGTCACTTAAATGTAGAAGCTGTCCATTTAACCACTTCCATCATGCACAACTGACGGCTAATTTACAGCAATATTTGAATAAATCGGAGTGTTAATGTATTTGTCTTTGTACCTTTCTACCGATTTTAATTAGATCTGTACTCAAATAAGAAACTTGCTATTCTAGATCAGTGCCTCTCGCGTGATCAATCATTGAAATGTGTCCAGTTAGAGGTATTAGAGAAACTGAGTTAAAGGGATAGGAAAGTCAAAATTACTTGCATGATTCAGATACAGCATGTAATTAAGACACTTAAATTCACTTAGTTTCAAATGTGCTTTGTTCTCTTGGTATCCCTTGTTGAAAAAGAATACGCACATATCCTACTCTAGTGGGAGCTAGCTGCTGATTGGTGCCTGCACACATTTGTCTCTTGGAACTGGATAACTAGATGTGTTCAGCTAACTGGCAGTAGTGCAATGCTGTTCCTTCAGCAAAGGATATGAAGAGAATGAAGCATATTTGATAATAGAAGTTAATTGGAAAGTTGTTTGAAATTGTATGTTCTATCTGAATCATGAAAGAAAATGATTGAGTTTCCTATCCCTTTAACAAAACGCTACACAGCATTAGTATGGTACAGTTATGTGCACAAGTCTGAAGTTTTGTAAGGTATTAAATTCACATTTACATATATTTTGTCATGTAAAACAATATGTTTACTGTGTGTCACTACTGTTCTATCATATACACATAATTTGTTTTAGAAGAATGTCCCTTTAAATATACATGGGTTAGATCTAGAACAAGCGATTCAAGGACTCAGTCCCTTAACATGCTACCATCATGTAATCATGCTGCTTTCCCCCCCCCATGCCAGATATTACTACCTGTCAATAACGGATTTCAGAATACAACTTCATTATCATCCAGATTTCCAATAAACAGACAGGCCATCACCAGAATCACAAGAGAGCTGGCAGATGGAAGAGGCAACACGACTAGAGATTTGAAACTGGACAATAGTTTTTAATGCTATTTAAAATAATATACTGGGGGGGGGGGGGGGGAGAAAGGCTACACTTAAAAGGACACTGAACCCACATTTTTTCTTTTGCAATTCAGATAGAGCATGCCATTTTAAGCAACTTTCTAATTGACTCCTATTATCAAATTGGCTTCATTCTCTTGGTATCTTTATTTGAAATGCAAGAATAAGTTTAGATGCCGGACCATTTTTGGTGAACAAACTGAGTTCTTGCTGATTGGTGGATAAATTCACCCACCAATAAACAAGTGCTTTCCATGGATCTAAACCAAAAAATAGCCTAGATGCCTTCTTTTTCAAATAAAGAAAGCAAGAGAACGAAGAACAAATTGATAATAGGTGTAAATTAGAAAGTTGCTTAAAATTCCAAGCTCTATCTGAATCACAAAATAAATGTATTAAGTTGGATTCTCGGCTTTATCGACAATGTGGACAGGTACGCATAAGCGAGCCTGCTGCCACATATTTAAGCTAAACTGCTTGTTTTTCTTCGTTGCCACCTCAGAAGTGATGAGATCAATCACCCAGATAGTCGCTCGTTTAGGGATATTGGTATACCCTGCTCTAGCGCAATTAGTTGCGCTGGAGCAGAGAGCCAAATTGCACACAAATCTTCTTGTGCAATGTTAAATTAAACCATGCGAGGCAAAATCACAAGTGGCAATTACAGGAGGACAGATTCACTATTTGCGAAACTGTCCGCCTGCAGGGATAGTACATTTTTGCCCACAGTAGAACTAAAAGGGATAAAATAGGAAATTTCAACATCCCTTTTGCTATAAATTAGAGGTGACCAAATACATTCCTCAAAAGGGACAGGAAAGAAAAAATTAAACTTTCAAGGTTCAGCTAAAGCATTCAACATTAAACATCCTTCCAATTTACTTTGGTTAACAAATTTACTTTATTCTTTTGGTATCCTTTGTTGAAAAACATACATAGGAAGACTCCAGAGCAGCAATGCACTACTCAGCTGCTTATAGGTGGCTACATACCAGTACTGCATTGCTGCTCCTTTTAGATTACCCTTTTGTACACTTTTAAATAGAAAAAACACTTCTCTCAAGACCTACCCTACATTTGTACCCAGACAAAAATTGCATTTGCCTCTACTCGTCAAAACATAGATTATTACTAACAATCACGTTAACAAACATGTTCAGACTCATGACTCCATTTAAAACTATGAGAAAATATTGTTGTCTGTACCTGTTTAAATATAGGTACATTTTCAATGAATTAGTTATTTTTTCGTTTGACCCCTCCAGTTATTCCTGGCAGTAACACATACAGTATGAGATCAAACATAAAGATGGCATCTTACCAGGCTTATACTGAAAGATTTGCATTTCAGATCCTCCAAACTCTGTTTTTGCAATTGCTCTGTTATCATGGAAATCATGATGGTCAAGTTTGACAGTGTCTTCTCAGTGATAGGTATAGGACATGATGGTTCCTTCAATGCCAGTATTTACTGGGCCAAGGTTAAGTGGAAGCTCAGCATGACGCCATCCTGAATTAAACAAACACATGATGTTAACACATCTCTAGATAAAGAATGTGATCACCAATGGTGACCAACTTTAGTCTTCAAAGATGTAAATATTTCATAATTTTAGAATGTGTTTAGCTTTGGCACATGTGACATTATGAGGTTTGGTTACAGTACTCAGAACCAAATTCCATAAATCCAGACCTATTTGTAGACTTACATGTTCACCACTGATTTTAACATGTTAGAAGAGCTGAAAATGAAGGTGCTGTGAATGGAAACTACCATGCTGAATCTAAAAACAAGACTTGGGTCTGGCATAGAATTACATACTATATAGTGCAATTTAGGCCCATTATTTACTGAATCCCAACAGAATAAATGTTGATTCTGCATCTGTGCTCATTATTTGCTCCTATTGCTATTAAAGGAATGTTAATAATTCCTTTAATTCTTATCATTGTCATCCTACTGACACTCAGCTGCCATTATTCCATTTGCATAATACCCATGATAGACTATACTTACACAAATGCAATAAAATAGAAAGTAAAATATTATGCTTTGAAAAATGGTCTTGATTTGGCAGTGTCATTGACCTCATAATCAAGTTTTACATTATCAAGCAGTAGGCCCTCACTCTATCTTAAATGGTTGGATGAAAACAATCAGTTTTATGAATGGGTGATTGTAAACATGATCAACTGTGGATCCATACATACTGTGCCCCCTGAAGTGTCTCATTCATTCTTACTGCAGACGTGGGTTCTAAATAGATTGATGCTCTTGTATCCTGACACAGGGATACTGTGCTTGAAGGAGGATGGTAAAGAGCATGTCCAATCATAAACCAAATGCAGAACTATAACGTTTATCCAGGGACATCCCCTCCCTATATATGAATAGGATGCTCTACTAAGGACAGTAGTGACAGGCCCCCCAGTGACTGCAGCTCTTGCTCTGGAGCATGAATAGTTAAAAGCTTGTTTATCTCCCTCCTCAGGATATGGCCTGGCCTGCACCTCCCTCCGGGCCGCATCTTTTACGATGTAGTTCAGCCAGATTTAACCCATCCGCCCCCTCCCATCCTCCCCACTTTCGCGATGCACCCCACCTGTCCATCTGTTACCTGCCCCAATAACGACCCTCGCAGCGACCCAGAGAAGCTCTGAGCCACCAGCGGCCCTGCAGAGCCCTTAAATACCGCACGGGCCAAACCAACTGTAAAGGGGGAACAAACAGCTGCCTTTAATGCCATAAGAGGTCGTTTTTTTCTCGAATGCGCTCCCCTAAACTGAGTGCTTTCAGGCAATTAAAGTACCTACTGTGCGCTTCTAGTTATGAAGCATTCGGGTAGCACCTTGGCGACAGATATAAGCCGTAGTAGAGAAAATACCCCCGCAAGCTCACTGGGCCAACCCGTCCTCAGTGCGGAATAAACCATAATATGCCACAGACGGGGATTTGGCTAAGACTGCACAAACTGTTAGGAGATATGGGAGCCTGGCTATGCTAGCCGAGAGTGGAGTGCGAACTAGCATTACGTTTACCGATCTTTGTTTTGCTGTATCACCAGCTTATCATCAAACGACGCTTCCAGACTGCGGCCCAGGTCGCGTACGCACCCCCACCTCCGGGAGCTGCTCCCTATAGATTCAAGGGGTTGCTGGGAGCTGTAGTTTTTCCGCCATGAACCGGTGCAGGCTGATGCTGCTACTCTTTCTAGCACTGGGAAAAAAAACTTGTGGGTTTGATGAGCATCTCAGCCCATTGCTTATGGCAAATACAAGCATAATCTCTGTTTCCCATCCCCCAGTTTCCAGCTGCAGTCTGGGTCACTAACACTTAAATTATTGTTGCAATTCAATTTTTTTTTTTAAATTGTACTTCTGCTACTAGGCCATATTACATGCTTACTTTGTACATTTTCACTCATCTACCTTTTAAGCTAACAGCCAGATAGTAGTTTTCTTTTTTTTGTTACATATCTATACATTAGAGTCTGGTCAGAACTCTGTATATTAAGCAAGTAAAGTTTTAAAAGGGCTTAAAGGGACTGTTTACCTAGTCAAAATGAAACGTTCATATTTCTAATAGGGCATGTGATTTTAAACAACCTTCTAATTTTCTTTTATAATCAAACTAGCAGATAAAAAAAAAAAAAAATACAACCCCCAAAGCTAAAATTACAAAAAATAAAAAAATTCAGAAAAAAATAAAGCTATCCAAAATAAAAAAATTAAACCTAAACTAATACCCCTATAAAAATAACCCCCCCCCCACAAAAAAATGCCCCCCCAATCTAATACTAAACTACCAATAGCCCTTAAAGGGTTTTTGTAGGCATTGCCCTAAGTTAAACTGCTCTTTTACCTAAAAAAATTACCAATTACCCCCTAACACTAAAAATCCCCCAAAATAAAAACAAATATCACAAAAAAAAACTAAAATACCCATTGCCCCTAAAGGGGCATTGTCATTAAAAAGGCATCAGCTCTTTTACTGCTCTTAAAAGTGCAATCAGTTATTTTCCAGCCCATTAAATCCCTAATTTTAAAAATAAAAAACCTCCCAAAAATAAAAATCCTAACACTAAGCCCCAAATAGGTACTCACCGTTCCTGAAGTCCGGCGGAGAAGGTCTTCTTCCAGGTGGCTCCATCATCTATCTTCATCCGGAGCGAAGGCGGCACGGAGCTGTGGATCCTCAGTGGCGGTCCTCACCGGCAGCGTGGAGCGGAGCCGTCTTCCCTGACATGTGGATCCTCAGCGGCAGTCCTCGGCAGCATGGAAGCTCCTCTTCATCCGATGTCCGTCATACACTAAAGAATGAATGCAAGGTACTGCAATCAATTTGGGGTACCTTGCATTCCTATTAGCTGAAATTTTGAAATCAGTCAATAGGATTAGAGCTACTGAAATCCTATTGGCTGTTCAAATCAGCCAATAAGATTTCAGTAGCTCTCATCCTATTGGCTGATTTCAAAATTTCAGCCAATAGGATTGCAAGGTACCCCAATAAATATGGGGTACCTTGCATTCAATCTTCAGTGTGCGACGGACGATCGCATGAAGAGGAGCCTCCACGCCTCCGAGGACCACCACTTTTGAGGCGCCACGCATCAGTGAAGCCAGCTCTGGGCCGCCATCGCTACGGATGAAGATAGAAGATGAAGGAGCCGCCTGGAAGAAGACCTTCTCCGCCAGACTTCAGGAACGGTGATTACCTATTTGGGGCTTAGTGTTAGGATTTTTTTTTTTTTTGGGAGGTTTTTTATTTTTAAGATTAGGGATTTAATGGGTAGGGGCAATGGGTACTTTAGGTTTTTTAGTGTTAGTTTTTTTTTAATTTGGGGGGTGGGGGGTTTTACTGTTGGGGATTTAGTAATTTTTAAATGTAAAAGAGCTGTTTAACTTAGGGCAATGCCCTACAAAAAGCCATTTTAAGGGCTATTGGTAGTTTAAGTTTAGGCAGTGTTTTTATTTTGGGGGGGTTATTTTCATAGGGATTAGGTTTAATTTTTTTTTTTTTTTTTGATAATTTTGTTTATTTTTTTCCTGTAATTTCTTATTTTTTGTAAGTTTAGACTATTTTTTTAAATTTAATGTTAGGTTTTATTTAAGTGTAACCTAGTATTTGGCTTAATTTAGGGGGTGTTAGGTTAGGGGGCTTAGTAATTAAATTAGTTATTTGTGTTGAGGGGGTTGGCGGTTTAGGGGTTAATAGGTTAATAAGGGTTTATTGTGATGTGGGGTGTTTAGGGGTTAATGAGGTTTATTGCGATGTGGGGGTTTGTTGGTTTATGGGTTAATGAGGTTTATTGCAATGTGGGGGTTTGTCGGTTTAGGGGTTAATATTTGAATTATGTTATTTGCAGATTAGGGGTTAATTACTTTATTGTTTTGTGATGTGGGGGTTTGCGGTTTAGGTGTTTGTTAATACTTTGTGCGGGAGGTTAGGGTTTTTTGTTATACTTTGTGCGGGCGGTTACGTGTTTTTATTTTTATTTCTTGCAGGCGGTGATGTGTTTTTTAGTTATTTTGTGCGGGCGGTTGCATTTTTTTTTTATTTTTTTTTTAAGGCTTTGCCTACGCTGCATACAGGTGGATTCTTTTAGCTGTGCGCGCTGCCAACATTCTTTTGGTTGGCTTGCGTAGCCAACTTTCCTTTGAGGATGCGTGCGCAACTGGCGACAAATGCGATTATAGTATAGATTAGCTTTTCTCTCCTGGTATTTCTTTGTGGAATGCTAAAAATTGGTAGGTACATATTCTAATTGAACTACCTCTTATCTCAGTGCATTTTGACAGTTTTTCGCCATTAGACACTGCTATAGTTCATGTGGGTCATATAGATAACATTGTTCTCACTCCTGTGGAGTTATTTATAAAGTCAGCAATATCGGGATGTTGGCTAAAATGCATGTCTGTCAAAAGAACTGAGATAAGGGGGTAGTCTGCAGAGGCTTAGAAACAAGGTAATCACAGAGGTAATGCAAAACTGCAGAATGGGTAATAAAGGGATTATTTATCTTTTTAAACAAAAAAAATAAAAAAATCTTACCTGATATTTTGAATCCAATTTGATTTTCCTGAGAAATAATGAGCATACAGGGAGTGCAGAATTATTAGGCAAATGAGTATTTTGACCACATCATCCTCTTTATGCATGTTGTCTTACTCCAAGCTGTATAGGCTCGAAAGCCTACTACCAATTAAGCATATTAGGTGATGTGCATCTCTGTAATGAGAAGGGGTGTGGTCTAATGACATCAACACCCTATATCAGGTGTGCATAATTATTAGGCAACTTCCTTTCCTTTGGCAAAATGGGTCAAAAGAAGGACTTGACAGGCTCAGAAAAGTCAAAAATAGTGAGATATCTTGCAGAGGGATGCAGCACTCTTAAAATTGCAAAGCTTCTGAAGCGTGATCATCGAACAATCAAGCGTTTCATTCAAAATAGTCAACAGGGTCGCAAGAAGCGTGTGGAAAAACCAAGGCGCAAAATAACTGCCCATGAACTGAGAAAAGTCAAGCGTGCAGCTGCCAAGATGCCACTTGCCACCAGTTTGGCCATATTTCAGAGCTGCAACATCACTGGAGTGCCCAAAAGCACAAGGTGTGCAATACTCAGAGACATGGCCAAGGTAAGAAAGGCTGAAAGACGACCACCACTGAACAAGACACACAAGCTGAAACGTCAAGACTGGGCCAAGAAATATCTCAAGACTGATTTTTCTAAGGTTTTATGGACTGATGAAATGAGAGTGAGTCTTGATGGGCCAGATGGATGGGCCTGTGGCTGGATTGGTAAAGGGCAGAGAGCTCCAGTCCGACTCAGACGCCAGCAAGGTGGGGGTGGAGTACTGGTTTGGGCTGGTATCATCAAAGATGAGCTTGTGGGGCCTTTTCGGGTTGAGGATGGAGTCAAGCTCAACTCCCAGTCCTACTGCCAGTTTCTGGAAGACACCTTCTTCAAGCAGTGGTACAGGAAGAAGTCTGCATCCTTCAAGAAAAATATGATTTTCATGCAGGACAATGCTCCATCACATGCGTCCAAGTACTCCACAGCGTGGCTGGCAAGAAAGGGTATAAAAGAAGAAAATCTACCATTTCATTGGCGCTTTGATGACACAATACTAAAAGACGACTTACTGTCAAAAAAGGTAGAAACCTCTATTAGGGAATACTTCGAGCACAACAACACATCTGACATAGATCCGTTCACTTTGTGGGAGGCACATAAGTGCGTTATAAGGGGAGAAATGATAAAGCTCAGGTCACAACAGAGCAAGGCTTATAGGCAGCAACACATGGACCTTACTGCGGCATTTCAGCAAATTGATAAATTATATAAAAGCAACCCGCAAGATGATTCCCTAAGACAACAACATGAACAAGCCAGACATAAGCTTAAAAAATTCCTTGACCACTCGGCCCAGACACAGGCGTTAAAATTGCGACAGAAATTCTTTATAGAGAGCAATAAACCTGGAAGACTTTTAGCTAGAACACTTAAAACTAGGCAGTCGACACACTACATTCCCGCGCTACAAGACCCTCCTAATACACCCACGGTGGAGACCCAGAGAATAACAGAGATATTCAGAAGGTACTATGCAGCTCTATATAACCTGACACCTCATAGACACAAGACGGCACATCAATTGCACTGCCAGCGATACTTAGACACTATACAACTCCCTAGAATATCTAAAGAGGAGCTAGAATCCTTTGACTCAGCTATTACGGCTGAAGAGATAGGAAACGCTATACACTCACTTAAGCAAGGGAAAAGTCCTGGCCCAGATGGCCTCACTAGTGGTTATTATAAAAAAATTTAAACATCTCCTCCTGCCCCACTTGCTCACTGTCTTTAATGGTATTGATGGGACCCATGATTTACCCCCTTCCATGCTCGAAGCCATCATTACGGTGATACCGAAACCAGGCAAAGACCCAACGATCCCATCTAACTACCGCCCAATCTCCCTATTGAACGTCGACATCAAAATTTATGCAAAGATATTGGCCACAAGAATCAACAAAACCTTACCCACATTGATCCACCCGGATCAGGTGGGATTTGTGCCGCAGAGGGAGGCCAAGGACAACACAGTGAAAGTCCTTCATCTAATACAGTACGCGACTACACATGATATACCCATGGTTCTATTCTCTACTGACGCTGAAAAAGCATTTGACAGACTTGACTGGACCTTTCTTAGACTTACCCTACAGAAATTTGGTTTCCCCGACAGTTTTATACAGAAAATACTGACGCTCTACACCAAACCCACTGCTAAAGTTAAGGTTAATGGTACGTTATCCAGCCCCTTTAACATATTAAATGGCACCAGACAGGGATGCCCCCTATCGCCCTTGTTATTTGTACTCTCAATGGAAATACTTGCCACTAAACTGCGAAATAATCCTGACATAACAGGACTTCTTGTAAACAAGGCTCACCACAAATTGGCACTTTACGCGGACGATCTACTACTGACATTGACTCACCCGACCTCGTCTCTCTCTGCGGCACAGCACAATTTAGAGGAATTTGGCCTATGTTCTAATTACCTAGTCAACAAAACCAAATCTGAACTGCTCCCCATCAATCTGAGGCAGAGATCCATGCACTCAATACACAGGTCCCATACTCAATACAGAAGTCCTCATTGAAATATTTAGGCATTAATCTCGCAACCAGCGTACAGCGGCTACATGAACTGAATTATGAACCACTTTTGACAACCATCACCAAAGACACGTCAGTATGGCTAAATAAAAATATTTCCTGGCTAGGCAGGATAGGAGTAGCCAAAATGACCATCCTCCCTAAGATTTTATATGTATTCCAAGCACTCCCCATACCACTATCTGATATCTATCTTAATAAGCTACAATCAGTGATGAATTCGTACATCTGGAGGAAAAGACCCCCCAGAATCGCCAGGTCCACTCTATACTTATCTAAAAAACATGGAGGTTTGGGGGTTCCGGACCTGGCTAGATACCGAACAGCAGTCTTTTTACGCAGAGTAGTTGACTGGTGCACACTTCCCCTAGAACACGACAAAACATGGATGAAGTTAGAGCACGACTTGACCAGACAGGCCCAACTTGGTGTATATTGCTGGCAACCTAAAGGGAACCAACCGGCCATAATAAAAAACTATCCTATAATTAAGGAGACGTTCAGTGTGTGGTCTAGGGTTCTGGCCGCCTACCCACATCTCACGACAGTCCCCTCCCCTTTGACAACAGCACTAGCCAATCCTGATTTCATTAGTGGGATGTTGGTTACTCCTAAAGTGCAATGCTGTTTGGACAGTTTCCTTCCACTATACACGTTACTTGACTCAGACAAACTGATGCCTAGACAGCAACTTTCAGAGCTGGGTATTACACAATTCACTACCTGGTTTGGATATTTGCAACTCAAGCACTTTGTACATACGCTAAAGCTGAGGCACCCGGTCACTAGGGAACGCTCCCCATTAGAAAGACTGTGCACCCTTGATTCACCCCCACCGCACGCTATTTCCACCTTATATAAATTACTAACCACACCCTCTGAGTTCCAACAGACCCCGACTATACTATCTTGGCATAAAGAACTCCCCTACACACTTTCGGAGGACGAATGGTACGCTATATTTGCATATACCAGCAAATCCGCACACTCAACTGCATTACTAGAAACTAATTACAAATTTCTACTACGTTGGTATCTCACCCCCCATAGGTTAAAATATATTTTTCCGGAAGCATCGGATAGATGCTGGAGGAAATGCTCAGGAGAGGGCACACCTTACCATATTTGGTGGGAATGCCCTAAGGTTCGGAAGTTTTGGATAGAAGTAAATCAGGAAATGAGCAAAATGTTAAATCACGACCTTCCACTAGATCCTTTAATATATATATTCCATGTCTTGCCTAAACTTCCATTTAAACACTATACTTCCCTCCTTCAGTTAGCTGTCTGTAGCGCCAAACAAATATTACCTAGATTGTGGAAATCTGAAGCCACACCCACCTTACAGATGTGGAAATCCCAAATGGAGATAAATCTGTCACTAGAGAGATATCATTATTATACTATAGATAAACTGGACTTCTATGCTGAAATGATGTTCTTTTGGGAATCCTATTACTGCCCCAGACAAAGGTAGACCCCCCCTTAGGGTTGCTCACTGTGCTTCTATAACTGAGGAACCCAGCATGGATTCAGTCAGAGAGGGACTTATTGCCTACCACCACCAAATTAGGGAGAGAAGACGTCCTTTGATGGCTGGGGATCCATACACACCCCCTTGACCTTACCCGCCCTGACCTGAGACAGCATGACCGATAGAATAAACGCATTGAGCGTTATAGTTTAGGACCCTCTGACCTTGAAATCGGAACACATGGCTTAGTTGTATAGACCTTCACAGGATAGACAGGAGGGAACTGTATTACTCTGCTACAATCTGTTTATATGTGATATTAGTACTGCTTCGGAGGGAGGTGTGTTGATTAATTCCTTCTATAGGTGGGTTTTATTAAAGTGTCACAGAAGTTAATGTGTAACGAGCTATGTTTGTAAGAGCCTTGTGAACTGCTGAAGTCCTGTTACCTTTATACTGTTATACTGTTATATTGCATTTTCTTTTTGATTGTAATGAAAATTTGATATAAATAAAAGATTAAACAAAAAGAAGAAAATCTAATGACATGGCCTCCTTGTTCACCTGATCTGAACCCCATTGAGAACCTGTGGTCCATCATCAAATGTGAGATTTACAAGGAGGGAAAACAGTACACCTCTCTGAACAGTGTCTGAGAGGCTGTGGTTGCTGCTGCACGCAATGTTGATGGTGAACAGATCAAAACACTGACAGAATCCATGGATGGCAGGCTTTTGAGTGTCCTTGCAAAGAAAGGTGGCTATATTGGTCACTGATTTGTTTTTGTTTTGTTTTTGAATGTCAGAAATGTATATTTGTGAATGTTGAGATGTTATATTGGTTTCACTGGTAAAAATAAATAATTGAAATGGGTATATATTTGTTTTTTGTTAAGTTGCCTAATATTTATGCACAGTAATAGTCACCTGCACACACAGATATCCCTCTAAAATAGCTATAACTAAAAACAAACTAAAAACTACTTCCAAAACTATTCAGCTTTGATATTAAGTTTTTTGGGTTCATTGAGAACATGGTTGTTGTTCAATAATAAAATTAATCCTCAAAAATACAACTTGCCTAATAATTCTGCACTCCCTGTACATGAGCTAAAGAAGCTACTTCAGTTGTTTTACAATAAACACACTTAGCTTTGGTAGAAAGGTGTTCAGTAGACACAGTTTCTATGGAAAATTTAGGGACAAATTGGTGCTGCTCCTTTATGGCAACATGTTTCAGAAAAAATAAATGCAATAATTACTATCATAACCCCCTTTAAGCATACTTTTTGAAGAAAGGAAAAAATTGCCCCCTATATATAGCTTTGCATGAACATTTAAAGTGCTAAGCAAATGCAGCCTAGGTAAGCAGCAATTGTCAGTTGTGCACAATTTTCAATACTGATTTATAGACAAAAAGGCACGCAAGTGTGCGCATGTGATGACACGCCATCTGACCGTTAGTCTTACTTGCATGGTTTATGACGCGATGTTGTGCTAATAGTGACGCATGTTTCGTTTGAATGCTTAGTGCGTATATAAGGGTAATTAATTTGATGTGCACTGCTTGTAAACAGTGACATGTTTAATATGGTGCATGAACCTGATTAATAAATATGCGCCATGGATAACGCACATTTTTAGCACTAAAAATTGTATTCAATGGGAAAAGTAAGAATCTGTCCCAGCGACTGAATTTACAGAGAACCTATGAAGGATTTCCCATGGCGAGAAAACATAGTATCATGAGGCAGTACTCCAATCACATCCCTCTGACAAACACTATACTCTGAGGGGAACAGGGCAATCATGCTTCATCCACCTCCAACAGAGGCAAAATTTAAAACTGAGGTATGAGTGAGGTGGGAGGGGTTTTATAGGCTTTTGAGGTTTGGAAAATTTTGCCTCCTCCTGGTAGGAATGTATATCCCATACGTAACAGCTCGTGGACTCTCGCAGACTATTTGAAAGAAAATTCTGGTGTATACTGTCCTTTTAGGTATAAAACTTACTGTGTTCTGTATTAATCATGGTTAGGCTGGTATTTGAAATATATACCCAGAAAACAAATTATGCTTAACTGATCAACAAATTATGCTTAACTTTGTAAAGAGTCCAAAGCTGCATTCATTACTCTTGGGAAATTCAGAACCTGGCCACCAGGAGGAGGTAAAGACACCCCAGCCAAAGGCTTAAATACCCCTCCCACTTCCCTCATCCCCCAGTCATTCTGCAGAGGAACAAGGAACAGTAGAAGAAATATCAGGGTGAAAAGGTGCCAGAAGAAGTCCAAAGAGTCCAAAGCTGCATTCATTACTCTTGGGAAATTCAGAACCTGGCCACCAGGAGGAGGTAAAGACACCCCAGTCTATTCATAAATGGAAAGAGTCCACAGCTGCATTAATTACTTTTGGGAAAACAATACCCAAGCTATAGATGACACTGAATGCTAAAACGGAAGGGTACAAAAGGCGGCCCATTCTGAGGGCACCAGGCCTGAAACCCCTACCAAGCAAAAAAAAACGCTTCATCCGAAGCCGAGAAAACAGTGAAAAAGGACACTGACCCACAGAAGATCACAAGTCTTGCTAGAGACCGCAGAAAATAGACTCGACTGAGCCAACATGCCTCCGGGAGACACTATCACCCAGCAGTCCGTGCCCCACAACACACCTCTTACAAGAGAAAGGGATCAACTACTGTAAACTCCCAAAAGGAAGAGAACACAAAAACCAGACAAGGATACCTGGAATACCCTAAATAGGGTACAACAAGTTCCAAATAAAATAAGGAAAAAACTCCAGAACCAAGTCGATCTTACAGAGGCCAAAAAACAGTCCTGAGAAACAAGGGGAAGCAACACCCAGACCCCAAAGAGTACAGAAACCACAAGATTAGGACCGGTATCCGAAAACAGAGAAGAACACTTCTCCTATTACAGTGCAAACGCACCCTAAATAACAACTGAAAACAAAGTCCTCAAGTCACAAGGAACTCATATCAAGATATTCAGAAGCCAAAATACGTGCCGTAAACCCAGATAGAAAACACTTGCATCAAGCACAC
Organism: Bombina bombina; assembly: GCF_027579735.1. Taxonomy (NCBI): domain Eukaryota; kingdom Metazoa; phylum Chordata; class Amphibia; order Anura; family Bombinatoridae; genus Bombina; species Bombina bombina. The sequence goes on from NC_069504.1 coordinate 352,579,086, forward strand.
GCAATAGTCATACTAGGATGATTTGGAAACAAATACTTGCAGAGCAAGTAAAGAGCAGCTGAAGTAGATTTGATAAAAATACACTTCCCAGTGAAGGGAATCAAACCAGAGATGTCAAAATACCTAAGCTGTTGCTCTACCCATTATACCAGATCAGAGCACCAACCCCACCTTCAAACTGCAAAACAACCACTGAGCAGTGGACACATCACAGGCTATCTACAAGCCATCAAAGCCACTCACGTAACTTGAACATGGAGAAGCACCTAAACCTCAAAAAGGCTCACCGTACCTCAAGACCCGAGGACTAACCCCAGATCCCAGATTCTGTTCCCAACACCAGACCAGCCCAGCAACTGTCAGCCGTAAAGGATCAGCCCAGGATTCAACCCAACTGCTAGCGTGAAAAGTAAAACACACGCTAGCACACTGAGAAATAACCAGTCTTTGAAGAAACAACACAAGTTGATTCGTATGAGATTCTGCCGAATGTAAAGACTGAGCGAGTACCAAGATATCATCCAAATAAGGAAATACCGCAATACCCTGTTCTCTGATTACATAGAGAAGGGCACCGAGAACCTTTGAAAAGATCCTTGGAGCTGTTGCTAGGCCAAACGGAAGAGCAACAAACTGGTAATGCTTGTCTAGAAAAGAGAATCTCAGAAACTGATAGTGATCTGGATGGATTGGAATATGAAGATATGCATCCTGTAAGTCTATTGTAGACATATAATGCCCTTGCTGAACAAAAGGCAGAATCGTCCTTATAGTCACCATTTTGAATGTTGGTATCCTTACATAACGATTCAATATTTTTAGATCCAGAACTGGTCTGAAGGAATTCTCCTTCTTTGGTAAAATGAACAGATTTGAGTAAAAACCCAGACCCCGTTCCAGAACTGGAACTGTCACAATTACCCCAGTCGACTCTAGGTCTGAAACACATTTCAGAAACGCCTGAGCCTTTACTGGGTTTACTGGAATGCGTGAGAAAAAATCTTCTCACAGGCGGTCTTACCTTGAAACCTATTCTGTACCCTTGTGAAACAATGTTCTGAATCCAAAGATTTTGAATCAAATTGATCCAAACATCTTTGAAAAATCGTAACCTGCCCCCTACCAGCTGTGCTGGAATGAGGGCCGCACCTTCATGCGGATTTAGGAGCTGGTTTTGACTTTCTAAAAGGCTTGGATTTATTTCAGACTGGAGAAGGTTTCCAAATGGAAACTGTTCCTTTAGGGGAAGGGTCAGGTTTTTGTTCCTTATTCTGACGAAAGGAATGAAAACGATTAGCAGCCCTATATTTATCTTTAGACTTTTTGTCCTGAGGCAAAAAAGCTCCCTTCCCCCCAGTAACAGTTGAAATTATAGAATCCAACTGAGAACCAAATAATTTATTACCTTGGAAAGAAAGAGAAAGCAGCATTGACTTAGAAGTCATATCTGCATTCCAAGACTTAAGCCATAAAGCTCTTCTAGCTAAAATAGCTAAAGACATATACCTGACATCAATTCTAATGATATCAAAAATGGCATCACAAACAAAGTTATTAGCATGTTGAAGAAGTTTAACAATGCTATAAGCATTATGGTCTGACACTTGTTGCGCTAAAGCCTCCAACCAGAAGGTAGAAGCTGCAGCAACATCAGCCAAAGAAATAGCAGGCCTGAGAAGATTACCTGAACATAAATAAGCCTTCCTTAGAAAGGATTCAAGCTTCCTATCTCAAGGATCCTTAAAAGAAGTACTATCTGCCGTAGGAATAGTAGTACGTTTAGCAAGAGTAGAGATAGCCCCATCAACTTTGGGGATTTTCTCCTAAAACTCTAATCTATCAGATGGCAAAGGGTACAATTTCTTAAACCTTGGAGAAGGAGTAAATGAAGTACCCAGACTATTCCATTCCCTAGAAATTACTTCTGAAATAGCATCAGGAACTAGAAAAACATCTGGAATAACTACATGAGGTTTAAAAACTGAATTTAAACGCTTATTAGTTTTAATATCAAGAGGACTAGACTCCTCCATATCTAATGCAATCAACACTTCTTTAAGTAAAGAACGAATAAACTCCATCTTAAACAAATATGAAGATTTATCAGTGTCAATATCTGAGGCAGAATCTTCTGAACCAGATAGATCCTCATCAGAAATAGATAAGTCAGAGTGTTGGCGGTCATTTAAAAATTAATCTGAAATATGAAAAGTTTTAAAAGACCTCTTACGTTTACTAGAAGGAGGAATAACAGACAGAGCCTTCCAAATAGAATTAGAAACAAATTATTTTACATTAACAGGAACATCCTGAACATTAGATGTTGAAGGAACAACAACAGGTAATGGATTATTACTAATGGAAATATTATCAGCGTTTGATAGTTTATCATGACAACTAACACAAACTACAGCCGGAGGTACAGTTACCAAAAGTTTACAACAAATGCACTTAGCTTTGGTAGAACCGACATCAGGCAGCGTCTTTCCAGAAGTAGATTCTGATCCAGGGTCAGAGGTAGTGACATCTTGCAATATGTAATAGAAAAAACAACATATAAAGCAAAATTATCAAATTCCTTAAATGGCAGTTTCAGGAATGGGAAAGAATGCAAAACAAAACAAGCCTCTAGAAACCAGAAGCAACTAAAAAGTGAGACTGAAATAATGTGAAAAAAACTGGCGCCAAGTATGACGCCCACATTTTTGGCGCCAAGAATGACGCCCATATTTTTTGGTGCCAAGAAACGTCCGCAACACACATACGTCAAAAATGACGCAATCATGTGATGAAATTTTTGCGCCAAAAAAGTCTTGCGCCAAGAATGACGCTGTAAACTGAAGCATTTTCTGCACGCGCGAGCCTAACAGCCCGCAATTTAGAAAAAAAGTCAATTGAAAAAATATAATTCATATGCATTTTCCCAAAAAAATGAAACTGACAGTCTGAAAGAAGGAATACTGTTTATCCTGAATCATGGCAAATATAAGTTTAACACATATATTTAGAACTTTACATATAAAGTGCCCAACCATAGCTAAGAGTGTCATGAATAGAAATAAGACTTACTTACCCCAAGACACTCATCTACATATAGTAGATAGCCAAACCAGTACTGAAACGAGAATCAGTAGAAGTAATGGTATATAAGAGTATATCGTCGATCTGAAAAGGGAGGTAGGAGAAGAAATCTCTTCGACCGATAACAGAGAACCTATGAAATAGATCCCCTAGAGGAAGACCATAGTATTCAAATAGGCAATACTCTCTTCACATCCCTCTGACATTCACTGCACTCTGAGAGGAAAACCGGGCTTCAGCCTGCTGCGAAGCGCATATCAAGGTAGAAATCTAGCACAAACTTCACCACCTCCATAGGAGGCAAAGTTTGTAAAACATAATTTATGTAAGAACTTACCTGATAAATTCATTTCTTTCATATTAGCAAGAGTCCATGAGCTAGTGACGTATGGGATATACATTCCTACCAGGAGGGGCAAAGTTTCCCAAACCTCAAAATGCCTATAAATACACCCCTCACCACACCCACAATTCAGTTTAACGAATAGCCAAGAAGTGGGGTGATAAAAAAGTGCGAAAGCATATAAAAATAAGGAATTGGAATAATTGTGCTTTATACAAAAAAATCATAACCACCACAAAAAAGGGCGGGCCTCATGGACTCTTGCTAATATGAAAGAAATGAATTTATCAGGTAAGTTCTTACATAAATTATGTTTTCTTTCATGTAATTAGCAAGAGTCCATGAGCTAGTGACGTATGGGATAATGACTACCCAAGATGTGGATCTTCCACACAAGAGTCACTAGAGAGGGAGGGATAAAATAAAGACAGCCAATTCCTGCTGAAAAAAATCCACACCCAAAACAAAGTTTAATGAAAAACATAAGCAGAAGATTCAAACTGAAACCGCTGCCTGAAGTACTTTTCTACCAAAAACTGCTTCAGAAGAAGAAAATACATCAAAATGGTAGAATTTAGTAAAAGTATGCAAAGAGGACCAAGTCGCTGCTTTACAAATCTGATGAACCGAAGCTTCATTCCTAAACGCCCAGGAAGTAGAAACTGACCTAGTAGAATGAGCTGTAATCCTCTGAGGCGGAGTTTTACCCGACTCAACATAGGCAAGATGAATTAAAGATTTCAACCAAGATGCCAAAGAAATGGCAGAAGCTTTCTGGCCTTTTCTAGAACCGGAAAAGATAACAAATAGACTAGAAGTCTTTCGGAAAGACTTAGTAGCTTCAACATAATATTTCAAAGCTCTAACAACATCCAAAGAATGCAACGATTTCTCCTTAGAATTCTTAGGATTAGGACATAATGAAGGAACCACAATTTCTCTACTAATGTTGTTGGAATTCACAACTTTAGGTAAAAATTCAAAAGAAGTTCGCAACACCGCCTTATCCTGATGAAAAATCAGAAAAGGAGACTCACAAGAAAGAGCAGATAATTCAGAAACTCTTCTGGCAGAAGAGATTGCCAAAAGGAACAAAACTTTCCAAGAATGTAATTTAATGTCCAATGAATGCATAGGTTCAAACGGAGGAGCTTGAAGAGCTCCCAGAACCAAATTCAAACTCCAAGGAGGAGAAATTGACTTAATGACAGGTTTTATACGAACCAAAGCTTGTACAAAACAATGAATATCAGGAAGAATAGCAATCTTTCTGTGAAAAAGAACAGAAAGAGCAGAGATTTGTCCTTTCAAAGAACTTGCGGACAAACCCTTATCTAAACCATCCTGAAGAAACTGTAAAATTCTCGGTATTCTAAAAGAATGCCAAGAAAAATGATGAGAAAGACACCAAGAAATATAAGTCTTCCAGACTCTATAATATATCTCTCTAGATACAGATTTACGAGCCTGTAACATAGTATTAATCACAGAGTCAGAGAAACCTCTTTGACCAAGAATCAAGCGTTCAATCTCCATACCTTTAAATTTAAGGATTTTAGATCCTGATGGAAAAAAGGACCTTGCGACAGAAGGTCTGGTCTTAACGGAAGAGTCCACGGTTGGCAAGAGGCCATCCGGACAAGATCCGCATACCAAAACCTGTGAGGCCATGCCGGAGCTACCAGCAGAACAAACGAGCATTCCTTCAGAATCTTGGAGATTACTCTTGGAAGAAGAACTAGAGGCGGAAAGATATAGGCAGGATGATACTTCCAAGGAAGTGATAATGCATCCACTGCCTCCGCCTGAGGATCCCGGGATCTGGACAGATACCTGGAAGTTTCTTGTTTAGATGAGACGCCATCAGATCTATTTCTGGAAGTTCCCACATTTGAACAATCTGAAGAAATACCTCTGGGTGAAGAGACCATTCGCCCGGATGCAACGTTTGGCGACTGAGATAATCCGCTTCCCAATTGTCTATACCTGGGATATGAACCGCAGAGATTAGACAGGAGCTGGATTCCGCCCAAACCAAAATTCGAGATACTTCTTTCATAGCCAGAGGACTGTGAGTCCCTCCTTGATGATTGATGTATGCCAAAGTTGTAACATTGTCTGTCTGAAAGCAAATGAACGATTCTCTCTTCAGAAGAGGCCAAAACTGAAGAGCTCTGAAAATTGCACGGAGTTCCAAAATGTTGATCGGCAATCTCACCTCCTGAGATTCCCAAACTCCTTGTGCCGTCAGAGATCCCCACACAGCTCCCCAACCTGTGAGACTTGTATCTGTTGAAATTACAGTCCAGGTCGGAAGCACAAAAGAAGCCCCCTGAATTAAACGATGGTGATCTGTCCACCATGTTAGAGAGTGTTGAACAATCGGTTTTAAAGATATTAATTGAGATATCTTTGTGTAATCCTTGCACCATTGATTCAGCATACAAAGCTGAAGAGGTCGCATGTGAAAACGAGCAAAGGGGATCGCGTCCGATGCAGCAGTCATAAGACCTAGAATTTCCATGCATAAAGCTACCGAAGGGAATGATTGTGACTGAAGGTTTCGAAAAGCTGAAATCAGTTTTAGACGTCTCTTGTCTGTTAAAGACAGAGTCATGGACACTGAATCTATCTGGAAACCCAGAAAGGTTACCCTTGTCTGAGGAATCAATGAACTTTTTGGTAAATTGATCCTCCAACCATGATCTTGAAGAAACAACACAAGTTGATTCGTATGAGATTCTGCTAAATGTAAAGATTGAGCAAGTACCAAGATATCGTCCAAATAAGGAAATACCACAATACCCTGTTCTCTGATTACAGACAGAAGGGCACCGAGAACCTTTGTAAAAATTCTTGGAGCTGTAGCTAGGCCAAACGGCAGAGCCACAAACTGGTAATGCTTGTCCAGAAAAGAGAATCTCAGGAACTGATAATGATCTGGATGAATCGGAATATGCAGATATGCATCCTGTAAATCTATTGTGGACATATAATTCCCTTGCTGAACAAAAGGCAAGATAGTCCTTACAGTTACCATCTTGAATGTTGGTATCCTTACATAACGATTCAATATTTTTAGATCCAGAACTGGTCTGAAGGAATTCTCCTTCTTTGGTACAATGAAGAGATTTGAATAAAACCCCATCCCCTGTTCCGGAACTGGAACTGGCATAATTACTCCAGCCAACTCTAGATCTGAAACACAATTCAGAAATGCTTGAGCTTTCACTGGATTTACTGGGACACGGGAAAGAAAAAATCTCTTTGCAGGAGGTCTCAACTTGAAACCAATTCTGTACCCTTCTGAAACAATGTTCTGAATCCAAAGATTGTGAACAGAATTGATCCAAATTTCTTTGAAAAAACGTAACCTGCCCCCTACCAGCTGAGCTGGAATGAGGGCCGCACCTTCATGTGGACTTAGAAGCAGGCTTTGGCTTTCTAGCAGGCTTGGATTTATTCCAGACTGGAGATGGTTTCCAAACTGAAACTGCTCCTGAGGATGAAGGATTAGGCTTTTGTTCTTTGTTGAAACGAAAGGAACGAAAACGATTATTAGCCCTGTTTTTACCCTTAGATTTTTTATCCTGTGGTAAAAAAGTTCCTTTCCCACCAGTAACAGTTGAGATAATAGAATCCAACTGAGAACCAAATAATTTGTTACCCTGGAAAGAAATGGAAAGTAGAGTTGATTTAGAAGCCATATCAGCATTCCAAGTTTTAAGCCATAAAGCCCTTCTAGCTAAAATAGCTAGAGACATAAACCTGACATCAACTCTGATAATATCAAAAATGGCATCACAGATAAAATTATTAGCATGCTGAAGAAGAATAATAATATCATGAGAATCATGATCTGTTACTTGTTGCGCTAAAGTCTCCAACCAAAAAGTTGAAGCTGCAGCAACATCAGCCAATGATATAGCAGGTCTAAGAAGATTACCTGAACACAGATAAGCTTTTCTTAGAAAGGATTCAATTTTCCTATCTAAAGGATCCTTAAACGAAGTACCATCTGACGTAGGAATAGTAGTACGTTTAGCAAGGGTAGCAATAGCCCCATCAACTTGTCCCAAAATTCTAATCTGTCAGACGGCACAGGATATAATTGCTTAAAACGTTTAGAAGGAGTAAAAGAATTACCCAATTTATCCCATTCTTTGGAAATTACTTCAGAAATAGCATTAGGAACAGGAAAAACTTCTGGAATAACCACAGGAGATTTAAATACCTTATCTAAACGTTTAGAATTAGTATCAAGAGGACCAGAATCCTCTATTTCTAAAGCAATTAGTACTTCTTTAAGTAAAGAACGAATAAATTCCATTTTAAATAAATATGAAGATTTATCAGCATCAATCTCTGAGACAGAATCCTCTGAACCAGAAGAGTCATCAGAATCAGAATGATGATGTACATTTAAAAATTCATCTGTAGGGAGAGAAGTTTTAAAAGATTTTATACGTTTACTAGAAGGAGAAATAACAGACATAGCCTTCTTGATGGATTCAGAAACAAAATCTCTTATGTTATCAGGAACATTCTGCACCTTAGATGTTGAGGGAACTGCAACAGACAATGGTACTTTACTAAAGGAAATATTATCTGCATTAACAAGTTTGTCATGACAATTAATACAAACAACAGCCGGAGGAATAGCTACCAAAAGTTTACAGCAGATACACTTAGCTTTGGTAGATCCAGCACTAGACAGCGATTTTCCTGTAGTATCTTCTGACTCAGATGCAACGTGAGACATCTTGCAATATGTAAGAGAAAAAACAACATATAAAGCAAAATTGATCAAATTCCTTAAATGACAGTTTCAGGAATGGGAAAAAAATGCCAAAGAACAAGCTTCTAGCAACCAGAAGCAATGAAAAATGAGACTTAAATAATGTGGAGACAAAAATGACGCCCATATTTTTTGGCGCCAAATAAGACGCCCACATTATTTGGCGCCTAAATGCTTTTGGCGCCAAAAATGACGCCACATCCGGAACGCCGACATCTTTGGCGCAAAATAACGTCAAAAAATGACGCAACTTCCGGCGACACGTATGACGCCGGAAACGGAAAAGATTTTTTGCGCCAAAAAAGTCTGCGCCAAGAATGACGCAATAAAATGAAGCATTTTCAGCCCCCGCGAGCCTAACAGCCCACAGGGAAAAAGTCAAATTTTAAGGTAAGAAAAAATGATTAATTGAAATGCATTATCCCAAATATGAAACTGACTGTCTGAAAAATAAGGAATGTTGAACATTCTGAGTCATGGCAAATAAATGTTTAAATACATATATTTAGAACTTTATAAACAAAGTGCCCAACCATAGCTTAGAGTGTCACAGAAAATAACATTTACTTACCCCAGGACACTCATCTACATGTTTTGTAGAAAGCCAAACCAGTACTGAAACGAGAATCAGTAGAGGTAATGGTATATATAAGAGTATATCGTCGATCTGAAAAGGGAGGTAAGAGATGAATCTCTACGACCGATAACAGAGAACCTATGAAATAGACCCCGTAGAAGGAGATCACTGCATTCAAATAGGCAATACTCTCCTCACATCCCTCTGACATTCACTGCACGCTGAGAGGAAAACCGGGCTCCAACTTGCTGCGGAGCGCATATCAACGTAGAATCTAGCACAAACTTACTTCACCACCTCCATAGGAGGCAAAGTTTGTAAAACTGAATTGTGGGTGTGGTGAGGGGTGTATTTATAGGCATTTTGAGGTTTGGGAAACTTTGCCCCTCCTGGTAGGAATGTATATCCCATACGTCACTAGCTCATGGACTCTTGCTAATTACATGAAAGAAAACTGAATTGTGGGTGTGGTGAGGGATGTATTTATAGGCATTTTGAGGTTTGGGAAACTTTGCCCCTCCTGGTAGGAATGTATATCCCATACGTCACTAGCTCATGGACTCTTGCCAATTACATGAAAGAAAGTACTCACACAGCACTGGAGTCAGCAACAAACAAACGGGAACCGAGTAAGATCTCCCGCCAAGATTTAAAGGCAGAGAGAGAGGCCGACGTCAGGGAGGAGTGTGCTGAGGAGCACGTCACGTTGCCTAGCAGAGGAGATCCAGGAGCCGCGGCGATGAGCGGATCGAGTGTGACAGCGACAGGCAGGGGGAAAAAAAAAACCTGCCCAGAAAAAAAACATAATTTATGTAAGAACTTACCTGATAAATTCATTTCTTTCATATTAGCAAGAGTCCATGAGCTAGTGACGTATGGGATATACATTCCTACCAGGAGGGGCAAAGTTTCCCAAACCTTAAAATGCCTATAAATACACCCCTCACAACACCCACAATTCAGTTTAACGAATAGCCAAGAAGTGGGGTGATAAGAAAAAAGTGCGAAAGCATATAAAATAAGGAATTGGAATAATTGTGCTTTATACAAAAAAATCATAACCACCACAAAAAAAGGGCGGGCCTCATGGACTCTTGCTAATATGAAAGAAATGAATTTATCAGGTAAGTTCTTACATAAATTATGTTTTCTTTCATGTAATTAGCAAGAGTCCATGAGCTAGTGACGTATGGGATAATGACTACCCAAGATGTGGATCTTTCCACGCAAGAGTCACTAGAGAGGGAGGGATAAAATAAAGACAGCCAATTCCTGCTGAAAATAATCCACACCCAAAATAAAGTTTAATGAAAAACATAAACAGAAGATTAAAACTGAAACCACTGCCTGAAGTACTTTTCTACCAAGAACTGCTTCAGAAGAAGAAAACACATCAAAATGGTAGAATTTAGTAAAAGTATGCAAAGAGGACCAAGTTGCTGCTTTGCAAATCTGATCAACCGAAGCTTCATTCCTAAACGCCCAGGAAGTAGAAACTGACCTAGTAGAATGAGCTGTAATCCTTCGAGGCGGAATTTTACCCGACTCGACATAGGCATGATGAAATAAAGATTTCAACCAAGATGCCAAAGAAATGGCAGAAGCTTTCTGGCCTTTTCTAGAACCGGAAAAGATGACAAATAGACTAGAAGTCTTTCGGAAAGACTTAGTAGCTTCAACATAATAATACAAAGCTCTAACAGCATCCAAGAATGCAATGATTTCTCCTTAGAATTCATAGGATTAGGACACAATGAAGGAACCACAATTTCTCTACTAATGTTGTTAGAATTCACAACCTTAGGTAAAAAATTCAAAAGAAGTTTGCAGCACCGCCTTATCCTGATGAAAAATCAGAAAAGGAGACTCACAAGAAAGAGCAGAAAATTCAGAGACTCTTCTGATAGAAGAGATGGCCAAAAGAAACAAAACTTTCCAAGAAAGTAATTAAATGACCAAAGAATACATTGGTTCAAAAGGAGGAGCTTGAAGAGCCCCCAGAACCAAATTCAAACTCCAAGGAGGAGAAATTGACTTAAAGACAGGTTTTATACGAACCAAAGCTTGTACAAAACAATGAATATCAGGAAAATTAGCAAACTTTCTGTGAAAAAGAACAGAAAGAGCAGAGATTTGTCCATTCAAGGAACTTGCGGACAAACCGTTATCTAAACCATCCTGAAGAAACTGTAAAATTCTCGGTATTCAAAAAGAATGCCAAGAAAAATGATGAGAAAGACACTAAGAAATATAAGTCTTCCAGACTCTAAAATATATCTCTCTAGATACAGATTTGCGAGCCTGTCACATAGTATTAATCACAGAGTCAGAGAAACCTCTTTGACCAAGAATCAAGCTTTGAAAACTCCATACCTTAAAATTTAAGGATTTGAGATCCTGATGGAAGAAAAGACCTTGCGACAGAAAGTCTGGTCTTAACGGAAGAGTCCACAGCTGGCAAGAGGCTATCCGGACAAGATCCGCATACCAAAACCTGTGAGGCCATGCTGTAGCTACCAGCAGGACAAACGAGCATTCCTGTAGAATCTTGGAGAATACTTTTGGAAGAAGAACTAGAGGCGGAAATATATAGGCAGGATGATACTTCCAAGGAAGTGATAATGCATCCACTGCCTCCGCCCGAGGATCCCGGGATCTGGACAGATACCAGGGAAGTTTCTTGTTTAGATGAGAATCCATCAGATCTATTTCTGGGAGTTCCCACATTTGAACAATCTGAAGAAATACCTCTGGGTGAAGAGACCATTCGCCCGGATGCAACGTTTGGCGACTGAGATAATCCGCTTCCCAATTGTCTATACCTGGGATATGAACCGCAGAGATTAGACAGGAGCTGGATTCCGCCCAAACCAAAATTCGAGATACTTCTTTCATAGCCAGAGGACTGTGAGTCCCTCCTTGATGATTGATGTATGCCACAGTTGTTACATTGTCTATCTGAAAACAAATGAACAACTCTCTCTTCAGAAGAGGCCAAGACTGAAGAGCTCTGAAAATTGCACGGAGTTCCAAATATTGATCGGTAATCTCACCTCCTGAGATTCCCAAACCCCTTGTGCCGTCAGAGACCCCCACACAGCTCCCCAACCTGTAATACTTGCATCTGTTGAGATTATAGTCCAGGTCGGAAGAACAAAGAAGCCCCCTGAACTAAACGATGGTGATCTGTCCACCACGTCAGAGAGTGTCGTATAATCGGTTTAAAGATATTAATTGAGATATCTTTGTGTAATCCCTGCACCATTGGTTCAGCATACAGAGCTGAAGAGGTCGCATGTGAAAACGAGCAAAGGAGATCGCATCCGATGCGGCAGTCCTAAGACCTAAAATTTCCATGCATAAGGCTACCAAAGGGAATGATTGTGACTGAAGGTTTTGACAAGCTGATATCAATGTTAAACTTCTCTTGTCTGACAAGGACAGAGTCATAGACACTGAATCTATCTGGAAATCTAAAAAGGTTACCCTTGTCTGAGGAATCAATGAACTTTTTGGTAAATTGATCCTCCAACCATGATCTTGAAGAAACAACACAAGTCGATTCGTATGAGATTCTGCGAAAATGTGAAGACTGAGCAAGTACCAAGATATCGTCCAAATAAGGAAAAACCAGAACCCTGTTTTCTGATTACAGACAGAAGGGCACTGAGAACCTTTGAAAAAATTCTTGGAGCTGATGCTAGGCCAAACGGTAGAGCCACAAAACTGGTAATGCTTGTCTAAAAAGAGAATCTCAGAAACTAAAAGTGATCTGGATGAATCGGAATATGCAGATATGCATCCTGTAAATCTATTGTAGACATATAATGCCCTTGCTAAACAAAAGGCAGGATAGTCCTACAGTTACCATCTTGAATGTTGGTATCCTTACATAACGATTCAATATTGATAGATCCGGAACTGGTCTGAAGGAATTGACCTTCTTTGGTACAATGAAGAGATAGAATAAAACCCTAGCCCCTGTTCCAGAACTGGAACTGGCATAATTACTCCAGCCAACTCTAGATCTGAAACACATTTCAGAAATGCTGAGCCTTTGCTGTGTTTACTGGGACACGGGAAAGAAAAAAATCTCTTTGCAGGAGGCCTTAACTTGAAGCCAATTCTGTACCTTTCTGAAACAATGTTCTGAAACCAGAGATTGTGAACGGAATTGATCCAAATTTCTTTGAAGAAAACGTAATCTGCCCCATACCAGCTGAGCTGGAATGAGGGCCGCACCTTCATGGGTACTTAGGAGCTGGCTTTAGGTTTCTATAAGGCTTGGATATATTCCAAACTGGAAATGGTTTCCAAACTGATACCGCTCCTGAGGATGAAGGATCAGGCTTTTGTTCCTTGTTGTGAGGAAAGGAACGAAAACGATTATTAGACCTAAATTTACCTTAGATTTTATCCTTTGGTAAAAAAGTTCCCTTCCCTCCAGTAACAGTTGAGATAATAGAATCCAACTGAGAACCGAATAATTTATTACCCTGGAAAGAAAGGGAAAGCAAAGTTGACTTAGAAGACATATCAGCATTCCAAGTTTTAAGCCATAAAGCTTTTCTAGCTAAAATAGCTAGAGACATATACCTGACATCAACTCTAATGATATCAAAAGATGGTATCACAAATAAAATTATTAGCATGTTATAGAATAATAATAATGCTATAAAATTATGATCTGTTACTTGTTGCGCTAAAGCTTCTAACCGAAAAGTTGAAGCTGCAGCAACATCCGCTAAAAATATAGCAGGTCTAAGAAGATTACCTGAACATAAGTAAGCTTTTCTTAGAAAGGATTCAATTTTCCTATCTAAAGGATCCTTAAATGAAGTACTATCTGCCGTAGGAATAGTAGTACGTTTAGCAGGAGTAGAGACAGCCCCATTAACCTTAGGGATTTTGTCCCAAAAAACTCTAATCTGACAGATGGCACAGGATATAATTGCTTAAACGTTTTAGAAGGAGTAAATGAATTACCCAAATTATTCCATTCCCTGGAAATTACTTCAGAAATAGCATCAGGGAGAGAAAACACTTCTGGAATAACTACAGGAGATTTAAAAACCTTATTTAAACGTTTAGATTTAGTATCAAGAGGACCAGAATCCTCTATTTCTAATGCAATTAATACTTCTTTAAGTAAAGAACGAATAAATTCCATCTTGAACAAATACAAAGATTTATCAGCATCAACCTCTGAGACAGAAACCTCTGAAACAGAAGAACCATTATCAGTATCAGAATGATGATGTTCATTTAAAAAATCTGAAAAAAGAGAAGTTTTAAAAGACTTTTATGTATACTAGAAGGAGAAATAACAGACATAGCCTTCTTAATGGATTTAAAAAATAAAATCTCTTATGTTATCAGGAACACTCTGAAAATTAGATGTTGATGGAACAGCAACAGGTAATGTAACAGTACTAAAGGAAATTTTATCTGCATTAATAAGTTTGTCATGACATGCAATACAAACAACAGCTGGAGAAACAGATACCAAAAGTTTATAGCAGATACACTTAGCTTGGTAGCTCCAGCACCGGGCAGCGATTTTCCTGAAGTATCTTCTGACTCAGTTGCAACGTGGAACATCTTGCAATATGTAATAGAAAAAACAACATATAAAGCAAAATTGATCAAATTCCTTAAATGACAGTTTCAGGAATGGGAAAAAAATGCCAGTGAACAAGCTTCTAGCAACCAGAAGCAATAAATAATGAGACTTAAATAATGTGGAGACAAAAATGACGCCCATATTTTTTAGCGCCAAATAAGACGCCCACATTATTTGGCGCCTAAATGCTTTTGGCGCCAAAAATGACGCCACATCCGGAACGCCAACACTTTTGATGCAAAAAAACGTCAAAAAATGACGCAACTTCCGGCGACACGTATGACGCCGGAAACAGAAAAAAAAATTTGCGCCAAAAAAGTCCGCGCCAAGAATGACGCAATAAAATTAAGCATTTTCAGCCCCCGCGAGCCTAACAGCCCACAGGGAAAAGTCAAATTTTTTTAAGGTAAGAAAAAATGATTGATTCAAATGCATTATCCCAAATATGAAACTGACTGTCTGAAATAAGGAATGTTGAACATCCTGAGTCAAGGCAAATAAATGTTTGAATACATATATTTAGAACTTTATAGAAAAGTGCCTAACCATAGCTTAGAGTGTCACAGAAAATAAGCTTACTTACTTACCCCAGGACACTCATCTACATGTTGTAGAAAGCCAAACCAGTACTGAAACGAAAATCAGCAGAGGTAATGGTATATATATATATGAGTATATCGTCGATCTGAAAAGGGAGGTAAGAGATGAATCTCTACGACCGATAACAGAGAACCTATGAAATAGACCCCGTAGAAGGAGATCATTGCATTCAAATAGGCAATACTCTCCTCACATCCCTCTGACATTCACTGCACGCTGAGAGGAAAACCAGGCTCCAACCTGCTGCGGAGCGCATATCAACGTAGAATCTAGCACAAAACTTACTTCACCACCTCCATAGGAGGCAAAGTTTGTAAAACTGAATTGTGGGTGTGGTGAGGGGTGTATTTATAGGCATTTTAAGGTTTGGGAAACTTTGCCCCTCCTGGTAGGAATGTATATCCCATACGTCACTAGCTCATGGACTCTTGCTAATTACATGAAAAAAAAGACAGAATGGGCCGGACCAAGCGACCTCAATAGAGTTCGGGTGCCAATCCAAATAGGTCCCTCAATTAGGAAATTCCACCGCCTTAAGGAGAACAAAATTAACCGCCCAAGGGGGAGAGCACAGAGAACAACAGCGCACAAGCCCCCAAACAAGAAGCCGTAGCCTGACAGACCAAAAAGAGTGTATCCAAAAACGCACAGATCCTGACCAAGCTGCAAGCAGCTCAACTAACTAGACCATAAGTCATAGCCAATGTTCCCTGGAAAAACTGGAACTGAACCAGCCACAGGATCATAGGGTTCCGGAGATCCAAGACAAAAACTATAGGCCCAAGCCCAGAAAAGTGTGGAACCAACCACACTCCAGGGAACACAAATACCCTGTCTGAAAACAGACCTCACAGGGGAGGGACCTGACTAACTGGGAAAACAGAAAACAAGAGTCACTCGAAAATTCCCAACTCAAAGGGAGAGAACATCCCCTGCCAGAGTCCAGCACTCCTAAAGGAGCTAGAGCACACCAGAGTCCCTACAAGACTCTAGAGCCCAAAAGGCGTGCAGAACACCACCAAGATCAAGGGAAAACATTGAGGACCAAGTTGCCTGAAGAGGGAGTAGAACAAGGCTAGAGGCAAGACCACGCCAGTGTGCCCCTGAACGTCTCCATAAACACCTCAGAGTATGTAACCAGAGGAACCCACCTAAGGAAAAAGAATGCAAAGCATCCCAACCCCGGTAGAAAAAAAACCCTAAGCAAAGCTTGGAGAAGGAGACAACAAAAAACTAACTCCCAAAAACAGGAAAAAGGCCACAGGCCCTCCCAGAAGGTGGCTAAACCTCTAAGGATAACGGACAAAGTCTGAAAGCCTAAAAAACAAAAGGCAAGAGCACCAGGAACCGGCGGCAAGGAGGCCCTAAATCCTCCAAACCTTCACTCAGGCGGGAAGGAACACTCTAAGTCCCGACAGACATTGGAAAAAACTAAGTGTCACAGCGGGACTCCACCGAATCCCAGACTACCAGCTAAAAAGGCTACTGAGGACTGAACCAATCCTCCACGCCACACAAACCCTTAGGTCCTTCCAGAATGCTCAGCAGAACTTGTAAATTAAAAACAAGAATAATAATAATGAGAAGCACTCGGCATCCTACCCGAATCAGCCAGGTAGTACAGGCGCCACGAAATAGGGACAGACAGATCTAAACCCAAGCAGGACTAGCCTGCAACCAAGGGCCCAAGGCCTCACACATATTTACCCCCAGAGGGAGAATAAACGGCAGATAAACATAGGACCAAACACATCCTCTAGACAAACTTCCGCAGAAGTAAACATTGCGATCAAAAGGTCGCGAGTATATATTCCAGAAAATAAAATTCCCGAAGGAAAAATAAAACAAACATGAGCTGCAAGCAATAAGCAATCATCCTAACCGGAGTGAATAAAGAAGGCAACCCATAGGTTATCGCCCAATAATAACAGATGCACCCGCAGGAATAGCCCAACAGGGACCCTGTTCTTCCAAGCTCATAACTGGAAAATGATACTCAACAAATAAGCCTATAAGAGGAATACTTCATCCCCTTATATCTAATTCTGAAAGCTATTCGGAGAAGACTGAGAATTCTCAAATCCATTAAGGATGGTATCTGCCAACGATGCCAAAGTGTGCTTCAATAGAACACGAAGGCGCGCCAGTCTATACCGAGAAGCACAGCATACCCCCGCCAGAGCAAAAGACAACTCCGGCCCGAAGGTTGACCCCCTGAAGCCTCAGGGACTGTCGTTCCCCCAGAGAGCTGAACAGGCCACCTCATGCCTGAGGAGCCTGGATAACGGAACACAAACAATATCTGAAGCAATGTTCTGGAAATTACAGATTCGCCAGTGCCAAAATTATAGACATGTGACAATGTGCCGAAACCCCCGGAGGGAACAAGCCACCTTCCCAAGAAGGATAAGCAAAGTCTGGGTTACCTACATGCATAGTAAGCGATGGTGGAAGGGAACTCGCCACTCGTAGGACAGAAACCCCAGAGGTGGATGACTCAGCGGCCCCTTGATTCCCCGATCCAGAGGAATTGAGCACAAACATGAATACGGCAGTCAGAACATAACTGATAGGCTTGTATCATCCGGGGCAATACGCATTCTGCGCAAAGAGTAGAATCTGAAACACAGACGTCCGTATCCACAATATCCGACTCCTCCATAACTAGGATATTTAATACAAAAGAGTGGACTAAAAAATCTAAACGGCACCTGACACCTACAATGGCTGGGGCACTTACCACCTCCTATAAACCAGACACCAACAGAACAGAATTTCTCCGTCGCCACACGGTCTGGAATGCGGTAAAGGAGCCCAAAAACGTGACCACGCCCGGTCACCAGGTTAACCATATAGTCAAAAACCATAATTTATGCTTACCTGATAAATGTATTTCTCTTGTGATGTATCAAGTCCACGGATTCATCCTTACTTGTGGGATATTCTCCTTCCCTACAGGAAGTGGCAGAGAGAACACCCACAGCAGAGCTGTCTATATAGCTCCTCCCTTAGCTCCACCCCCCAGTCATTCGACCGAAGGCTAGGAAGAAAAAGGAGAAACTATAGGGAGCAGTGGTGACTGAAAGTTTTAAAAATAAAAATATATGCCTGTCATAATAAACAGGGCGGGCCGTGGACTCGATACATCACAAGAGATATAAATTTATCAGGTAAGCATAAATTATGTTTTCTCTTGTAAGATGTATCGAGTCCACTGATTCATCCTTACTTGTGGGATACCAATACCAAAGCTTTAGGACACGGATGAAGGGAGGGACAAGACAGGGACCTTAAACGGAAGGCACCACTGCTTGTAGAACCTTTCTCCTAAAAATAGCCTCCGAAGAAGCAAAAGCATCGAATTTGGAAAATTTGGAAAAAGTATGAAGCGAAGACCAAGTCGCCGCCTTACAAATCTGTTCAACAGAAGCCTCATTTTTAAAAGCCCATGTAATTTTGAGATCCAAGATTGGTCTGAAAGTTCCCTCTTTTTTGGGAACCACAAACCGGTTTGAGTGGAACCTTAGCCCCTGTTCTTCATTTGGGACTGGGCAGATCACCCCCATAGTAAGAAGATCTTCTACACAGCGTAAGAACGCCTCTCTCTTTGTCTGGTTTACAGACAATCGAGAAATATGAAATCTCCCACTTGGAAGGGAGTCTTTGAATTCCAGAAGATATCCCTGGGACACAATTAATAAAGCCCAAGATCGTGAACATCTCTTGCCCAAGCCTGAGCGAAGAGAGAGAGAGTCTGCCCCCTACTAGATCCGGTTGCGGATCGGGGGCTACCCCTTCATGCTGTCTTAGAGGCAGCTGCAGGCTTCTTGGCCTGTTTACCCTTGTTCCAAGCCTGGTTAAGTCTCCAAACTGACTTGGATTGGGCAAAATTCCCCTCTTGCTTTGCAGCAGAGGAAGCTGAAACGGAACCACTTTTGAAGTTCCAAAAGGAACGAAAATTATTTTGTTTGGTCTTCATCTTATTTGATCTATCCTGAGGAAGGACATGACCTTTCCCTCCAGTGATATCTGAAATAATCTCTTTCAGTTCAGGCCCGAATAGGGTCTTTCCTTTGAAAGGGATGTTCAAAAGTTTAGATTTAGATGACACATCAGCAGACATACAGGCCCATTTATCAAGCTCCGTACGGAGCTTGAAGGGCCGTGTTTCTGGCGAGTCTTCAGACTCGCCAGAAACACAACTTATGAAGCAGCGGTCTAAAGACCGCTGCTTCATAACCCTGTCCGCCTGCTCTGAGCAGGCGGACAGGATTCGCCGGAAATCAACCCGATCGAATACGATCGGGTTGATTGACACCTCCCTGCTGGCGGCCGATTGGCCGCGAGTCAGCAGGGGGCGGCGTGGCACCATCAGCTCTTGTGAGCTGCTGGTGCAATGTTAAATGCGGAGAGCGTATTGCTCTCCGCATTTAGCGAGGTCTTGCGGACCTGATCCGCAGTATCGGATCAGGTCCGCAAGCCCTTTGATAAATGGGCCCCCAGGACTTAAAGGGACAGTTTACTCAAAAATGTTCTCCCCTTTAATTTGTTCCCAATGATCCACTTTACCTGCTGGAGTGTATTAAATTGTTTACAAGTAGCTCCTTTACCCTTATATTGGCATTTGAAATTGTTGATTTAGCATGTGGTATCCCCACCTATTCTGAAAGTTTGTGGCCGCGCGTACCAGCTATAGATAAGCTTTGTAAACACAGCCAGCAGAAGAAATTACACTCGGCTCCCAGTGCAATATAGCAGAGATAAGGTAATAAACTGTTGATTTTCCATTGTTCTCTCAAAGTACTGGTGATTGTTTTAAGGACAGATATAAGATAAAGAAGCATGTATAAGTACACAATGTGATAAAGTAATGAGATATAATTATACCTACAAGCTCAACCCATTTTATTAGGTTGTGGCTTCAAAACACAAAATCAGAGCTTTAATATACACAAATAAGCCTTAAAAAGCTAATTTTCATACATTTTTTACTCTGCAGTTGGTAAAAAAAGCAATTGTAAACACATTAAGGGAAAAACTATTTTACAGTATACTGTCCCTTTAAGCGTGCTAGAATGGCAAAACCTGAATTCTTTGCCGCTAATTTAACCAGTTGAAATGCGGCATCTGTAATAAAAGAATTAGCCAACTTAAGGGCCTTGTTTCTGTCCATAATCTCCTCTAATGGAGTCTCTATCTGAAGAGCCTCAAACCAGAAAGCAGCTGCAGTAGTTACAGGAACAATGCACGCAATAGGTTGGAGAGAAAAACCTTAGGAACTGTCTGCCACGAGTCCCGCATGGTGTCAGATATGGGAAACATTTTTTTAAAAATAGGAGGGGGAGAGAACGGACTACCTGGTCTATCCCACTCCTTAGTAATAATATTCACAATCCTCTTAGGGACTGGAAAAACATCAGTGTAAACAGGAACCTCTAAGTATTTATCCATTTTACACAATTTCTCTGGAACCACAATAGGGTCACAATCATTTAGAGTCGCTAATACCTCCCTGAGCAATAAGCGGAGGTGTTCAAGCTTAAATTTAAAGGCCGTCATATCAGAATCTGTCTGAGGAAGCGTCTTTCCTGAATCAGAAATTTCTCCCTCAGATAACAAATCCCTCACCCCTACTTCAGAGCATTGTGAGGGCATATCAGATACGGCTACTAAAGCGTCAGACGGCTCAGCATTTTTCCTAAACCCAGAGCTGTCCCGCTTTCCTTGTAAACCAGGCAGTTTAGATAAAACCTCTGTGAGGGTTGTATTCATAACTGTGGCCATGTCTTGTAAAGTAAAAGAATTTGACGCACTAGAGGTACTTGGCGTTAGTGATGTCGCGAACAGTTCTGCCGCGAATAGTTCGCAGCGAACATAGCATGTTCGCGTTCGCAGCGGACGGCGAACATATGCGATGTTTGCTCCGCCCCCTATTCGTCATCATTGAGTAAACTTTGACCCTGTAGCTCACAGTCACAAGACACATTCCAGCCAATCAGCAGCAGACACTCCCTCCCAGACCCTCCCACCTCCTGGACAGCATCCATTTTAGATTCATTCGGAGCCTGCATTCTTAGTGAGAGGAGGGACAGTGTAGCTGCTGCTGATTTAATAGGGAAATCGATAGCTAGGCTAGTGTATTCAGTGTCCACTACAGTCCTGAAGGACTCATCTGATCTCTGCTGTAAGGACAGCACCCCAAAAAGCCCTTTTTAGGGCTAGAACATCAGTCTGCTTTTTTTTTTTTCCCCTGTGTAATCTAATTGCAGCCTGCCTGCCAGCTCAGGCTCACAGTGTATACTGTGCCCACTTGCCCAGTGCCATCACTCATATCTGGTGTAACAGTAGTGTACATTAAAAAAAAAAAAACATTTTTTTTTTAATTTGAAATAATAGCAGTCATTTTCCTTCACACGTGTGCGTTTGAGGTTCTTCCAGGGCACAGTGTGACACCAGTGCAAGTCATATCTGCTAAAACAGTAGTGTACATTTAAAAAAAAAAACTTTTTACTGTGAAATAATAGCAGTCAGTTTCCCTCACACGTGTGCGTTCAAGGTCCTGCCAGGGCACTGTGTCACACCAGTGCAAGTCATATCTGCTAAAAAAGTAGTGTACATACATTTAAAAAAACAAAACAACCTTTTTTATTGTGAAATAATAGCAGGCAGTTTCCCTCACACGTGTGCGCTCCAGGTCCTGCCAGGGCACAGTGTCACACCAGTGCAAGTCATATCTACTAAAACAGTAGTGTACATACATTTAAAAAAAAACAACAACCTTTTTTTACTGTGAAATAATAGCAGTCAGTTTCCCTCACACGTGTGCGTTCCAGGTCCTGCCAGGGCACAGTGTCACACCAGTGCAAGTCATATCTGCTAAAACAGTAGTGTACATTTAAAAAAAAAAAACCCTTACACTACCTGAACGATACAACATCATACCTGATGTTTTAAAGCACGTTATTCCAAACAATTTAGGAATGTTAGGTGATTTATGCCCTTTATGGATTAAAACCAGACTCTGCATCAACTATGTAATTTTCCATGGGAGTTTGCCATGGATCCCCCTCCGGCATACCACAGTCCAGGTGTTAGTCCCCTTGAAACAACTTTTCCATCACTTTTGTGGCCAGAAAGAGTCCCTGTGGGTTTTAAAATTCACCTGCCTATTGAAGTCTATGGCGGTTCGCCCGGTTCGCAAACTTTTGCGGAAGTTCGCGTACGCAAAATTTTAGGTTCGCGACATCACTACTTGGCGTCACATGTGCGGGCTTTACTGGTTGTGACACTTGGGGAGAGCTAGATGGCGAACCCTCATTTACCTCTGATTGAGAATCATCTATTGCTCTATTTTTAATTGCTAATATATGTTTGGGACACATTCTAAGAGGGGGTTCCACAATGGCTTCCAAACATATTAAACAAGGATTTTCCTTGGTGTCAGACATGTTAAACAGGCTAGTAATGTAACAAGCAAGCTTGGAAAACACTGTAATCAAAGTAAAAAACACTTAGAAATAAAACGGTACTGTGCCTTTAAGAGAAAAAAAGCTGCACCAATTCTGAAAAACAGTGTAAAAACACAGTAAACTTAACAAAATTTTTACAGTAGCACCATAAAGACTTAGTAACTTTGCACAGCTATGCAAATAAACAATTAACCCCTTAATAGCAAAAACGGATTGAAAAAACGTCAAAACCGTTAAAAAAGACTTTCAGCACCTTGCCACAGCTCTGCTGTGGCTGCTACCCGCCCTTCAGAACGATTTGTGGGGAAAAAACTTCTTTTACAGCCCTCAAACACAGCAGGAACCTCAGGAGAAGCAGTTGGATGTCTCAGAGGAAAAGAAACTGCGCAACTGAGGCGTGAAAATAGGCCCCTCCCACCCAGAGAAACACCAGAGTGTCTCTTAATTAACCATGTGAGTTACAAAACTCAAAACCAAGCCACAATGACCCCTTTAGTCCCTTCAAAAAACGTTATAATTGCCCTCAATAAACAAAACGTTTTTTCCAAACAGTGTCCCCAGTAACTAATGAGCCCTTCAAGCAAGCTGAAATTCCTATCAAAGTGTCTGAATACAGCTTACCTTTCCCTCATGGGGATAGTGCCAGCCTTTTCTAGAATTAACACAGTCTGTCTAGAAAAATATAGACTGAACATACCTCATATGCAGCTTAGCCTGCAAACCGTTCTCCCAACTGAAGTTTTCCAGTACTCTTCAGTCCTTGTGAGAACAGCAGTGGATCTTAGTTACAAAATGCTAAGATCATCATCCTCCTTGCAGAAATCTTCATCCCTTTACTGCCAGAGAGTAAATAGTACACACCGGTACCATTTAAAATAATAAACTTTTGCTTGAGAAATAAAAAAACTAACATTATAGTCACCACATAGCTATTTACCCTTCCGAGCAGTTAAGCAGGCAGAGAGAATGACTGGGGGGTGGAGCTAAGGGAGGAGCTATATAGACAGCTCTGCTGTGGGTGCTCTCTCTGCCACTTCCTGTGGGGAAGGAGAATATCCCACAAGTAAGGATGAATCCGTGGACTCGATACATCTTACAAGAGAAAAAGCACGCCCGACCATAAGGTTGCGTCACTTTCCAAAGCCGTTATGTTCCACAAGCCATGAGCCAAAATAACACTACACATAAGCAGGTTGAATTATATAACAAACATGATTAAAAAAAACAAAACACCCTGTTCAATAACCACCTCAGGAGATATTAAGCCTTGATTCCAAGATACAAAAGGAGCCTCACTGAGACCCTGTGTTATAAGTTAGTCCCGCAAGGTGGTAGACCCTCAGAAAAACATCTAATACAGTACATTTCATCCTGAAAGTAAAATGAAACGATCTTACCGGAATCTACTCCGTAAAACAGGAACACGGCCTTTCAAGTGTGACAGATAGTAGCATCGCTTCTGCCATGGACTTGAGAGAAGAAAGCAGGCAGCGAAACTCGTCAACGCCGATTGCTTGTGGAGTTGTTAATATGAGTTGGGATGGTTTTCGCAGAAAGACTCTCCCTGCATCTCCGGACTCCTTTCATCCATGCTTTCACTAAAAGGCTGACAGGACTACTTAAAACTCCAGTCCCATCCCGAAGAGTACTACCCTCCATAAGAGACTAATCTAAAACTTCTGACACTTCTCTGCCAACCTCCTGGGACGAAAGGCAAAGAATCTGTTGGCGCTCTACAAATAACCGATAATAAAAATAATGATGACTGGGGGGATGAGGGAAGTGGGAGGGGTATTAAGACTTTGGCTGGGGTGTCTGCCTCCTGGCCAGGTTCTGAATTTCCCAGAAGTAATGAATGCAGCTATGGACTCTTTCCATTTATGAAGAAAAAGTAGATGGATAACTTGGGGAAAGATAGTCAAAATCTGACATCCTATACAACACCATTGACCACTTTTCTAAAACATTGTGCCATAACTTGCTGCTTAGCCAATTATGTTTACTTCGCTGCTTGCAACAACTTTTTAAAAAGAAAGGTTAAGAGATAAGTTTGAAGAAATGTTGAAGAAAAAAATACCTTATTTATTGAGGTGTGTGTGTACACACAACAACTTTTTAAATGAGGGGGAGGTAAAAGGTGAGTTTAAAATCCTCCACTACACACAAAATAGAGAAAATAACTCATTGTGTAGTTCATTAACAAATCTAGACAGGCCAGTAGGCCTGTTTTTCCCACAGAAAAACTCTGGAATACACTGTTTCCAATGCAGCAAGGAATTCTGGGTGAAATATGCAAATTAGGTTCACAATTAAACACCTTTTTACTTCATGTCTGCTTTTCAGCAGATTCCCTTTACGCCAAAGCATCGCTGTTCACACAGCTTATAAGCTTAGCTAGGGTTAAAGCAGTGATTCATAACTATCCCAGGGCAGACTGTTTCATGGTTATTGCTACTCATCAGCTGGGAGAAAGTTTGAATCACTGCTGGGTGAAGTTGTTTCCGGGCAAAACACAACATTTTTAATTAGGGGGAGGTAAAAGGTGAGTTTAAAATCCTTCATTGTGCAGTTAATTAACAAATCTAGACAGGCCAGTAAGGCCTGTTTTTCCCACAGAAAACCTCTGGAATACACTGTTTCCAATGCAGCAAGGAATTCTGGGTAAGATATGCAAATTAGGTTCACAATGACACGAAACAGTCTGTCCTGGGATAGTTATGAATCACTGCTTTAACTCTAGCTAAGCTTATAAGCTGTGTGAACAGCGATGCTTTGGCGTAAAGGGAATCTGCTGAAAAGCAGACATGAAGTAAAAAGGTGTGTCATTGTGAACCTAATTTGCATATCTTACCCATAATTCCTTGCTGCATTGGAAACAGTGTATTCCAGAGGTTTTCTGTGGGGGAAAAAAGGCCTACTGGCCTGTCTAGATTTGTTAATGAACTACACAATGGGGCCTAGTTATCAAGACGTCAACCTCAAATACGCTGGAATTCCGCAGCGTATTTGTGGCGATGCTGATACGCCTTAGTTATCAAAGGCTCGAGACCGGCAAAAGTAGAATTTTGTGACGTAAGATTCGATCCGCCGGACTCAGTCCGACACAGATCGATTCTTACGTCACTCCAGATGTTCCGCACACAAGTGCGGCACAATCTGACTACTTTTGCTAGTTATCAAAAAACTAGCAGGTACGCTCTGCACTTTTACGGCCCAGCGTACCTTGTTTTCAAACCGCCACCCTGGAGGCGGCGGATCCCATAGGAATCAATGGGAGTCTGACCATAGCGAAAGTACAAGTTCGCTGCTGACAGACATCCCATTGATTTCTATGGGAGCTGTCTGCACCTAACACCCTAACATGTACCCCGAGTCTAAACACCACTAATCTGTCCCCCCCTACACCGCCGCAACTAAATAAAGTTATTACCCCCTAAACCGCCGCTCCCAGAGCCCACCCCAACTATAATAAATGTATTAACCCCTAAACCGCCGCTCCCTGAACCCGCCGCAACCTATATTAAATGTATTAACCCCTATCCTGCCCCCCACTACACCGCCGCCACTGTAATAAAATTATTAACCCCTAAACCTAAGTCTAACCCTAACGCCCCCCTAACTTAAATATTAATTAAATAAATCTAAATAAATTAACTCTTATTAACTAAATTAATCCTATTTAAAACTAAATACTTACCTTTAAAATATACCCTATTATAGCTACAATATAAATAATAATTATATCCTAGCTATCTTAGGATTTATTTTTATTTTACAGGTACCTTTCAATTTATTTTAACTAGGTACAATAGCTATTAAATAGTTATTAACTGTTTAATAGCTATCTAGTAAAAAAACCCTGAAATTTACCTGTAAAATAAATCCTAACCTAAGTTACAATTACACCTAACACTACACTATACTTTAATAAATTATTCCTATTTAAAAATAAATACTTACCTGGAAAATAAACCCTAAGATAGCTACAATATAATTAATAATTATATTGTAGCTATCTTAGGATTTATATTTATTTTACAGGTAACTTTGTATTTATTTTAGCTAGTTAGAATAGTTATTAAATAGTTATTAACTATTTAATAACTACCTAGCTAAAAGAAATACAAAATTACCTGTAAAATAAATCCTAACCTAAGTTACAATTAAACCTAATACTACACTATCATTAAATTAATTAAATAAACTACCTACAAATAACTACAATTAAATACAATTACATAAACTAACTAAAGTACAAAAAATAAAAAAGCTAAGTTACAAAAAAATAAAAAAATAAGTTACAAACATGTTAAAAATATTACAACAATTTTAAGCTACTTACACCTAATCTAAGCCCCCTAATAAAATAACAAACCCCCCAAAATAAAAAAATGCCCTACCCTATTCTAAATTAAATAAAGTTCAAAGCTCTTTTACCTTACCAGCCCTAAAAAGGGCCATTTGTGGGGCATGCCCCAAAGAAAACAGCTCTTTTGCCTGTAAAAGAAAAATACAACCCCCCCCCAACATTAAAACCCACCACCCACATACCCCTAATCTAACCCAAACCCCCCTTACAAAAACCTAACACTAATCCCCTGAAGATCATCCTACCTTGTCTTCACTCAGCCGAGCAGCGATGGAACCGAAGTGGACATCCGGAGCGGAAGAAGTTAATCCTCCAAGCGGCGCTGAAGAAATCTTCCATCCGATGAAGTCATCATCCAGGCGGCGCTGAAGAAAAGTCTTCGATCCGGCCGATGTCATCTTCAAAGAGGCGCTGAAGAGATCTTCTATCCGGGCGATGTCATCTTCCAAGCCGGGTCTTGAATCTTCCTTCCGCCGACGCGGAACCTCCTTCTTCACCGACGGACTATGACGAATGAAGGCTCCTTTAAGGGACGTCATCCAAGATGGCGTCCCCTCAATTCCGATTGGCTGATAGAATCCTAATTAAGGTAGGAAAAATCTGATTGGCTGATGGAATCAGCCAATCAGATTGAGCCGCATTCTATTGGCTGTTCCGATCAGCCAATAGAATGCGAGCTCAATCTGATTGGCTGATTGGATCAGCCAATCGGATTGAACGTGAATCTGATTGGCTGATTCCATCAGCCAATCAGAATTTTCCTACCTTAATTCCGATTGGCTGATAGAATCCTATCAGCCAATCGGAATTGAGGGGACGCCATCTTGGATGACGTCCCTTAAAGGAGCCTTCATTCGTCGTAGTCCGTCGGTGAAGAAGGAGGTTCCGCGTCGGCGGAAGGAAGATTCAAGACCCGGCTTGGAAGATGACATCGCCCGGATAGAAGATCTCTTCAGC
Organism: Bombina bombina; assembly: GCF_027579735.1. Lineage (NCBI taxonomy): Eukaryota > Metazoa > Chordata > Amphibia > Anura > Bombinatoridae > Bombina > Bombina bombina. The sequence continues at coordinate 352,606,903 of NC_069504.1, forward strand.
GCCTCTTTGAAGATGACATCGGCCGGATCGAAGACTTTTCTTCAGCGCCGCCTGGATGATGACTTCATTGGATGGAAGATTTCTTCAGCGCCGCTTGGAGGATTAACTTATTCCGCTCCGGATGTCCACTTCGGTTCCATCGCTGCTCGGCTGAGTGAAGACAAGGTAGGATGATCTTCAGGGGATTAGTGTTAGGTTTTTGTAAGGGGGGTTTGGGTTAGATTAGGGGTATGTGGGTGGTGGGTTTTAATGTTGGGGGGGGTTGTATTTTTCTTTTACAGGCAAAAGAGCTGTTTTCTTTGGGGCATGCCCCACAAATGGCCCTTTTAAGGGCTGGTAAGGTAAAAGAGCTTTGAACTTTATTTAATTTAGAATAGGGTAGGGCATTTTTTTTTATTTTGGGGGGGTTTGTTATTTTATTAGGGGGCTTAGATTAGGTGTAAGTAGCTTAAAATTGTTGTAATATTTTTAACATGTTTGTAACTTATTTTTTTATTTTTTGTAACTTAGCTTTTTTTATTTTTTGTACTTTAGTTAGTTTATGTAATTGTATTTAATTGTAGTTATTTGTAGGTAGTTTATTTAATTAATTTAATGATAGTGTAGTGTTAGGTTTAATTGTAACTTAGGTTAGGATTTATTTTACAGGTAATTTTGTATTTCTTTTAGCTAGGTAGTTATTAAATAGTTAATAACTATTTAATAACTAGTCTAACTAGCTAAAATAAATACAAAGTTACCTGTAAAATAAATATAAATCCTAAGATAGCTACAATATAATTATTAATTATATTGTAGCTATCTTAGGGTTTATTTTACAGGTAAGTATTTATTTTTAAATAGGAATAATTTATTAAAGTATAGTGTAGTGTTAGGTGTAATTGTAACTTAGGTTAGGATTTATTTTACAGGTAAATTTCAGTTTATTTTAGCTAGGTAAGCTATTAAATAGTTAATAACTATTTAATAGCTATTGTACATAGTAAAAATAAATTGAAAGGTACCTGTAAAATAAAAATAAATCCTAAGATAGCTAGAATATAATTATTATTTATATTGTAGCTATATTAGGGTTTATTTTAAAGGTAAGTATTTAGTTTTAAATAGGATTCATTTAGTTAATAATAAAAATATTATTTAGATTTATTTAATTAATATTTAAGTTAGGGGGGCGTTAGGGTTAGGGTTAGACTTAGGTTTAGGGGTTAATAATTTTATTACAGTGGCGGCGGCGTAGTGGGGGGCAGGATAGGGGTTAATAACTTTATAATAGAGGGCGACGGTGTAGGGGGGGCAGGATAGGGGTTACTAGGTATACTGTAGGTGGCAGCGGTGTCCGGGAGCGGCGGTTTAGGGGTTAATACATTTATAAGACTTGCGGCGGGGTCTAGGAGCGGCGGTTTAGGGGTTAATACATTTATAAGACTTGCGGCAGGGTCTAGGAGCGGCGGTTTAGGGGTTAGTAACTTTATTGAGTTGCGGGAGGCTCCGGGGGCGCCGGTATAGGGATAGAACAGTGTAGTTTAGTGTGAGTGCTTAGTGACAGGCTAGCAATAAAGCTGGGAAAAAGCCGAAGGGCAGCGAGATCGGATGAGTGATAACTGTCACAGTCCGCTGCTCATCGCCCCGCGGCTTTTTGACAGCTTTATTTGATAACTTAGGCGTATTTTTTCAGGTCCGCGGCAGCGAAGGTAGGCGAGCTTAGGCGGGCGTATTGGGCCGGCGAAGCCAGAAAAGTAGACGGCTTGATAACTACCCCCCAATGAGTTATTTTATATATTTTATAAGTCCACAATCTACTCTGATATATATTCAAACCTGTTAAGGTGGCAAGGTAAGGGCAAAAAAACAATTCAATATTGTTTGTAAGGAATTTGTCAAGTTTCAGGGTGTGGAGCTTTGGACATATTCCCAGGGAGGCTTGTCAGTACCAGCTGCTAACAGTCTGTCTGAACAAGGGCTTGCTCCTAACCCCACATTTGCTTTGTTAAATCCAGATAGAAAGAGCAATTACTGCAAATAGAGTTTCCCTTTTCTTATCCTCAAACCCACAGGAAAACATCCACAATAAAAATATATATGGGGTGGATGGTGTGCATTAGAGGCAATAAGGCAGTTTGATGAAAATCAACACAGAATAACTGATGTTTCATGCCAGCTTAGTTCTCGGGCCACATTTCTCTGTAATGGTTTATATCTACCTTCCATCCCCCAATACACAGTCTTGTAGAATTAATTGCATATTATATATTATTATTACAGATGTACAGGAGCTGAATATCACTTTTTAATAGCTACATTATTTATGAAATATGTAGATGTGAGCTTTCACATCTGACAAAATACATTTTAGTTATATCTATACATTTAGTATTAATAATATAGTTTACCACAGTTCTGTAACTTTTTTCAACCCTATTCTTTAAAAGGACATAAAGCTGCATTACGTTTTTTTCTAATTGTACTATTGCTTGCCCATAGCTGTGTGTTAAACCCCTGTAACAGCTACTGAGACAATTGTGAGCAGCATATCTCTGTAGCCTCCACTCACCATTCATGTTCACTTAAAGGGACACTCTGGTCAAAAATGGAATGCACATAGTTGAATTACATCTTTAACCCCTTAAGGACCAAGGCCATTTTTCAATTTCTTTGCCTTAAAGACCAGGGCTATTTTTACATTTCTGCGGTGTTTGTGTTTAGCTGTAATTTTCCTCTTACTCATTTACTGTACCCCCACATATTATATACTGTTTTTCTCGCCACTAAATGGACCAAATGGACCATTATTTTCATCATATCTTATAATTTACTATTAAAAATATTATAAAATATGAGGAAAAAATGGAAAAAAAAACCACACTTTTTCTAACTTTGACCCCCCAAAATCTGTTACACATCTACAACCACCAAAAAACAACCATGCTAAACAGTTTCTAAATTTTGTCCTGAGTTTAGAAATACCCAATGTTTACATGTTCTTTGCTTTTTTTTGCAAGTTATAGGGCAATAAATACAAGTAGCACTTTGCTATTTCAAAACCACTTTTTTCAAAATGAGCGCTAGTTACATGGGAACCCTGATATCTGTCAGGAATACCTGAATATCCCTTGACATATATATATATTTTTTTAGAAGACATCCCAAAGTATTGATCTAGGCCCATTTTGGTATATTTCATGCCACCATTTCACCGCCAAATGCGATCAAATAAAAAAAAACGTTCACTTTTTCACAAATTTTTTCACAAACTTTAGGTTTCTCACAGATATTATTTACCAACAACTTGTGCAATTATTGCATAAATGGTTGTAAATGCTTCTCTGGGATCCCCTTTGTTCAGAAATAGCAGACTTATATGGCTTTGGCATTGCTTTTTGATAATTAGAAGGCTGCTAAATGCCACGGCGCATCACACGTGTATTATGCCCAGCAGTGAAGGGGTTAATTAGGGAGGATGTAGGGAGCGTCTAGGGTTAATTTTAGCTTTAGTGTAGTAGAAAACCCCAAGTATTGATCTAGGCCCATCTTGGTATATTTCATGCTACCATTTCCCCGCTAAATGCGATCAAATTAAAAAGAACGTAAAATATTTCACAATTTTAGGTTTCTCACTGAAATTATTTACAAACAACTTGTGCAGTTATGGCATAAATGGCTGTAAATGCTTCTCTGGGATCCCCTTTGTTTAGAAATAGCAGACATATATGGCTTTGGCGTTGCTTTTGGTAATTATAAGGCCGCTAAATGCTGCTGCGCACCACACATGTATTATGCCCAGCAGTGCAGGGGTTAATTAGGTAGCTTGTAGGGAGCTTGCAAGGTTAATTTTAGCTTTAGCATAGAGATTAGCCTCCCACCTGACACATCACACCCCAGGATCCCTCCCAAACAGCTCTCTTCTCTCCCCATCCCACAATTGTCCCCGCCATCTTAAGTACTGGCAGAAATTCTGCCAGTACTAAAATAAAAGGTATATTTAAAAAATAAAAATAAATTTATAGCATATTTACATATGCTGCTCTGTAGGATCCCCCGTTAAACCCCAACCTCCCTGATCTCCCCCAAACAGCTCTCTAACCCTCCCCCTCTACCTTACTGGGAGCCATCTTGGGTACTGGCAGCTGTCTGTCAGTACCCAGTTTAGAAAAAAATGCCTTTTTTTTTTATATATATATATATTTTTTTTTTCTGTAGTGTAGCTTGACCCCCCATAGACAAACCACCACCCCCTCCCAGATCCCTTACAATTAAAATTTTCTGATGATCCCCCGTCTCCCACTTATCACCTTTTTCTGTAGTATAGCGGTTCCCACCCGCTCCCTCCCCATGCACACGCCCGCGCATCCGTGCACGCTCCCGACAACCCCGCCCCCCTCTCTCTTCAATGTTCCATCGATGGCCGCCCACCCGCCTCCCACGTCGGCTCCCACCCACCAACGATTGCGGCCATCGATGCCGGTGCAGAGAGGGCCACAGATTGGCTCTCTCTGCATTGGATGGGGGAAAAATGTTATTGCAGGATGCCTCGATATCGAGGCATCACTGCAATAACTGTAAATCGGCTGGAAGCGATCAGGATCGCTGCCAGCCGCTTTAATCACCAAAGTCGTACAGGGTACGTCGCTGGTCTTTAAAGACCAGGTTGTGTGCGACGTACCCTGTACGACTCGTGTCGTTAAGGGGTTAAATAGAAACATATTTGCAATATACATGTATTGGCAAAAAAGCTTCTAGTAAAAGTTATCACTGTTTTAGTGATAACATTTTTCTCTGCACGTGCATGTGAAGCATAGCTAGATATTCTCAGTGCACCAGCATTTTAAATACTTGAGCTGCTTAGAGTGGCAGTAGGGCTTGTACCATGATAGCAATTAACAAATTGAGCCATTACCAGATAAGTACAAGCACCTTAGACTCTCTGAGCAAGTGCTGTGTTTAAAATGCTGGTGCACAGTGCATACTTAAATACACCTTTGAAACAGCTATAGCTTTTATTAGAAATATGTTTGCTAATAAATGTATTACAAAAATACTTCTATTCAAAACTAAAATGCATCCATGTGGATTCCAAGTTGGGCTGGAATATAATGTATTGCCATTGTTTAACTATGTTTTGAACACAATAGGGCAATAATAAAATAGCGCAATTAAGTAGCACATTATTTCATTACAGCTTTTGGCTACATTTATTAAGCTGCATTTGCAGCTTTTTTCAGCTATACAGAGCAGCTTTGCATAAGCGAGCCTGCTGCCACATATTTAATGTCCACCTGCAGGGATAGTAAATCTAGCCTTTAAAAGAACAGTTCAGCATTTTACTAAGACTAATTTAGTAAAGTTTCTATTTCTTTTAACACTGATTTTAAAATGTCAAACAAATTACAATATTTTTCTGCATACAAAAAACAATGTGGAATATATAGTGTTGCCACTTTTAGTTCAGGCCAAACATTCTTGCTCCATGCACAGTTAGGGTTGCCACCTCGGCCATGTTTTCCTAGACACTTATGAGTTACACATGCTGCAGGGAGGAACATGAATAGTGCTGTCCATGGGTGCAATTCATGTTCCCCTCTGCATACCCTGCAGCATGTGTAACATAGTACACCTAAAACATTTTTGCAGAGTATAGACAAATAGAAACAGTTCTCCAAATATATAAAGTGCTGGGCATATATAGATGGTCAATACTGGATCAGAGCGTGTAGAAATAAAGGGCGTTCAGTTTTCACTGTGCCTGACTCACCACTCCAAGAAGTGTGCAAAACCCAGGCCAGCGGTGGACTGTGGCAAATAACCGACCCTACCCCTTACACTCCGGTTCTTCTGGGTCCAGCTGTGATCACCACGTTCCTCCACAAACATTGTTGTACCTTCAATGAGGCTGCACAACACGTGTGATCGACCAAGTGCTGGTTGGCTAACAGTACTAAATACGCCTACTCTCTCCGTCTTCAGTGCTTTCAAAGGATCCAGTGTAGAAACTGACTGGCAGTATAAGGGATAGAGGGGCTCCTCTCCACCTCTACATAAAGTGGCAACAAAAAATATTCCAGGACAAACCACCTCTTGATAAAGATAAAACCAAGGCTTTAATGTATTTCAATTAAAAAGTACATGGGTACCAGGGCATAGTAGGAAAGAGAGTAGAAACGGTCTTACGCATTTCAGCAATGCGTAGCCTTAATCATAGACCATAAATCCTTACAGGTGTCACACTTATTTAAACTAAACATGAGTCACCCATTGGTGAATGAAAAAAAAAAACGGTTGAACCATCAGTCTATGAAGTAGTTTTGCAGCCATAATGATATATGCTAATTTTAGTATCTTAACTAACTCATCGATATCTGACATACCTTAAGTCTATGTGTGTGTGTATATATATATATATATATATATATATATATATATACACACACATTTGTATGTGTATTTAATCTTGACTCTAATGGGTCTTATGATCTTGGATGTTTCCACAGTTATGCACTGAATGGGATAACACTGTTTTAATCAGGTGAGGGAAGGAAAGGGGGGGGGGTGTTCTTATTCACCAATGGGTGACTCATGTATAGTTTAAATAAGTGTGACACCTGTAAGGATTTAATGGTCTATCATTACGGCTACGCATTGCCGAAACACATAAGACCGTCTCTACTCTCTTTCCCTACTATGCCCTGGTACTCATGCACTTTTTAATTGAAATACATTAAAGCCTTGGTTTTATCTTTATCAAAGAGGTGGCTTGTCCTGGACTATTTTTTGTTGTCATTTTTTGCAGTGTACACACTACATATAATAGCACATAAACACAAATTTACACATATATATTCACACTCCCTTTCACTCACACACTAACTCATGCTCATACTCTCAAAAACAGTCTCTCTCCTTGCACACAGACACATGCTCTCACACATTAATACACACTCTTTAAAACACAGACACGCACAAACACAATGACAATCACAAAGACACACACTCAGACGCAGACACTCTCACACACTCAGACTCAGGCATGAGCAGTATGTTGGGGGGGGGGCGGTGCATGCCGCAACGAAGAGTCATGTAGGAGTTGTCAATCAGGGCCTGATAAACAAAACCTTGCCGGCGTGTAGAGAAATCATGCAAAATCTTTGGGGATTTTTTTTTTAGACCTTATATTGTATTGTAGGTGTGTCTCCTTCAAAAATATCTTTTAAATTAAAAAAATAATTTATGTAAGAACTTACCTGATAAATTAATTTCTTTCATAGTGGCAAGAGTCCATGAGCTATTGACGTATGGGATATACATTCCTACCAGGAGGGGGGCAAAGTTTCCCAAACCTCAAAATGCCTATAAATACACCTCCCACCTCACTCACACCTCAGTTTAATGTATAGCCAAGTAGTGAGGTGTATAAAAAGGATTAAAAAATCATACAAAAAGAGAAACTGGAAAAAAATGTGTTTTATACAAAAAATCATAACCCCCAAAAAAACATAATTTATGTAAGAACTTACCTGATAAATTCATTTCTTTCATATTAGCAAGAGTCCATGAGCTAGTGACGTATGGGATATACATTCCTACCAGGAGGGGCAAAGTTCCCAAACCTCAAAATGCCTATAAATACACCCCTCACCACACCCACAATTCAGTTTAACGAATAGCCAAGAAGTGGGGTGATAAGAAAGGAACGAAAGCATCAAAATAAGGAATTGGAATAATTGTGCTTTATACAAAAAAATCATAACCACCACAAAAAAGGGTGGGCCTCATGGACTCTTGCTAATATGAAAGAAATTAATTTATCAGGTAAGTTCTTACATAAATTATGTTTTCTTTCATGTAATTAGCAAGAGTCCATGAGCTAGTGATGTATGGGATAATAAATACCCAAGATGTGGAACTTCCACGCAAGAGTCACTAGAGAGGGAGGGATAAAATAAAGAAAGCCAATTCCGCTGAAAAATAATAATAATCCACAACCCAAAACCAAAGGTTTAATCTCAATAATGAAAAAAACTGAAATTATAAGCAGAAGAATCAAACTGAAACAGCTGCCTGAAGTACTTTTCTACCAAAAACTGCTTCAGAAGAAGTAAACACATCAAAATGGTAGAATTTAGTAAAAGTGTGCAAAGAAGACCAACTTGCTGCTTTGCAAGTCTGATCAACAGAGGCTTCATTCCTAAACGCCCAGGAAGTAGAAACTGACCTAGTGGAATGAGCCGTAATTCTTTGAGGCGGGGATTTACCCGACTCTACATAAGCATGATGAATCAAAGACTTTAACCAAGACGCCAAAGAAATGGCAGAGGCCTTCTGACCTTTTCTGGACCCAGAAAAGATAACAAATAGACTAGAAGTCTTTCTAAAATCTTTAGTAGCTTCAACATAATATTTCAAAGCTCTTACTACATCCAAAGAATGTAAAGATCTTTCCTTTGAATTCTTAGGATTAGGACACAATGAAGGAACCACAATTTCTCTACTAAGGTTGTTAGAATTCACAACCTTAGGTAAAAATTTAAATGAAGTCCGCAACACTGCCTTATCCTGATGAAAAATCAGAAAAGGAGATTCACACGAAAGAGCAGATAACTCAGAAACTCTTCTAGCAGAAGAGATGGCCAAAAGGAACAGAACTTTCCAAGAAAGTAATTTAATGTCCAGAGAATGCATAGGTTCAAACGGAGGAGCTTGTAAAGCCCTCAAAACCAAATTAAGACTCCAAGGAGGAGAGATTGACTTAATGACAGGTTTGATACGAACCAAAGCCTGTACAAAACAATGAATATCAGGAAGATTAGCAATCTTTCTGTGAAAAAGAACAGAAAGAGCAGAGATTTGTCCTTTCAAAGAACTTGCAGACAAACCTTTATCCAAACCATCCTGAAGAAACTGTAAAATTCTAGGAATTCTGAAAGAATTACAAGAGAATTTATGAGAAGAACACCAAGAAATATAAGTCTTCCAGACTCGATAATAAATCTTCCTAGACACAGATTTACGAGCCTGTAACATAGTATTAATTACTGAGTCAGAGAAACCTCTATGACTAAGAATCAAGCGTTCAATTTCCATACCTTCAAATTTAATGATTTGAGATCCTGATGGAAAAAAGGGCCTTGAGATAGAAGGTCTGGTCTTAACGGAAGAGTCCAAGGTTGGCAACTGGCCATCCGAATGAGATCCGCATACCAAAACCTGTGAGGCCATGCTGGAGCCACCAGCAGCACAAACGAACGTTCCATTAGAATTTTGGAAATCACCTTTGGAAGAAGAACTAGAGGCGGAAAGATATAGGCAGGATGATAATGCCAAGGAAGCGACAACGCGTTCACTGCCTCCGCCTGAGGGTCCCTGGATCTGGACAGATACCTGGGAAGTTTCTTGTTTAGATGAGAGGCCATCAGATCTATTTCTGGAAGTCCCCAGATTTGAACAATCTGAAGAAATACCTCTGGGTGAAGGGACCATTCGCCCGGATGTAACGTCTGGCGACTGAGATAATCCGCTTCCCAATTGTCTACACCTGGGATGTGAATCGCAGAGACTAGACAGGAGCTGGATTCCGCCCATACAAGTATCCGAGATACTTCTTTCATAGCCAGAGGACTGTGAGTCCCAGCCTGATGATTGACATATGCCACGGTTGTGACATTGTCTGTCTGAAAACAAATAAACGATTCTCTCTTCAGAAGAGGCCAGAACTGAAGAGCTCTGAACATCGCACGGAGTTCCAAAATGTTGATTGGTAATCTTGCCTCCTGAGATCCCCATACAGCTCCCCAACCTGACAGACTCGCATCTGTTGAGATCACAGTCCAGGTTGGACGAACAAAAGAAGCCCCTTGGACTAAACGATGGTGATCCATCCACCACGTCAGAGAGTGTCGTACATTGGGATTTAAGGATATTAATTGTGATATCTTTGTATAATCCCTGCACCACTGGTTCAGCATACAAAGCTGAAGAGGTCTCAAGTGAAAACGAGCAAAGGGGATCGCGTCCGATGCAGCAGTCATGAGACCTAGAATTTCCATGCACAAAGCTACCAAAGGGAATGATTGAGACTGAAGGTTTCGACAGGCTGAAACCAATTTCAAACGTCTCTTTTCTGTTAGAGACAAGGTCATGGACACTGAATCTATTTGAAAACCCAAAAAGGTTACCTTTGTCTGAGGAATCAACAAACTTTTTGGTAAATTGATCCTCCAACCATGTCTTTGAAGAAACAACACAAGTTGATTCGTATGAGATTCTGCAGAATGCAAAGACTGAGCAAGTACCAAGATATCGTCCAAATAAGGAAATACCGCAATACCCTGTTCTCTGATTACAGAGAGAAGGGCACCGAGAACCTTTGAAAAGATCCTTGGAGCTGTTGCTAGGCCAAACGGAAGGGCTATTAACTGGTAATGCTTATCTAGAAAAGAGAATCTCAGAAACTGAAAGTGATCTGGATGAATCGGAATATGAAGATATGCATCCTGTAAATCTATTGTGGACATATAATGCCCTTGCTGAACAAAAGGCAGAATAGTCCTTATAGTTACCATTTTGAATGTTGGTATTCTTACATAACGATTCAATATCTTTAGATCCAGAACTGGTCTGAAGGAATTCTCCTTCTTTGGTACAATGAATAGATTTGAGTAAAACCCCAGACCCTGTTCCAGAACTGGAACTGGTACAATTACACCAGCCAACTCTAGATCTGAAACACATTTCAGAAATGCCTGAGCCTTCACTGGGTTTATAGGAATGCGAGAGAGAAAAAATCTCTTCGCAGGCGGCCTTACCTTGAAACCTATTCTGTACCCTTGTGAAACAATGTTCTGAATCCAAAGACTGTGAATCGAATTGATCCAAATGTCTTTGAAAAATCGTAACCTGGCCCCTACCAGCTGTGCTGGAATGAGGGCCGCACCTTCATGTGGACCTGGGAGCTGGCTTTGACTTTCTAAAAGGCTTAGTTTTATTCCAGATTGGAGAAGGTTTCCAGACAGAAACCGTTCCTTTAGGGGAAGGGTTAGGCTTCTGTTCCTTATTCTGACGAAAGGAACGAAAACGATTAGCAGACCTGTATTTACCTTTAGATTTTTTTGTCCTGAGGCAAAAAAGTTCCTTTCCCCCCCAGTAACAGTTGAAATAATAGAATCCAACTGGGAACCAAATAATTTATTACCTTGGAAAGAAAGAGAAAGCAAAGTTGACTTAGAAGACATATCTGCATTCCAAGTTTTAAGCCATAAAGCTCTTCTAGCTAAAATAGCTAAAGACATATACCTGACATCAACTCTAATGATATCAAAGATGGCATCACAAATAAAGTTATTAGCATGTTGAAGGAGTTTAACAATGCTATGAGTATTATGGTCTGATACTTGTTGTGCTAAAGCCTCCAACCAAAAAGTGGCAGCGGCAGCAACATCAGCCAAAGAAATAGCAGGCCTAAGAAGATTACCTGAACATAAATAAGCTTTCCTTAGAAAGGATTCAATCTTCCTATCTAAAGGATCCTTAAAGGAAGTACTATCTGCCGTAGGAATAGTAGTACATTTAGCCAGAGTAGAGATAGCCCCATCAACTTTAGGGATTTTGCCCCAAAACTCTAATCTGTCAGATGGCACAGGATACAATTTCTTAAACCTTTGAGAAGGAGTAAATGAATTACCCATATTATTCCATTCCCTAGAAATTACTTCAGAAATAGCATCAGGGACAGGAAAAACTTCTGGAATAACCATAGGAGGTTTAAAAACCGAATTTAAAACGCTTAGTAGATTTAGTATCAAGAGGACTAGATTCCTCCATCTCTAAAGCGATTAAAACTTCTTTAAGTAAAGAGCGAATAAATTCCATCTTAAATAAATATGAAGATTTATCAGTGTCAATATCTGAGACAGAATCCTCTGAACCAGAAAAATCCTCATCAGAAACAGAGAAATCAGAATGTTGACGGTCATTTAAAATTTCATCTGAAAAATTAGAAGTTTTAAAAGACCTTTTACGTTTACTGGAAGGAGGAATAACAGACATAGCCTTCCTAATAGATTTAGAAACAAATTATTTTATATTAACAGGAACATCCTGAGTATTAGATGTTGAGGGAACAGCAACAGGTAATGGTATATTACTAATGGAAATACTATCTGCATTAGCAAGCTTATCATGACATTTATCACAAACTACAGCCGGAGGAACAGTTACCACAAGTTCACAACAAATGCACTTAACTTTGGTAGAACCAGCATCAGGCAGCGTCTTTCCAGAAGTAGATTCTGATCCAGGGTCAATCTGAGACATCTTGCAATATGTAATAGAAAAAACAACATATAAAGCAAAATTATCAAATTCCTTAAATGACAGTTTCAGGAATGGGAAAGAATGCCAATGAACAAGCCTCTAGCAACCAGAAGCAATGAAAAATGAGACTGAAATAATGTGAAAAAAAGGTGGAGACAAGAATGACGCCCACATTTTTTGGCGCCAAAAAAAGACGCCCACATTATTGGCACCTTAGAATCTTTTGGCGCCAAGAATGACGCCAACATTTTTGGCGCAAAAGGTCAAAAAAATTACGCAAACACGAACAACTTCCGGCGTCAAGTTTGACACCGGAAATGACAAACAGAATTTTTTGCGCCAAAAAAGTCCACGCCAAGAATGACGCAATAAATTGAAGCATTTTCAGCCCCCGCGAGCCTAACAGCCTACAGGGAAAAAAGTCAAATGAAACAATTTTTAAGGTAAGAAAAAAATGATTATTCATATGCATTATCCCAAATAATGAAACTGCCTGTCTGAAATAAGGAATATTGATCATCCTGAATCATGGCAAATATAAGTTTAAAGACATATATTTAGAACTTTATAAATAAAGTGCCCAACCATCGCTTAGAGTGTCACAGAAAATAAGACTTACTTACCCCAGGACACTCATCTACATATAGTAGATAGCCAAACCAGTACTGAAACGAGAATCAGTAGAGGTAATGGTACATAAGAGTATATAGTTGATCTGAAAAGGGAGGTAAGAGATGAATCTCTACGACCGATAACAGAGAACCTATGAAATAGATCCCGTAGAAGGAGACCATTGAATTCAAATAGGCAATACTCTCTTCACATCCCTCTGACATTCACTGCACACTGAGAGGAAAACCGGGCTCCAGCCTGCTGCGAAGCGCATATCAACGTAGAATCTAGCACAAACTTACTTCACCACCTCCACGGGAGGCAAAGTTTGTAAAACTGAATTGTGGGTGTGGTGAGGGGTGTATTTATAGGCATTTTGAGGTTTGGGAATCTTTGCCCCTCCTGGTAGGAATGTATATCCCATACGTCACTAGCTCATGGACTCTTGCTAATTACATGAAAGAAATAGGGTGGGTCTCATGGACTCTTGCCACTATAAAAAGAAATTAATTTATCAGGTAAGTTCTTACATAAATTATGTTTTCTTTCATGTAAATGGCAAGAGTCCATGAGCTAGTGAGGTATGGGATATAATACCCAAGGATGTGGGAGTTCACGAGTCACTAGAGAGGGAGGGATAAAATAAAAACAGTTATATCCGCTGAGAAATTAAAACCAAACAAATATTTAAGTGTTTCTTAAAAAAAATAAAAAAAACTCAAATCAAAGGCACTAGAATCAAACAGACAGCTGCCTGAAGAACCTTTCTACCAAAGGCTGCTTCCAAAGAAGCAAACACATCAAAATGGTAAAATTTAGTTAATGTATGCAAAGAAGACCAAGTTGGTGCTTTGCAAATTTGATCAACTGAAGCTTCGTTCTTAAAAGTCCAAGAAGTGGCAACTAATCTAGTACAATGAGCTATAATTCTCTGAGGCGGAGACTGCCCCGCCTCTAAATAATCTTTGTGAATCAAAAGTTTCAACCAAGATGCCAGAGGCTTTCTAACCTTTCCTGGAACCAAAAAAAAAAAATAGACTATAAGTCTTTCTGAAATCTTTAGTAGCCTCAACATAATATTTCAGCTCTTACCACATCCAAAGAATGTAAAGACCTTTCAAGAGTATTCTTAGGATTATGTGACACCTGGTTCAGTACTACGTGCAGTTTCCCCTAGAAGGAACACAGGTTAAGTAAAGTTAGGTTTAAACCTCAACTGCTAATAAATTAGTTACATGAACTTCTAAGTGAACTTAGCTTAATTAGGGTGTGGAAGGAATATAGCTAAATGGATAAAAATTATTATGTGAGTGTGAGTCTAACAGAGTTGTTAAACTCAAAAAATATAGCACAATCCCTTCAGTTTATATTTGGTGACACAAATGGTTATATGGGAATTGAATATGACAGAACACCCTCTCCAAGGATCATGGTTTAGGTCTATGAGGAAATCTACGGTGAAATAGAGAAACCAATTTGGGAGCAGAAAGATTTATGGCTGGTTCCCATGAGTAATCATCCGGATAACCTTTCCAATTAATCAAATATTTAAGCTAACCCTTATATCTTCTTGAGTACAACATTGATTGAACCTCATACTCAATATCAGTGTCAGGTAGGTTGGTTGAGATAGGTGCGGACGAATCTAATTTGCAAATCGTTTGATATGGTTAAGTAGACACACATGAAAAATTGGATGAATTTTCAAGTTAGATGGAAGAGATAAAATCACAGCATTTTGGTTGACAACCGAGAGAATTTCAAAGGGTCTGATGTATAGAGAGGTCAGTTTACGAGAAGGACAGTGAAGCTTAAGGTTACAGGTGGAAAGCCAAACCATAAGTTGGTGGTGTAAATGTTCTCTTATCCTAGTATTTCTTCTGCTGTTGTTTTGCATGAGAAATATTGTCTCTTTCTAAGGAGAAGGTTCCTGAGATAGAATTTATAAGGTCAGAGACTGTCCAGATGAAAGTTGGGAAGAAAGGTGAGAATTTGGTAGAAATGTGGGAGGCGTTATTATATGCAAGTTCAGCGTAAGGTAGTAATGTGGACCAGTTGTCCTGTTTGACATTGGAAAAACTCATCAGATATTGCTCCAACCATTGGTTGGTGGTCTCTGTTTGACCATTTGTCTGAGGGTGGAACGAAGTGCTAAGTCTACGGCGAATGTTTAAGATCTTACACAATTCAATCCAAAACCTACTGATTTATTGAGATCCACGGTCTGTCATTGTTTTAGGTAGACCATGAAGTTTAAATACGTGTTGTATTAGTAACTGTACAGTTTCAGAAGCTGTGGGTAATTTAGATGTTGGAATAAGGTGGGCCATTTTACTAAAAAGATCTACGACTAGTATTGTGTTATGGTTGGCAGATTTGGGTAGTTCCACAATGTAGTCTAAGGCGATATCAGTCAGTAGAGAGAGCAGTTGTCCGTATGGACGTAGCCTATCATGTTTGGAAACTGTACAGATTTTACGTGATTGGACGGAATTTCTTAGTTCAAAGTTGGCCACCAGAAGTATCTAATAAACAAATCTGTAGTCTTTTGGATTCCAGGGTGTCCTGCTAAGGGGTTATCATGGCTGGCTTGCATAACCATTTCCCTTAAGTTTGGTGGAACATATATTTGTTTGTCGAAATAGTATAAGCCATCAGTCCCTATGTGTAATCTCAACATAGGAGTGGTTACATCTGAATCTTGACTTTATTTTGAAAATGGAGGTACTGTCTGTGGTGAGACCAATAATTTGATCTGGAGGTATAATAGATGTATTACTGTTAGTGATGGTGGGTCTGTCTTGAAAGGGCATCAGCCTTACCATTGTTTCTAGCCGGGCGGTATGTAATGAGATAATTGAATCTTGTAAAATATAAATTCCACCTAACTTGTCTAGAAGACAATGTCCTATTTGTCTTTAAATACTGCAAATTCCTGTGCTTCTGTGTATATGAGTATTGGTATGATGGGACCTTCTAGGAAATGCTGCCAATGTTCTAGGGAATACTTAATAGCCAGCAACTCCTTCTCCCCAATTGCATAACTTGCCCCCCACCCCCACCTATTTTTTTCTTGCACATATTTCTGATATTGGGAGTATATCAGACTTGGGGAAGCAAGTTGAGTCTGATCTAGCCCCACCTCACACCCCGCCAACACAGGCTGTAGAAGAAACTCTGATGGAAGAGCAAAAGATTAGTGTTATGCTTGAAGGCTGGATAACACTGGTATGGACTAGAATTACCAAGCACAGTAGGTAGCATGTGTTGGTTATTTAACCAGGGGAACGGATTAAAATGTACTTCCCCTTAAAGGTACAGGCAAAACAAGGAATTGAATATGACAGATTAGGACACAAGGAAGGAACAACAAATTCCCTATTAATGTTGTTAGAATTCACAACTTTAGGCAAAATTGTAAACGAAGTCTGCAAAACAACTTTATCTTGATGGAAAATGAGATAAGGAGACTCACAAGAGAGTCTCTAGCCAAAGAGATAGCCAAAAGAAATAACACTTTCCAAGAAAGTAATTTAATACCCAGAGAATGTATGGGTGCAAAATGAGAAACCTGTAAAATCTTCAATACCAAATTGAGACTCCAAGGAGGAGAAATAGATTTAATAACAGGTTTGATACAAGTCAAAGCCTGAACAAAACAGTGAATATCAGGAAGCGTAGCAATCTTTCTATGAAATAAGACAGAAAGAGCAGAAATTGTCCTTCCAAAGTATTTGCAGACAACCCTTTATTCAAACCATCCTGAAGAAACTGTAAAATCCTAGGAATTCTGAAAGAATGCCAAGAATAATTATGGGTGGAACAACATGAAATATATGTTTTCCAAACCAGATGATAAATCTTCCTTGAAACAGACTTACGAGCCTGTATCATAGTGCTAATCACTGAGTCAGCGAAACCTCTATGACTAAGCACTAAGCGTTCAATTTCCATGCCTTCAAATTTAGAGATTTGAGATCCTGATGGAAAAGCGGCCCTTGAGACAGAAGGTCTGGCCTTCAGAAAGAAGGTCTGGCCTTAAAGAAGTGGCCAAGGCTGGCAACTGGACATCCGGACAAGATCTGCATACCAAAACCTGTGAGGCCATGCAGGTGCTATCAGAAAGACATAAGATTGTTCTATTATGATCTTGGAGAACACCCTCGGAAGAAGAACCAGAGGCAGAAAAATGTAAGCAGGTTGGTAAAACCAGGGAACTGCTAAAGCATCCACTATCTCCGCCTGAGGTTCCTTGGATCTGGAAAGGTATCTGTTTAGACAAGAGGCCATCAGATCTATTTCTGGAAGACCCCACACATCTGTACAAGATAAACATCTGGATGGAGAGACCAAGGAAGAGCAACAGACTTAAACACAGGCCTGATTCTGACTAGGGCCTCACAAAAAGATTGAACATCTGGCACATCCGCCAGATGCTTAAGCAACAAACTAAAGAATTCAGCAATCTGACCCTTCAGAGAACTGACTGACAATCCATTCTCCACACCTTCCTGGAGAAAAGACAAAATCCTAGGAATCCTGACCCTACTCCAAGAATAGCCCTTGGATTTACACCAATAAAGGTATTTACGCCATACCTTATGGTAAATCTTTCTAGTAACAGGCTTGCGAGCCTGAATCATGGTCTCAAAGAATGACTCAGAAAAACCATGCTAAGACAGAACTAAGTGTTCAATCTCCAAGCAGTCAGCTTCAGAGAAGCGAGATTTGGATGAAGGAAAGGACCCTGAATTAGGTCTTTCCTCAAAGGCAACCTCCAAGGTGGAAGAGATGACATCTTCACTAGGTCTGCATACCAGATCCTGCGAGATTTCCTGTTTGATAAGAGCAATGACTCGTGGAAAGAGAGCAAACGGAGGAAACAGATATGCCAGACTGAAATCCCAAGAGACCGCCAGAGCATCTATCAGGGCGGACTGCTGATCTCTTGACCTTAAACCATCCCTTGGCGTGCTGCCAAGACGCCATCAGATCCAACTCCGGCACCCCCTATTTGAGGGTTAACCTGGAGAACACCTCCGGATGGAGAGCCCACTCCCCAGGATGAAATGTCTGTCTGCTGGAATGTGGATGGCAGAAAGACAGCAATTGTGAGCTTCGGCCCACAGAACAATACGATTCACCTCCTTCATAGCTAAGGAACTCAGAGTTCCTCCCTGGTGGTTGATGTAAGCCACTGAGGTGATATTGTTCCGAATGGAACCTGATAATCCGAGCTAAGGACAACTGTGGTCAAGCCATCAGAGCATTGTAAATGACTCAACTCCAAGATATTTATAGGGAGAGCAGACTCCTCCCGAGTCCATAATCCCTGCTCCTTTAACGAGTCCCAGACTGCTCTCCAGCCTAGCAAGCTGGCATCCATGGTTACAATCACCCAGGAAGGTCTCCGAAAGCATGTTCCCGAGACAGATGCTCCAGAGAAAGCCACCAAGGGAGAGAATCTCTTGACTGATCTAGATCTATCCTCTGAGACAGATCCGAATGGTCCCCGCTCCATTCTCTGAGCATGCATAACTGCAGAGCTCTCAAAGGTTATCAAGCAAAGGTAATGATGCCCATGGAAGCGGCCATCAGCCCAATTACCTCCATACATTGAGCCACTGATGGCCGAACAGATTGCAGAGAGAGGAAAGAATTTAGATTTTTCTGACCTGTCAGAAAAATATTCATAGATAGGGAATTTATAATGGACCCTAAGAAAACCACCCTTGTAACTGGAACAAGGGAACTCTTTTCCAGATTCACTTTCCATCCGTGGGAACGCAGAAAAGACAACAAGATCTCTGTATGAGAGTTTGCTT
The DNA here is from genome assembly GCF_027579735.1 of Bombina bombina. Lineage (NCBI taxonomy): Eukaryota > Metazoa > Chordata > Amphibia > Anura > Bombinatoridae > Bombina > Bombina bombina. Next base: position 352,625,643 of record NC_069504.1, read on the forward strand.
GTTGAAAAGATGGCGCCTGAACCAATATGTCGTCCAGGAAGCGCGCCACTGCAATTCCCCGAGACCTGATCACTGCCAAGAAAACTCTCAGAACCTTTGAGAAAATTCTAGGAGCGGTGGCAAGGCCAAACAGAAGAGCCACAAACTGAAAGTGTTTGTCTATGAAGGCAAATCTCAGGAACTTGAGATGACCCTGTGGATGGGAACATAAAGATACACATCCTTCAGGTCTATGGTCATTATGAACTGACCCTGTTGGATCAAGGAAAGAATTGAACAAATGGTTTCCATTTGAAGGACGGTACCCTGAGAAACTTTTTTTTATGAGACACTTTAGGACTAGAAAAGGACCTAAAGTTCTCTCTTTTTTGGAACCACAAACAGATTGAGTAGAATCCTAGACACTGTTCCCTTACAGGGACTGGAACTATCACTCCCCAGGAAAAAAGGTCCCGGTAACCTTGAGATACTATGTCCACAGCCCAGGGATCTGGGACATCCTGAATCCATGTTTGATAAAACAGAGAAAGTCTACCTCCCACTTGATCTAATCCCAGATCGGGACAAACCCTGAATGCTGAATAAAACTCAGCTGCGTGTTACTAGGATTGCTTTCCCATGTTCCAAGATTGATTGGATTTCCAAGAAGACTTGGACTGTTCCTGCTTGGAAGAGAAAGAAGACAACTTTACTTTAAATTTTTGAAAGGAACAATAATAACTTTGACGACCTTTAGGTCTATTTATCTTATCTAGTGGTAGAAAAGGCCCTTTTCCACCCATAATACCAGAAGATATTTCTGTCAGACCAGGTCCAAACAAGGTTTTACCCTTAAAGGAAGCGCTAGACGCTTGGACTGGAGGAAATATCAGCAGACCAAGATTTTAGCCACAAAGCCCTGCGGGCTAGCAAGGCAAAGTCAGATATCTTGGCTCCCAATCTATTTAGACCAGGCGTCGCCCCAAAAAGATGCTGCACTTGACACAGTGGCAATACAAACAACAGGTTTCCATTGCAAACCTAGATGATCAAATAAGCCTCCAGCTTCTTGGCCATGAATCCGTAAAGGAACAGCTATCCTCTATAGGGATTGTAGTTCTCAGAGCCATAGAAGAAATGGCCCCTTCCATTTAAGGCACCGTGCAAAGAGAATGACTGGGGAATATGGGTATGGGAGTGACACCTAAAAGCTTTGCTGTGGTGCTCTTTGCCTCCTCCTGCTGGGTAGGAGTGATATTCCCACTAGTAATGGATGACGTTGTGGACTCTCCATATCTTAGGAAAGAAAGTTTTTTTGGACTTGACTGTCCCTTTAAATTCCTGTCTGATACAGACAGAAGATACAACACTAGGAAAACATATCTAGTCCTAAAAAAACTGCCTTAGTCCTAAAAACAAAATTTATGCTTACCTGATCAATTTATTTCTCTTGTGGTGTATCCAGTCCATGGGTTCATCCATTACTTGTGGGATATTCTCCTTCCCAACAGGAAGCTGCAAGAGGACACCCACAGCAGAGCTGTCTATATAGCTCCTCCCCTAACTGCCACCCCCAGTCATTCGACCGAATACAAGCAAGAAAAAAAAAGGAGAAACTATAGGGTGCAGTGGTGACTGTAGTTGAAAAAAACCCCCAAAAAAACACACCTGCCTTAAAATGACAGGGCGGGCCGTGGACTGGATATACCACAAGAGAAATAAATTTATCAGGTAAGCATAAATTTTGTTTTCTCTTGTAAAGGTGTATCCAGTCCACGGGTTCATCCATTACTTGTGCGATACCAATACCAAAGCTTTAGGACACGGATGAAGGGAGGGACAAGGCAGGAACTTAAACGGAAGGCACCACTGCCTGTAAGACCTTTCTCCCAAAATAGCCTCCGAAGAAGCAAAAGTATCAAATTTATAGAATTTAGAAAAGGTATGAAGCGAAGACCAAGTAGCCGCCTTACAAATCTGTTCAACAGAGGCCTCATGTTTAAAAGCCCATGTGGAAGCTACTGCTCTAGTAGAATGAGCTGTAATTCTTTCAGGAGGCTGCTGGCCAGCAGTCTCATAAGCTAAGCGTATTATACTTCTTAGCCAAAAAGAAAGAGAAGTTGCCGAAGTCTTTTGGCCTCTCCTCTGTCCAGAGTAGACAACAAACAAAGCAGATGTTTGACGAAAATCCTTCGTAGCTTGTAAATAAAACTTTAAAGCACGAACCACATTAAGATTGTGTAATAGACGTTCCTTCTTTGAGGAAGGATTGGGACATAGTGAAGGAACAACAATCTCCTGATTGATATTCTTATTAGATACCACCTTAGGAAGAAACCCAGGTTTGGTATGTAACACTACCTTATCTGCATGGAAAATCAGATAAGGGGAATCACATTGTAAAGCAGATAACTCCGAAAGTCTTCGAGCCGAGGAGATAGCTACTAAAAACAGAACTTTCCAAGATAAAAGCTTAATATCTATGGAATGCAAAGGTTCAAACGGAACCCCTTGAAGAACTTTAAGAACTAAATTTAAACTCCATGGCGGAGCAACAGGTTCAAACACAGGCTTGATTCTAACTAAAGCCTGACAAAACGCCTGAACGTCTGGAACCTCAGCCAGACGTTTGTGCAAAAGAATAGACAGAGCAGAAATCTGTCCCTTTAAGGAACTAGCTGACAAACCCTTCTCCAATCCTTCTTGGAAAAAAGATAATATCCTAGAAATCCTGACTTTACTCCATGAGTAACCCTTGGATTCACACCAATGAAGATATTTACACCATATCTTATGATAGATTTTCCTGGTGACAGGCTTTCGAGCCTGAATTAAGGTATCAATGACCGATTTGGAAAAACCATGCTTTGATAGAATCAAGCGTTCAATCTCCAAGCAGTCAGACGTAGAGAAATTAGATTTGGATGTTTGAAGGGACCTTGAAGTAGAAGGTCCTGCCTTAGCGGCAGAGTCCATGGTGGAAGGGATGACATGTCCACCAGATCTGCATACCAAGTCCTGCGTGGCCACGCAGGGGCTATCAAGATCACTGAAGCTCTCTTCTGCTTGATCTTGGCAATCAGACGAGGGAGCAGAGGAAACGGTGGAAACACATAAGCCAGGCTGAAGGACCAGGGCGCTGCTAGAGCATCTATCAGCGCTGCCTTGGGAACCCTGGACCTGGACCCGTAACAAGGAAGCTTGGCGTTCTGACGAGACACCATGAGATCCAGTTCTGGTTTGCCCCAAAGTTGGATCAACTGGGCAAATACCTCCGGATGGAGCTCCCACTCCCCTGGATGAAAAGTCTGCCGACTTAGAAAATCCGCCTCCCAGTTCTCTACTCCTGGGATATGGATAGCTGAGAGATGGCAAGAGTGAACCTCTGCCCATAGAATTATCTTTGAAACCTCCAACATTGCCAGGGGGTTCCTTGTTCCCCCCTGATGGTTGATATAGGCTACAGTCGTGATGTTGTCCGACTGAAATCTGATGAACCTGACCGCAGCTAGCTGAGGCCAAGCCTGAAGAGCATTGAATATCGCTCTTAGTTCCAGAATGTTTATCGGAAGGAGGGCCTCCTCCTGAGTCCACAAACCCTGAGCCTTCAGGGAGTTCCAGACTGCACCCCAGCCCAGAAGGCTGGCATCTGTTGTTACTATAGTCCATTCTGGCCTGCGGAAACTCATTCCCTTGGACAGATGGACCCGAGATAGCCACCAGAAAAGAGAATCCCTGGTCTCTTGATCCAGATTTAGCAGAGGGGACAAATCTGTGTAATCCCCATTCCATTGATTGAGCATGCAAAGTTGCAGTGGTCTGAGATGTAGGCGGGCAAATGGAACTATGTCCATTGCCACTACCATTAATCCGATTACCTCCATACACTGAGCCACTGATGGACGAGAAATGGAATAAAGAGCACGGCAGGAAGTTAGAAGTTTTGACAACCTGACCTCTGTCAGATAAACCTTCATTTCTACTGAATCTATCAGAGTTCCTAGGAAGGAAACTCTTGTGAGAGGTGAGAGAGAACTCTTTCCTTCATTCACCTTCCACCCGTGAGACCTTAGGAATGCCAGAACAATGTCTGTATGGGACCTGGCGATTTGAAAAGTTGACGCCTGTATCAGGATGTCGTCTAGGTAAGGGGCTACTGCTATACCCCGCGGTCTTAGAACCGCCAGAAGGGACCCTAGAACCTTCTTAAAGATTCTTGGTGCCGTGGCTAACCCAAAGGGAAGAGCCACAAACTGGTAATGCCTGTCTAGGAAGGCGAACCTGAGAAACTGATGATGATCCCTGTGTATCGGAATATGTAGATAAGCATCCTTTAAATCCACGGTAGTCATATATTGACCCCCTGGATCATAGGTAGGATGGTTCGAATAGTCTCCATCTTGAAGGATGGGACCCTGAGAAATTTGTTTACGATCTTGAGATCCAAGATTGGTCTGAAAGTTCCCTCTTTCTTGGGAACTATAAACAGATTTGAATAGAAGCCCTGCCCCTGTTCCTCCTTTGGAACTGGGTGGATCACTCCCATAACTAGTAGGTCTTGAATGCAATGTAAGAATGCCTCTCTCTTTATCTGGTTTGCAGATAATTGTGAGAGATGAAATCTCCCCTTTGGAGATGAAGCTTTGAAATCCAGAAGATATCCCTGGGAAACAATCTCCAGAGCCCAGGGATCCTGGACGTCTCTTGCCCAAGCCTGGGTGAAGAGAGAAAGTCTGCCCCCCACTAGATCCGGTCCCGGATCGGGGGCTACTCCTTCATGCTGTCTTAGAGGCAGCAGCAGGCTTTTTGGCCTGTTTCCCCTTGATCCGAGCCTGGTTAGGTCTCCAGACTAGCTTGGACTGGGCAAAATTTCCCTCTTGCTTTGTAGAAGAGGAAGATGAAGCTGCGCCACTCTTGAAGTTTCGAAAGGAACGAAAATTAGTCTGTTTGGTCCTTTACTTGTTGGACCTATCCTGGGGAAGGGCGTGGCCTTTTCCTCCAGTAATATCAGAAATGATCTCCTTCAGTCCAGGCCCAAATAGGGTCTGCCCTTTGAAGGGGATATTGAGAAGTTTAGACTTTGAAGTGACATCAGCTGACCAGGATTTAAGCCATAGCGCCCTACGTGCCTGAATGGCAAAACCTGAATTTTTAGCCGTTAGCTTGGTTAAATGAAAAACGGCGTCAGAAATAAATGAATTGGCTAACTTAAGAGCTTTAAGCCTGTCAAGGATATCATCCAACGGGGTCTCTGCCTGTAAAGCCTCCTTCAGAGACTCGAACCAGAAAGCCGCTGCAGCAGTGACTGGGGCAATGCATGCAAGAGGCTGGAGAATAAAACCTTGTTGTATAAAGATTTTCTTAAGGAAACCCTCTAATTTCTTATCCATAGGATCTAGGAAAGCACAACTGTCCTCGACAGGAATAGTTTTATGCTTAGCTAGGGTAGAGACTGCTCCTTCCACCTTAGGGACCGTCTGCCACAAGTTCCGTGTAGCGGCATCTATAGGAAATATTTTCGTAAAAGCAGGAGGGGGAGAGAACGGCACACCTGGTCTATCCCATTCCTTAGTAATAATTTCTGAAAACCTTTTAGGGATTGGAAAAACATCAGTGTAAACAGGCACTGCAAAGTATTTGTCCATTTTACACAATTTCTCTGGGACTACAATGGTGTCACAGTCATCCAGAGTCGCTAAAACCTCCCTGAGCAACATGCGGAGGTGTTCAAGCTTAAATTTAAATGATGTCATTTCAGAGTCAGACTGAAGTAATGCCTTCCCTGAATCAGAGAAGTCACCCACAGATAGAATCTCTCCTGCTTCAACTTCTGCACATTGTGAGGGTATATCAGACATAGCTACTAAAGCGTCAGAGAGCTCTGTATTTGTTCTAGCCCCAGAGCTGTCTTGCTTTCCTTGTAACCCTGGCAGTTTGGACAATACCTCAGTGAGGGTATGATTCATAACTGCCGCCATGTCTTGTAAAGTAAATGCATTGGACGTGCTAGATGTACTTGGCGTCCCTTGAGCGGGAGTTATAGGTTCTAACACGTGGGGAGAGCTAGATGGCATAACCTCCCTTTTGTCAGTCTCAGAAACCTCAGGTGATAAATCTTTAAAAGCCCTAATATGGTCTTTATAACTTATAGAAAGGTCAGTGCATTTGGTACACATTCTAAGAGGGGGTTCCACAATGGCTTCTAAACATAATGAACAAGGAGTCTCCTCTATGTCAGACATGTTTAACAGACTAGTAATGAGACCAGCAAGCTTGGAAAACACTTTAATAAATGTGAAAAAAGCAATAATAAAAAATGGTACTGTGCCTTTAAGAGAAAAAAACTACCACATAAACTGCAAAACAGTGAAAAAAAGTAGTAAACTCTACGAAATTTTTACTGTGTGTATAAGGGACTAAAGCAGCATTGCACCCACTTGCAAATGGATGATTAACCCCTCAGGCCCAAAAACGAATTAGAAAAACTTAAAACCTGTTAAACAGTCAAACACACTGCCACAGCCCTACTGTGTCTCCTACCTGCCCTTCAAAACGATTTTTGCAGGAACAAAACCCTCTATAGAGGTCCTATAAGCCAGGACTCCTTCAGGGAAGCTGGATTGGATATCTCAGACTGAAAACGAAAATAGGCCCCTCCCACCATGCACTCAAAGTCAGAGGGCCTTAAAAAAGTACTCCTAGGAGTAATCTAACAAGCCATGTGGAAACTAGGCCCCAAATAAAGATTTATCACCCTCAGAGAAAAAACGTTTTTATTTATAAATCATGCAAACGTTTTTACACTAAGTAATATAGGTTTTAACATGAATATTATCCCTTTTTGCAAGCATGATCCCAGTTGTTGTTAAATCACTGTATCAGGCTTACCTTAAATATACCAGGCACTGTCAGCATTTTCTCGACCTTATCATCTATCTAGAAAAAAATATACTGAACATACCTCAAAGCAGGCAATCTGCAGACCGTCCCCCCAACTGAAGTTTTCTTTCCATACTCTTCAGTTATGTGTGAGCACAGCAATGGACCTTAGTTACAAACCGCTAAAATCATCAAACCTCCAGGCAGAAGTCGTCTTCCAATTTCTGCCTGAGAGTAAAAACAGTACAACGCCGGTACTGTTTAAAAATAACAAACTTTTAATTGAAGGTAAAAACTACACTAAGTCACCACATCTCTCTTGATACTTCCTTTCTTGTCGAGAGCTGCAAGAGAATGACTGGGGGTGGCAGTTAGGGGAGGAGCTATATAGACAGCTCTGCTGTGTGTGTCCTCTTGCAGCTTCCTGTTGGGAAGGAGAATATCCCACAAGTAATGGATGAACCCGTGGACTGGATACACCTTTACAAGAGAAATAAAAGATAAGGAAATCCTCAAAACCAAAATAAGGCTCCAAGGAGAAGACATTTGGTTAAAAAAAAAATCCACTATCTGAAAGAAGATAACCAGATGAAGAGACCACTCTCTTGGGTGCCAACACTAGCAACTGACAAAAGCATATTCCTAGAGTGAAAAACTGGGAAACAGAACAGCAGAAATTAAATAACTGACTTTTGCCCAGGAAAGAATTCACAACACTTCTCTCATTGCCAGGGATCTGAGAGTTTCCCCTTGATGATTGACATATGCTACTGTTAAAACATAGTCAAGTTAAAATCGGAGATAAAACACTCTTTCCATCTAAGGCCAACTCTGAAGGAACCTGAAAATTGCACAGAGTTCAAAAATATTAAAAGGAAATCTCGCCCCAGAGGAAACCAAAAAACACCTTGCACTCTCTGAGGCCCTCAGATGGCCCATAAACCTGAAAGACTTGCATCTGTAAACAATACAGTTCCAGTAAGATGAACAAAAGAAGCCCCCTGAAAAAAACTGATGATACAGCCACCAAAACAGAGTGTCTCAATCTGAAATAGAGATCAATCCTAGAAATAGCTGAGAAAAACCCCTGCATCACTGCCAAAACATACGTTGGTTGAAGAGGCTTCATGAGAAAGCAAGGAAATGAAATAGCATCTGTAGCCACCAACATGCAACCTAACACCTCCATGCAAAGAGCAACTGAGGAAAAAGAAACCTGGGTGGACACTGGCTTTATACTCCTTAAAACTGTCAAGGCAAGATACATGGAAACTGAATTTGAGAAACAATCTTAGTCTGAAAAAACAGCAAACTCTTATCCCCCCCCCCCCCTCCCAAACATGATGCTGAAGAAACAACAACAATTTGAATAAAAAATCATTCAGAAAAGGAAAGGAAACACTGCAATACCCTGAGTTCTGATTGCAGAAGAGTACCCCAGACCTAGGAAAATATTCTGGGAGCTGAATCCAGACCAAACGGTAGAGCAGCAAACTAGAAATGCTAGACTAGAAAGGCAAACCTAGCAAAATGATGATGTTCCTAGGGAAAAGGAAGATGAAGATAAATATTCCATAAAACTATTATGGATATAGACTGACTTTGCAAAATAAAAGGTAGAACAAATCCAAATAGCCACTTTTTAGAAGATTAAAACTCTAAAAGATTAGTTCAGAGCCTTTAGTCGTTGGAAAGTTCCTTCTTATAAAGGAATAAAGAGATAAGAATAAAAACCATATTCACTGTACTAACAAATAAACAGTAACAATCACTCCCATAAATTCAATATCCAAAACTATCTAGAAAAGGCCTGAGCCTTCAGAGATTCACAAAACATAAAACAGAAAAAAATAATTATTATGCTTACCTGATAAATTAATTTCTTTCATGGTGGTGAGAGTCCATGATCCTTTACTCTTGGGAATTACTCTTCTCTACCACTAGGAAGAGGCAAAGATTCCCAAACCCCAAGAGCTCTATAAAACCCCTCCCCCACCTCACACATACCTCAGTCTAACATAGACAAGCAAGTGAGGTAAGAAAAAGGAGCCTTAAACGGAGTAGGAAAAAAAAGATGTGCTGAAGAAAAAACATAATTTATGTAAGAACTTACCTGATAAATTCATTTCTTTCATATTAGCAAGAGTCCATGAGCTAGTGACGTATGGGATATACATTCCTACCAGGAGGGGCAAAGTTTCCCAAACCTCAAAATGCCTATAAATACACCCCTCACCACACCCACAAATCAGTTTAACGCATAGCCAAGAAGTGGGGTGATAAGACAAACGTGCGAAAGCATAAAAAATAAGGAATTGGAATAATTGTGCTTTATACAAAAAAATCATAACCACCAAAAAAAAGGGTGGGCCTCATGGACTCTTGCTAATATGAAAGAAATGAATTTATCAGGTAAGTTCTTACATAAATTATGTTTTGTTTCATGTAATTAGCAAGAGTCCATGAGCTAGTGACGTATGGGATAATGACTACCCAAGATGTGGATCTTCCACGCAAGAGTCACTAGAGAGGGAGGGATAAAATAAAGACAGCCAATTCCGCTGAAAATAATCCACACCCAAAATAAAGTTTAAATCTTATAATGAAAAAAACTGAAATTATAAGCAGAAGAATCAAACTGAAACAGCTGCCTGAAGTACTTTTCTACCAAAAACTGCTTCAGAAGAAGAAAACACATCAAAATGGTAGAATTTAGTAAAAGTATGCAAAGAAGACCAAGTTGCTGCTTTGCAAATCTGATCAACCGAAGCTTCATTCCTAAACGCCCAGGAAGTAGAAACTGACCTAGTAGAATGAGCTGTAATCCTTTGAGGCAGAGTTTTACCCGACTCGACATAAGCATGATGAATTAAAGATTTCAACCAAGATGCCAAAGAAATGGCAGAGGCCTTCTGACCTTTCCTAGAACCGGAAAAGATAACAAATAGACTAGAAGTCTTTCGGAAATTCTTAGTAGCTTCAACAAAATATTTCAAAGCTCTAACTACATCCAAAGAATGCAATGATCTCTCCTTAGAATTCTTAGGATTAGGACACAATGAAGGAACCACAATTTCTCTACTAATGTTGTTGGAATTCACAACCTTAGGTAAAAATTTAAAAGAAGTTCGCAACACCGCCTTATCCTGATGAAAAATCAGAAAAGGAGACTCACAAGAAAGAGCAGATAATTCAGAAACTCTTCTAGCAGAAGAGATGGCCAAAAGAAACAAAACTTTCCAAGAAAGTAATTTAATGTCCAGTGAATGCATAGGTTCAAACGGAGGAGCTTGAAGAGCCCCCAGAACCAAATTCAAACTCCAAGGAGGAGAAATTGACTTAATAACAGGTTTTATACGAACCAAAGCTTGTACAAAACAATGAATATCAGGAAGATTAGCAATCTTTCTGTGAAAAAGAACAGAAAGAGCAGAGATTTGTCCTTTCAAGGAACTTGCAGACAAACCTTTATCCAAACCATCCTGAAGAAACTGTAAAATTCTCGGAATTCTAAAAGAATGCCAGGAAAAATGATGAGAAAGACACCAAGAAATGCAAGTCTTCCAGACTCAATAATATATCTTCCTAGATACAGATTTACGAGCCTGTAACATAGAATTAATCACAGAGTCAGAGAAACCTCTTTGACTAAGAATCAAGCATTCAATCTCCATACCTTCAATTTTAAGGATTTGAGATCCTGATGGAAAAAAGGACCTTGTGACAGAAGGTCTGGTCTTAACGGAAGAGTCCACGGTTGGCAAGAGGCCATCCAGACAAGATCCGCATACCAAACCTGTGAGGCCATGCTGGAGCCACCAGCAGAACAAACGAGCATTCCTTCAGAATCTTGGAGATTACTCTTGGAAGAAGAACTAGAGGCGGAAAGATATAGGCAGGATGATACTTCCAAGGAAGTGACAATGCATCCACTGCTTCCGCCTGAGGATCCCTGGATCTGGACAGATACCTGGGAAGTTTCTTGTTTAGATGAGAAGCCATCAGATCTATTTCTGGAAGTCCCCATATTTGAACAATCTGAAGAAAAACCTCTGGGTGAAGAAACCATTCGCCCGGATGTAGCGTTTGGCGACTGAGATAATCCGCTTCCCAATTGTCTATACCTGGGATATGAACCGCAGAAATTAGACAGGAGCTGGATTCCGCCCATACAAGTATTCGAGAGACTTCTTTCATAGCCAGATGACTGTGAGTTCCTCCTTGATGATTGACATATGCCACGGTTGTGACATCGTCCGTCTAGAAACAAATGAACGACTCTCTCTTTAGAAGAGGCCACGACTGAAGAGCTCTGAAAATTGCACGGAGTTCCAAAAATGTTGATTGGTAATCTCGCCTCCTGAGATTCCCAAACCCCTTGTGCTGTCAGAAACCCCCATACAGCTCCCCAACCTGTCAGACTTGCATCTGTTGAGATCACAGTCTAGGGTGGAAGAACAAAAGAAGCCCCCTGAACTAAACGATGGTGGTCTGTCCACCACGTCAGAGAGTGTCGAACAAACGGTTTTAAAGATATTAATTGAGATATCTTTGTATAATCCCTGCACCACTGGTTCAGCATGCAGAGCTGAAGAGGTCGCATGTGAAAACGAGCAAAGGGGATCGCGTCCAATGCAGCAGTCATAAGACCTAGAATTTCCATGCATAAGGCTACCGAAGGGAAAGATTGAGACTGAAGGTTTCGATAAGCTGAAACCAATTTCAGACGCCTCTTGTCCGTCAGAGACAGAATCAAGAACACTGAATCTATCAGGAAACCTAAAAAGGTTACCTTTGTCTGAGGAATCAAACGAACTTTTTGGTAAATTGATCCTCCAACCATGTTCTTGAAGAAACAACACTTATAAAAGACTGGAAAGGTTCTTTTTAGTGAAAATGAGCAAAGGGAATTGAATCCAATGCTGTGGCCATAAGACCTAAAACTTCTATGCATATATAGCAACTGAAGGAAATAATAGAGACTAAAGGTACCGATAGACGGAACCCAATAACATTATCCCTTGTCTGATAGAGACAAGGACAGTGACACAAACTATCTGGAAACCTAAAAAAGGTGACCCTTGTGTGAGGAATCAAGAGCTTTTGAAAAGAAGATCCTCTAACTATGTCCTGAAGAGTAAGTGAATCATATGAGATTCCGCATCCTCAGAAAATAATCTGAATGAAAACAGAAAAATGAAAATATGCATTTATTGTATCTAATGAAAACAAATAATGCTATCAATGACCATAAAAAGGCAAAATAGTTTGAATAAAACTCCAAAACCCGGTTCCTCAAAAGGAACTGGAAGAAATACCCCAGAAGATTCCAGGTCTGAGCAGTGCTTGAACCCCATGGGTGCCCAGCCATGCTTCAACAGTACCCAAAATATATAGGACAGAAACACAGTTAAAGAAAGTGTTAGCCTTACTGGAATAAAATCAAAGAAATTTAGACAAAATAAATTTCAAAGAAGCCTTAACCTGCCCCTTACAAGCCAAGCTGGAATACGGCACGTACATCGCAAAATTAGGGAGCTGATTTCGAACTCCAATTATAGACATGTTACTTGGGAAAGAACTCAGGAATTTGTTCCTTAATAAGAACAAACAAACCAGTATAAGCTTAAAGTTTTAGTCTTAGAACTCAACCTTGAAGCCCAGAGTAACAGTTAAGAATTGAATCCAATTATAAAACAAATAATTGATTATCTTAGAACAAAAGAAATATGGATTTTTTTTTATTTATTTTTTTTAAATCACAAAATTCTTCTAGCTAAAAAAAGCTAAAGACATAGATTAACGCTCATTTGCAAAAATATTCAATAAAATGAAGACACAAATGAAATTATTAGCATGATAGTCCAGTTTAAAGGACCAGCCAATACAGTGGACTTGCATAAACAATAAATGCAAAACAACAAGACAAATGCAACAGCACCTAGTCTAGAAAATGTTGTCCCTTTAACAATGCTAAAATAAATCATAATCTGATACTTGATCTTAGAGTAAACAGAGAAAATGAAGCCATTGCAATATCCAAATAAATCACAGGACCAAGAAAAGTACCTGAAACTAAATAATTTTCCATAAATAAGATACAACTATCTAAAGGAAAATAAATACTATTTTGCTATAGAAACAATAGCATAATTAGTAGAATTAGAGATAGCCCCAATAAATTGGAGAACCCTCCAAATTGAATTTAACTGCTGGCAAAGAATATAGTTTAAAACCTTTGAAGAAGGAATAAAAGAAAATTCTCAGCCTATTCCATTCCCTAGTATAGGGAATTGGAAAGAAAACCTCTGAAAACACAGAAGAAATAAATAGGCAGAAATAATGTCAGCTAGTCTTAAAGAACTAGTTACCTTAATATCCAAAATAATCAACACCTTTTCAACAAAGAACAAATGTACTTTAATAATAGAAATAATAAAAAAGTAGATTTGTTATTGTCAATATCTGATGAAGAAAATTTCTGAAAGAGAAAAAAACATCATCAGAGACGGATAAATCAGTATGTTGTTGGTCATTTGAAACTTCAATAATTAAAAAAGAAGTGAAAAAGACCCAAAAATTTTATTAGAAGGCACAAAGTCAGACAAAGCCTTTAACATAGAATCAGAAAAATATTTCTTATAAGTCTTCTAAATATTTCTTGTAAGAAAAGAAAATATATAAAGCATAAATACTAATGAATTCCGCATGTAAAAGTATAACATAATAACTTATTACAAACCATAGCTAAAAATAAACATTTATAACATTTAAAATAAATGAACTTAGCTTTGGTAGAACTGAAACTCAGTTAAGCGTTTTTCCAGAAGTGGCTTTTGATTCAGAGTCCATCTGAGACATCTTGCAATATGTAATAGAAAAAACAACATATAAAGCAAAATTTATCAAATTCCTTAAATGACAGTTTCAGGAATGGGAAAAAAATGCCAATGAACAAGCTTCTAGCAACCAGAAGCAATAAATAAGACATAAATATTGTGGAGACAACAATGACGCTCAAATTTGGCGCCACATCCGGTAACGCCGACATTTTTTGGCGCAAAAACGTCAAAAAAATGACGCAACTTCCGGCGACACGTATGACGCCGGAAATGACAAAAAAGATTTTGCGCCAAGAAAGTCCGCGCCAAGAATGACGCAATAAAAAGAAGCATTTTCAGCCCCCGCGAGCCTAACAGCCCACAGGAAAAAAAGTCAAATTTTAAGGTAAGAAAAAATTGAATTATTCATATGCATTATCCCAAATATGAAACTGACTGTCTGAAAATAAGGAACGTTGAACATCCTGAATCAAGGCAAATAAATGTTTAAACACATATATTTAGAACTTCATATAAAAGTGCCCAACCATAGCTTAGAGTGTCACAGAAAATAAGACTTACTTACCCCAGGACACTCATCTACATGTAGTAGAAAGCCAAACCAGTACTGAAACGAGAATCAGTAGAGGTAATGGTATATATAAGAGTATATCGTCGATCTAAAAAGGGAGGTAAGAGATGAATCTCTATGACCGATAACAGAGAACCTATGAAATAGACCCCGTAGAAGGAGATCATTGAATTCAAATAGGCAATACTCTCTTCACATCCCTCTGACATTCACTGCACGCTGAGAGGAAAACCGGGCTCCAACCTGCTGCGGAGCGCATATCAACGTAGAATCTAGCACAAACTTACTTCACCACCTCCACAGGAGGCAAAGTTTGTAAAACTGATTTGTGGGTGTGGTGAGGGGTGTATTTATAGGCATTTTGAGGTTTGGGAAACTTTGCCCCTCCTGGTAGGAATGTATATCCCATACGTCACTAGCTCATGGACTCTTGCTAATTACATGAAAGAAAAATAACATTCATATACATTTATACTTAACATTTGCTGGGCATCACTGCGCGACTTAACCCCTTTGCTGCGCTAGGTTGCCATGCATTGTGGCTTACTTGTAATACCAGCGCACAAATGTGTGTGTTGGTATTACCAAATGGAGCGCAAATATTGCCCTTGCAAAAGCAATATTTTGCACTACACTTGTAATCTAGCCCAAAGAAGGAACACAAATCTATCTGCTAATGTCTGAAGAAACCACCTTAAAGGGATAGTAAACACCAAATATGTTATCGTTTAAAAAGATATATAATCCCTTTATTTACCATTCCCAACACTGTTATAGAAACTTTTTACCTCTGTAATTACCTTGTATCTAAGCTTCTGCTGACTGCCTCCTTATCTCAGCTCTTTTGACAGACTTGCATTTTAGGCAATCAGTGCCGACTCTTAAATAGCTTCACGTACAGGAGCACAATGCTATCTATATGGAACACATGAACTAACACCCTCTAGCTGTGAAAAACTGTCAAATGCATTTAGATAAGAGGTGGCCTTCAAGGGCTTAGAAATTAGCATATGAGACTACCTAGGTTTAGCTTTCAACTAAGAACAAGAGATAAAAGTAATTTAGAAAGTTGTTTAAAATTACAAGCCCTATCTGATTCATGAAAGTTTAATTTGGGCTGTTGGATATAACATAGGTTACAATATTATTTTCTCTGCAGTAACCTCCAAACGTGTTATATATTTACGTAACAATATTTTTATTATAAAACAAATTATGCTTACCTGATAATTTCCTTTTCTTCAGACGGAAAGAGTCCATAGCTGCATTCATCACTTTTTGGAATTCAGAACCTGGCCACCAGGAGGAGGCAAAGACACCCCAGCCAAAGGCTTAAATACCTCTCCCACGTCCCCCTTCCCCCAGTCATTCTGCCAAGGAACAAGGAACAGTAGAAGAAGCATAGAGAGAAAAGGTTCCAGAAGAACAAAAATAACCGACGCCCCCCAGACAAATTATGGACGGGGAGCTGTTGACTCTTTCCGTCTGAAGAAAAGGAAATCAGGTAAGTATAATTTATGTTTTTCTTCATAAACGGAAAGAGTCCACAGCTGCATTCATTACTTTTGGGAAAACAATACCCAAGCTATAGAGGACAATGCTAAAACAGGAGGGTACAAAAGGCGGCCCCATTCTGAGGGCACCAGGCCTAAAACCCATACTCCAGAAAAACCTAGCTTCGTCCAAAGCCGAGAAAAAACCTTTGAAAAAGGCCCAAGGACACTAACCCACAGATAGTCCATAAGTCTTGTTAGAGACCGCAGGAACTAGACTTGACTGAGCCAACAGCCTTCAAGAGACATCAACCACCAGTCGGTCTCCAAACAACAAACCCCTAATGAAAGAAGGGGATCAAACAGCCGTATGCTCCGAAAAGAGACGGAGAAACACGGAGAAGACATCCATAAAGGAAACCAGAGAACCCTAAATAGGGTACAACAAAAACCTTAAAAAGGGCCAAGCCAAACGAGACCCAATCGGTCTCATAGAACAAGAGAGGCAACACCCAACCCTAGCTTGCTCAAAATCCACGGAAACAAGACCCATACATTGAAAAAGAGAAGAGAATCTTCCCTAAACAAAGTGCATCCACACCCTAGAAGGTAACTGAAGACGAGAACTCATTCTCTCAAGAGAATGAAGAAAATTTGATAATAGGAGTAAATTAGAAAGTTGCTCAAAATGTCATGCTCTATCTGAATCATGAAAGAAAAAATTTGGGTTCAGTGTCCCTTTAATCTCATGCAGCAACTCGGATAGGGAAAACCCGATGGCAACAACTTAAGAGTCAGAACGCTGCACGCTGCTGTCATCTGAAGATGAATCTAGAATTTTGATATATACAAGCAAGGGGAAGCAGATGAGGCTAGGTTCAAATCCTAACCTACAGCTTGCTAGACGTCCAGCTAACTGGCTGACGCCTCCAGACCTTCCCACAAAATTCTAAACATGTAAAAGCAGCAGAGCCCTCCAAGGAAGACTCATCAAACCTTGAGGACGAAATTTGCAGAGCAACAGCTCTCAACCCTGCTCCAAACACCGGACCAGCCCAAGCGACAGGCATGTCTGATGGACAGGGGAAACAAACATTACCCCGATCCCAAACCCAAGCCTCCCAGGGAATGGAAGAATGGGGAAATTACCCACCCCAACAGAGCTCGGGTGCCAACCCATTCGCTCCTTTAAACATAAAGCACTTCCAAGAAGAACCCCCTAGGACTTGGAATAGAGAAAAGTGCAATAGATCTTAGAAAGACCTGGCACAACTCTCCTTGACAGTCTCGACACAGAGAGACTATTCTCCAAACAGCTGGACGAGCAAGCCACAGAGCAGCAGACTGTTGCCTCTCCTAATAAAAGGTACTTGTTCCAAGAACCAGTGTTTTAACAAGTGTTTTGAGAAAAACCTGAACAAAACGACCTTCAGAAACTGTTTATGGAACTTTTCCCACTCATCACTGCCTTCAGAGCCTCTGAGAGCAACCGCGTTGCAGAGGCAGGTGCAGGAGATAGAGAGACCCTTCCAGGCAGCCCAGCACAGAGAGGTACATAACTATCTGTCTCCTCCTGCACACAAGGCAGGACCACAATCCTCCAGAGAGAGGGGACCCCACTGCTTAAGGACTCAATCTACCCCCCAAAAGGGGGAGGGCACAGAAAGAAAACGGCACACATACCCACAAGGATGTGAGAAGGCCGTAGATTAATCAGTCAAGGACCAAATGAAAAATCATCCAGGTCACCACTGTTTATTACAACAGAGAAAAACTCATAAAAAGGGATCACACTCCCTCCAAGTACAAATCAGCCCTCGCTGAACACTGGGTCGACATGACCCTGACCCAAGGATTATAAGTCCACATGGATCCAAAATAAGATCCCTAGAGCTGGGACCCAGAGTCGTCTCAAAACCACTGACGCCTCCAGGGAGCACAAGATACCCTGTCTAAAGAAATCAGACCTCACAGGGGATGAATCTTGGCTAACCCGGAAAACCGGGCACATGACTCACTCAAATTCCCAGCCCAAAGGGAAGAAAACGCCCCCCTAGCAGGAGGCCAACTCTCCACCAAAAAGGTGCTAGGCCGTAGTCATGCAAACTACTCTAGAGCCCAAAGTGCACCAAGAACCGCACACGTGAAGTCCAAGACTAAGGTAAATAATTATGAGAACAGAGTTCGCCCAAAGAGAGAGTAGAACAAATACTAATTCCCATAATTCTCTCAGATTATCCTTCCGGAGGATCCCCCAAGGAAAGAACGTCTGCCAGGAAAAAATGTACAATGTCCAGACAGGCTCGACCCTAAGGAAGAGACCTCATGAGGCAATAAGTCCTAAAAGGACAATCCCAAAGAACCTTGAAAAGGCAAGACCGCCAGCACAAAGAACCTAAATCCTTCAACCTCTAACCCACAAAGGGATGGAAAAGCGGAACTAATAGAGAATGTCGTAGCGGATCTCAACGGAAACCAGGCCAACTAGATTGAAAGGCTAATGAGGACCGAACACAATCCTCCATGACCCTAGACAAATCACAGATCATCATATCCTCTCGGAATGCTAGCTGAAAACTTTTTAAATAAAAACAAATAGTAGTGGGAACCACTAGGCGCCCTAACCGGACCAGCCAGGCATAACAGGCTCCACGTGTCTGAAATAGGCCTTAAAAACAGAAGGATTGGTACCCAGTCAGGACCAGCCTGTGACCAAGGGCCCATTACTGACAAGGTCATATCAGTCACCCTCTTAAGAGGGAGAGATCAACAACAAACAGAAAACTAAAACACGTCTTTGTGTAGAAGTAAACTAATCGTGCATGCCATCTGCATCAGGAAACCGAGGGTCCACCACCCCATTAAGGGTGGGATCCTCCAGCAACGCCAAAACGTGCCTCGGTAGAACACAAAGGCGCACTAGTCTATAACGAAAGACATAACTTACCTCTGCCGGGGCAAACAATGACCCTAGCCCCCGAAGGTTGACCCGCTGAAGCTTCAGGGACAGTCACTCCCCCAGAAGGCTGAACTGGACCAGGCAATCCCACGCCTGACGAGCCCTGGTTAATGGAACACGGACAATATCTTAAGACTCCTGAGAGATGTAAATGCACCAGCGCCAAAGATATGGCAATGCGGAACAGTTTCATAACCTCCGGAGGAAACAAACCACCCTCCAGAAAAGGATAAGACACGTTTGGGTTACGGCATGCGTCGTAAGAGTTTGTTGTAGGGAACATGCCATCTGCATCAGGAAACTGAGGGTCCACCACCCCATTAAGGGTGGGATCCTCCAGCAACGCCAAAACGTGCCTCGGTAGAACACAAAGGCGCACTAGTCTATAACGAAAGACATAACTTACCTCTGCCAGGGCAAACAATGACCCTAGCCCCCGAAGGTTGACCCGCTGAAGCTTCAGGGACAGTCACTCCCCCAGAAGGCTGAACTGGACCAGGCAATCCCACGCCTGACGAGCCCTGGTTAATGGAACACGGACAATATCTTAAGACTCCTGAGAGATGTAAATGCACCAGCGCCAAAGATATGGCAATGCGGAACAGTTTCATAACCTCCGGAGGAAACAAACCACCCTCCAGAAAAGGATAAGACACGTTTGGGTTACGGCATGCGTCGTAAGAGTTTGTTGTAGGGAACATGCTTCACGGGAAACAGAATCCCCAGAGGCGGATGGCTCAGTGGACCACTGGTTCCTCGATCCCGAAGAACTCTAAAACGGCATTCGGAACATAACTGATGGACATGTATCACCCGGGCCAATTCATATTCTTTGCAAGAAGTAGAATCAGAGACATCCATCTCCAAAAAAAATCATAATCCTCCATAACTGGGATATTGATAAAAAAAATGGACCAATAAGAAAAATGCAAACGGCACATTACACCCCCAATGGCTGGGGCACTCACCACCTCCTATGAACCAGTCAGAATTTCTCAGTCGCCACACGGTCAGGAATGCAGAAATGGAAAGCCAGAACGTGACCACGCCCGGTCACAAGATGTAATGCACAGTCCATGAAAAAGCGTGCCCGACCATAAAGGGTGCGTCACTTGCAATAGGCCGTTATGTTCTGAAATAGCCATGAGCCCAAGTATCACTACACATTAGCAGACAGAATCATAACAAAACTGATTAAACCCCCCCTGTTCAATAACCCCCTCAGGAGATATTAACCCTTGATTCCAAGATACAAAAGGAGCCTCACTGAGACCCTGTATTTCAAGTTCTGCCCGCGAAGTTGTAGCCTCTCAGATAAACTTTTAAAATTACAAGACATTCATGATGAAAGTAAAATTAAACAATCTTACCGGAATCTATGCCGTGGAACAGGAACACGGCCCTTCAAGTGTGACAGATAGTAGCAACGCTTGTGCCATGGACTTGAGAGAAGAAATCAGGCAGTGAAACTCATCTAGCTGATTGCTTGTGGAGTTGTTAATCTGAGTCGGGATGGTTTCGCAGGAAGACTCTCCCTGCATCGCTGGACTAACTTTCATCCATGCTCTCACTGAGAGGCTGACAGGACTACTTAAAACTTCAGTCCCATTCCAAAGTGTACTACCCTCTATAAAAGACTATCGAAAAAACTTCTGACACTTCTCTGCCAACCTCCTGGTACAAAAGGCAAAGAATGACTGGGGGATGGGGGAAAATCGGAGAGGTATTTAAGCCTTTGGCTGGGGTGTCTGCTTCCTCCTGGTGGTCAGGTTCTGAATTCCAAAAATTAATTAATGCAGCTGTGGACTCTTTCCGTTTATGAAGAAAAACATAATTTATGTAAGAACTTAACTGATAAATTCATTTCTTTCATATTGGCAAGAGTCCAGGAGCTAGTGACGTATGGGATATACAATCCTACCAGGAGGGGCAAAGTCTCCCAAACCTCAAAATGCCTATAAATACACCCCTCACCACACCCACAATTCAGTTTAACTAATAGCCAAGCAGTGGGGTGATAAAGAAAGGAGTAGTAAGCATTAACAAAAGAAATATGGAAATAATTGTGCTTTATGCAAAAAATCATAACCACCATAAA
Source organism: Bombina bombina (assembly GCF_027579735.1). Lineage (NCBI taxonomy): Eukaryota > Metazoa > Chordata > Amphibia > Anura > Bombinatoridae > Bombina > Bombina bombina. The sequence continues at coordinate 352,646,464 of NC_069504.1, forward strand.
AAGGGTGGGCCTCATGGACTCTTGCCAATATGAAAGAAAGGAATTTATCAGGTAAGTTCTTACATAAATTATGTTTTCTTTCATGTAATTGGCAAGAGTCCATGAGCTAGTGACATATGGGATAGCAATACCCAAGCCACGCAAGAGTCACTAGAGAGGGATAAAAATAAAAACAGCAATTTTCCGCTGAAAAAAGTAATCCACAACCCAAAAAAAAAATTTATTATCATAAATGAAAGAAAAAAACTTAAATCAAAAGCAGAGGAATCAAACTGAAACAGCTGCCTGAAGAACTTGCCTGAAGAACTTTTCTACCAAAAACTGCTTCTGAAGAACCAAATACATCAAAACGGTAGAATTTAGTAAATGTATGCAAAGAGGACCAAGTCGCCGCTTTGCAAATCTGATTAACTGAAGCTTCATACTTAAAAGCCCACGAAGTGGAAACTGATCTAGTAGAATGAGCTGTAATTCTCTGAGGCGGGGCCTGACCCGACTCCAAATAAGCTTGATGAATCAAAAGTTTCAACCAAGAAGCCAAGGAACTAGCAGAAGCCTTCTGACCTTTCCTAGGACCAGAAAATAAAACAAATAGACTGGAAGTCTTCCTGAAATCTTTAGTAGCTTCCACATAATATTTCATAGCTCTTACCACATCCAAAGAATGTAAGGATCTCTCTAAAGAATTCTTAGGATTAGGACATAAGGAAGGGACAACAATTTCTCTACTAATGTTGTTAGAATTCACAACCTTAGGTAAAAATTGAAAAGAAGTCTGCAAAACTGCCTTATCCTGATGAAAAATCAGAAAAGGAGACTCACAAGAAAGAGCAGATAGCTCAGAAACTCTCTTAGCAGAAGAGATAGCCAAAAGAAACAACACTTTCCAAGAAAGTAGTTTAAAGTCCAAAGAATGCATAGGTTCAAATGGAGGAGCCTGTAACGCCTTCAGAACCAAATTAAGACTCCAAGGAGGAGAAATTGATTTAATCACAGGCTTAATACGAACTAAAGCCTGTACAAAACAGTGAATATTAGGAAGTATAGCAATCTTTCTGTGAAATAAAACAGAAAGAGCGGAGATTTGTCCCTTCAAGGAACTTGCAGACAAACCCTTATCCAAACCATCCTGAAGGAACTGTAAAATTCTAGGAATTCTAAAAGAATGCAATGAAAGTCTTCCAAACTCTATAATAAATCTTTCTAGAGACAGATTTACGAGCTTGTAACATAGTATTAATCACTGAGTCAGAGAAACCTCTATGACTCAGAACTAAGCATTCAATTTCCATACCTTCAAATTTAATGATTTGAGATCCTGATGGAAAAACGGACCTTGAGATAGTAGGTCCGGCCGTAACGGAAGTGGCCAAGGCGGGCAACTGGACATCCGCACCAGATCCGCATACCAAAACCTGTGTGGCCATGCTGGATCCACCAGCAACACAAAAGACTGTTCCATGATGATTTTGGAGATCACTCTTGGAAGGAGAACTAGAGGCGGGAAGCTGTAAGCAGGATGATAACACCAAGGAAGTGTCAGTGCATCCACTGCTTCCGCCTGAACATCCCTGGACCTGGACAGGTATCTGGGAAGTTTCTTGTTTAGATGAGAGGCCATGAGATCTCTCTCTGGAAGACCCCACATCTGAAAAATCTGAGAAAACACATCTGGATGGAGAGACCACTCCCCTGGATGTAAAGTCTGGCGGCTGAGATAATCCGCCTCCCAATTGTCTACACCTGGGATACGCACCGCAGAGATTAGACAGCAGCTGGATTCCACCCAAGCAAGTATCCGAGATACTTCTTTCATAGCTTGGGGACTGTGAGTCCCACCCTGATGATTGACATAAGCCACAGTTGTGATAATATCTGTCTGAAAACAAATGAACGGTTCTCTCTTTAGCAGAGGCCAAAACTGAAGAGCCCTGAGAATTGCACGAAGTTCTAAAATATTTATTGGTAATCTTGCCTCTTGAGATTTCCAAACCCCTTGTGCTGTCAGAGATCCCCAAACAGCTCCCTAACCTGAAAGACTCGCATCTGTTGAGATCACAGTCCAGGTTGGCCGAACAAAAGAAGCCCCTTGAACCAAACGATGGTGATCTATCCACCATGTCAGAGAGTGTCGTACATTGGGATTCAAGGATATTAATTGTGATATCTTTGTATAATCCTTGCACAATTGATTCAGCATGCAAAGCTGTAGAGGTCTCATGTGAAAACGAGCAAAGGGGATCGCGTCCGATGCTGCAGTCATGAGACCTAAAACTTCCATGCACATAGCCACTTAAGGGAATGACTGAGACTGAAGGTGCCGGCATGCAGCAACCAATTTTAAACGCCTCTTGTCTGTTAGAGACAGAGTCATGGAAACTGAATCTATCTGGAAACCTAAAAAGGTGACCCTTGTCTGAGGAATCAAGAAACTTTTTGGTAAATTGATCCTCCAACCATGTTTCCGAAGAAACAACACTAGTTGATTTGTGTGAGATTCTGCACTATGTAAAGACTGAGCTAGTACCAAGATATCATCCAAATAAGGAAACACCACAATACCCTGTTCTCTGATTACAGATAGTAGGGCATCCAGAACCTTTGAAAAGATTCTTGGAGCTGTTGCTAGGCCAAATGGAAGAGCAACAAATTGGTAATGCTTGTCTAGAAAAGAGAATCTCAGAAACTGATAATGGTCTGGATGAATCGGAATATGAAGGTATGCATCCAGCAAGTCTATTGTGGACATATAATGTCCTTTCTGAACAAAAGGCAGAATAGTCCTTATAGTCACCATCTTGAAAGTTGGAACTCTTACATAACGATTCAAAATTTTCAGATCCAGAACTGGTCTGAACAAATTTTCTCTCTTTGGTACAATGAATAGGTTTGAATAAAACCCCAAACCTTGTTCCTGAGGAGGAACTGGCATGATTACCCCTGAAGACTCCATGTCTGAAACACACTTCAGAAAAGCCTGAACTTTTACTGGATTTACAGGGATACGTGAGAGAAAAAATCTTCTCACAGGAGGTCTTACTTTGAATCCTATTCGATACCCTTGAGAGACAATGCTCTGAATCCAATGATTTTGGACAGATTTTATCCAAAATCCTTGAAAAACCTTAATCTGCCCCCTACCAGCTGAGCTGGAATGAGGGCCGCACCTTCATGCAGACTTAGGGGCAGACTTTGGTTTCCTAAATGGCTTGGATTTATTCCAATTTGAGGAAGGCTTCCAACTAGAAGCAGATTCCTTCGGAGGAGGATTGAGTTTTTGTTCCTTATTCTGACGAAAGGAACAAAAACGGTTAGAAGCCTTAGATTTACCCTTAGGTTTTTTTATCCTGAGGCAAAAAAACTCCTTTTCCTCCAGTGATAGTTGAAATAATAGAATCCAACTGAGAACCAAATAAATTATTACCTTGGAAAGAAAGAGAAAGTAATCTAGATTTAGATGTCATATCAGCATTCCAAGATTTAAGCCACAAAGCTCTTCTAGCTAATACAGCTAAAGACATGGATCTAACATCAATTTTGATAATATCAAAAATGGCATCACAAATAAAATTATTAGCATGTTGCAGTAAGCAAGTAATGCTAGATATGTCAGGATCCAATTCTCGTTGCGCTAAATTCTCCAACCAAAAAGTTGAGGCAGCCGCAACATCAGCCAAAGAAATAGCAGGTCTGAGAAGATGACCTGAATATAAATAGGCCTTTCTTAGATAAGATTCAAGTTTCCTATCTAAAGGATCCTTAAAGGAAGTACTATCTTCCATAGGAATAGTGGTACGTTTAGCAAGAGTAGAAATAGCCCCATCAACTTTGGGGATTTTTTCCCAAATCTCTATAGATTTTGCTAGTAAAGGATACAATTTTTAAAACCTTGAAGAAGGAATAAAAGAAGTACCTGGCTTATTCCATTCCCTAGAAATCATATCAGAAATAGCCTCACGAATAGGAAAAACCCCTGGGGAAACCACGGGAGGTTTAAAAACAGCATTTAAACGTTTATTAGACTGAACGTCAATAGGATTGGTTACCTCAATATCCAAAGTAATTAACACTTCTTTTAATAAAGAACGCATATACTCTATTTTAAATAAATAAGTAGATTTGTCAGTGTCAATGTCTGAGGAAGGATCTTCTGAATCAGATAGATCCTCAACAGAAGAGGATAAATTATTATTTTGCTGGTCATTTGAAATTTCATCAGCTAAATGAGAAGTTTTAAAAGACCTTTTACGTTTATTAGAAGGTGGAAATGCAGACAAAGCCTTCAGAATAGAATCAGAAACAAATTCTTTAAAATTTACAGGTATATCATGTACATTAGAAGTTGAAGGTACTGCAACTGGCAATGTACTATTACTGATGGAAACACTATCTGCATATAAAAGTTTATCATGACAACTATTACAAATGACATTTGGTGGAATAATTTCTACACTTTTACAACAAATGCACTTAGCTTTGGTAGAACCGATGTCAGGCAGCAATGTTCCAGCAGAAACTTCTGAGGCAGGATCAGATTGGGACATCTTGCTCAATGTAAGAGAAAAAACAACATATAAAGCAAAATTATCTATTTCCTATTATGACAGTTTCAGGAATGGGAAAAAAATGCAAAAGCATAGGCCTCTGATAGAGAAAAAAGCAAGAGGCAAACATCAATGGGGTATTGAAATAATGAAAACAATTTGGAGCCAAGTATGATGCACAACGTAACGTAAACTTTTTTGGCGCCAAAAATAACCAGAAATGACACACTCGCGTCACTAATGATGCCGCCGTGTGAAAGGTCTCGGCGTCTAGTATGACGCCAGAAATGACAAAGTTGCGTCATAAATGTCTTTTTCCGCACCAAAAAATGTTTTTCGCACCAAGAATGATGCAATAAAGTTTAGCATTTGACGCACCTGCGGGCCTAATATCCGCAATAGCAAGAAGTAGTCAATTGAAAAAAAGACTAAAACCCCAGGTAAGAAATAAATTTCTTAAAATGTTTAAATTCCCCAAATATGAAACTGACAGTCTGCTGAAGGAAATACATGAACCTGACTCATGGCAAATATAAGTACAATACATATATTTAGAACTTTATATAAATGCATAAAGTGCCAAACCATAGCTGAGGTGTCTTACCAAAAGACACCCATCCACATATAGCAGATAGCCAAACCAGTACTAAAACGGTTATTAGTAGAGGTAATGGTAAATTGAGAGTATATCGTCGATCTGAAAAGGGAGGTAGGAGATGAATCTCTACGACCGATAACAGAGAACCTATGAAATAGACCCCCGTTAGGGAAATCATCGTATTCAGTAAGTGATACCCCTTCACGTCCCTCTGACATTCGCTGTACTCTTAGAGGAATCGGGCTTCAACAATGCTGAGAAGCGCATATCAACGTAGAAATCTTAGCACAAACTTACTTCACCACCTCCATAGGAGGCAAAGTTTGTAAAACTGAATTGTGGGTGTGGTGAGGGGTGTATTTATAGGCATTTTGAGGTCTGGGAAACTTTTCCCCTCCTGGTAGGATTGTATATCCCATATGTCACTAGCTCATGGACTCTTGCCAATTAAATGAAAGAAACGGACCTTGAGACAGTAGGTCCGGCCTTAACCGAAGTGGCCAAGGCTGGCAACTGGACATCCGAACCAGATCCACATACCAAAACCTGTGTGGCCATGCTGGAGCCACCAGCAACACAAACGAATGTTCCATGATGATTTTGGAAATCACTCTTGGAAGGAGAACTAGAGGTGGGAAAATGTAAGCAGGATGATAACACTAAGGAAGTGTCAGCGCATCCACTGCTTCCGCCTGAACATCCCTGGACCTGGACAGGTATCTGGGAAGTTTCTTGTTTAAATGAGACTCCAGGTCTGAAACACACTTCAGAAAAGCCTGAGCTTTTACTGGATTTACAGGGATGCGTGAGAGAAAAAATCTTCTCACAGGAGGTCTTACTTTGAATCCTATTCGATACCCTTGAGAGACAATGCTCTGAATCCAATGATTTTGGACAGATTTTATCCAAAAATCCTTGAAAAACCTTAATCTGCCCCCTACCAGCTGAGCTGGAATGAGGGCCGCACCTTCATGTGGACTTAGGGGCTGACTTTGGTTTCTTAAATGGCTTGGATTTATTCCAATTTGAGGAAGGCTTCCAATTGGAAACAGATTCCTTGGGGGAAGGATTGAGTTTTTGTTCCTTATTTTGACTAAAGGAACGAAAATGGTTAGAAGCCTTAGATTTACCATTAGGTTTTTTATCCTGAGGCAGAAAAACTCCCTTTCCCCCAGTAACAGTTGAAATAATAGAATCCAACTGAGAACCAAATAAATTATTACCTTGGAAAAAAAGATAGTAATCTAGATTTAGATGTCATATCCGCATTCCAAGATTTAAGTCACAAAGCTCTTCTAGCTAATATATCTAAAGACATGGATCTAACATCAATTTTGATAATATGAAAAATGGCATCACAAATAAAATGATTAGCATGTTGTAGTAAACGAACAATGCTATATATGTCAGAATCCAATTCATGTTACGCTAAATTCTCCAACCAGAAAATTGATGCAGCCGCAACATCAGCCAAAGAAATTGCAGGTCTGAGAAGATGACCTGAATATAAATAGGCTTTCCTTAGATAAGATTCAAGCTTCCTATCTAAAGGATCCTTAAAGGGACACTGAACCCAAATTTTTTCTTTCGTGATTTAGATAGAGCATGAAATTTTAAGCAACTCTCTAATTTACTCCTATTATCAAATTTTCTTTATTCTCTTGGTATCTTTATTTGAAATGCAAGAATGTAAGTTTAGATGCCGACCCATTTTTGGTGAACAACCTGGGTTGTCCTTGCTGATTGGTGGATAAATTCCTCCACCAATAAAAAAGGGCTGTCCAGAGGTCTAAACCAAGAAAAAATCTTAGATGCCTTCTTTTTCAAATAAAGATAGCAAGAGAACAAAGAAAATTGATAATAGGAGTAAATTAGAAAGTTGCTTACAATTGCATGTTCTATCTGAATAACGAAAAAAAAAAATTGGGTTCAGTGTCCCTTTAAAGGAAGTACTATCTTCCATAGGAATAGTGGTACGTTTAGCAAGAGTAGAAATAGCCCCATCAACTTTGGGGATTTTTTCCCAAAACTCTATAGACTTTGCTGGTAAAGGATACAATGTTTTTAAACCTTGAAGAAGGAATAAAAGTAGTACCTGGCTTACTCCATTCCTTAGAAATCATATCAGAAATAGCCTCAGGAATAGGAAAAACCACTGGAGAAACCACAGGAGGTTTAAAAACATAATTTATGTAAGAATTTACCTGATAAATTAATTTCTTTCATATTGGCAAGAGTCCATGAGCTAGTGACATATGGGATATACAATCCTACCAGGAGGGGCCAAGTTTCCCAAACCTCAAAATGCCTATAAATACACCCCTCACCACACCCACAATTCAGTTTAATGAATAGCCAAGCAGTGGGGTGATAAGGAAAGGAGTAGAAAGCATCAACAAAGGAAATTTGGAAATAATTGTGCTTTATACAGAATATCATAACCACCATAAAAAGGGTGGGCCTCATGGACTCTTGCCAATATGAAAGAAATAAATTTATCAGGTAAACTCTTACATACATTATGTTTTCTTTCATATAATTGGCAAGAGTCCATGAGCTAGTGACATATGGGATATCAATACACAAGATGTGGAGTCTTCCACTCAAGAGTCACTAGAGAGGGAGGTACTAAAACAAAAACAGCCATATTCCGCTGAGAAAATAATCCACAACCCAAAAATAAGTTTATTTTCACTATTGAAAAAAAAAAAAAAAAAAAAAAAGCAGAAGAATCAAACTGAAACAGCTGCCTGAAGAACCTTTCTACCAAAAACTGCTTCCGAAGAAGCAAATACATCAAAATGGTAGAATTTAGTAAATGTATGCAAAGAGGACCAAGTGGCTGCTTTGCAAATCTGATCAACTGAAGCTTCATTCTTTAAAGCCCATGAAGTGGAGACTGATCTAGTAGAATGAGCTGTAATTCTCTGAGGCGGGGTTTGACCCGACTCCAAATAAGCTTGATGAATCAAAAGTTTCAACCAAGAAGCCAAGGAAATAGCAGAAGCTTTCTGACCTTTCCTAGGACCAGAAAATAAAACAAATAGACAAGAAGTCTTTCTGAAATTTTTAGTAGCTTCCACATAATATTTCAAAGCTCTTACCACATCCAAAGAATGTAAGGATCTCTCCAAAGAATTCTTAGGATTAGGACATAAAGGAGGGACAACAATTTCTCTACTAATGTTGTTAGAATTCACAACCTTAGGTAAAAATTGAAAAAAAGTCTGCAAAACTGCCTTATCCTGATGAAAAATCAGAAAAGGAAACTCACAAGAAAGAGCAGATAGCTCAGAAACTCTTCTAGCAGAATAGATAGCCAAAAGGAACAACACTTTCCAAGAAAGTAGTTTAATGTAGCCTGTAAAGTCCTCAGAACCAAATTAAGACTCCAAGGAGGAGAAATTGACTTAATGACAGGCTTAATACGAACTAAAGCCTGTACAAAACAGTGTATATCAGGAAGTATAGCAATCTTTCTGTGAAATAAAACAGAAAGAGCGGAGATTTGTCCTTTCAAGGATTTTGCAGACAAACCCTTATCCAAACCATCCTGAAGAAACTGCAAAATTCTAGGAATTCTAAAAGAATGCCAGGAGAATTTATGAGAAGAACACCATGAAATGTAAGTCTTCCAAACTCTATAATAAATCTTTCTAGAGACAGATTTACGAGCTTGTAACATAGTGTTAATCACTGAATCAGAGAAACCTCTATGACTTAGAACTAAGCGTTCAATTTCCATACCTTCAAATTTAATGATCTGAGATCCTGATGGAAAAACAGACCTTGAGATAGTAGATCCGGCCGTAAGGGAAGTGGCCAAGGTGGGCAACTGGACATCCGAACCAGATCCGCATACCAAAACCTGTGTGGCCATGCTGGAGCCACCAGCAACACAAAAGACTGTTCCATGACGATTTTGGAAATCACTCTTGGAAGGAGAACTAGAGGCGGGAAGATGTAAACAGGTTGATAACACCAAGGAAGTGTCAGTGCATCCACTGCTTCCGCCTGAACATCCCTGGACCTGGACAGGTATCTGGGAAGTTTCTTGTTTAGATGAGAGGCCATGAGATCTATCTCTGGAAGCCCCCACATCTGAACAATCTGAGAAAATACATCTGGATGGAAAGACCACTCCCCTGGATGTAAAGTCTGACGGCTGAGATAATCCGCCTCCCAATTGTATACACCTGGGATATGCACCGTAGAGATTAGACAGGAGCTGGATTCCACCCAAGCAAGTATCCGAGATACTTCTTTCATAGCTTGGGGACTGTGAGTCCCACCCTGATGATTGACATAAGCCACAGTTGTGATATTGTCTGTCTGAAAACAAATGAATGGTTCTCTCTTTAGTAGAGGCCAGAACTGAAGAGCTCTGAGAATTGCACGGAGTTCTAAAATATTTATTGGTAATCTCGCCTCTTGAGATTTCCAAACCCCTTGTGCTGTCAGAGACCCCCAAACAGCTCCCCAACCTGAAAGACTCGCATCTGTTGTGATCAGAGTCCAGGTTGGGCAAACAAAAGAAGCCCCTTGAACCAAACGATGGTGATCCATCCACCATGTCAGAGAGTGTCGTACATTGGGATTCAAGGATATTAATTGTGATATCTTTGTATAATCCCTGCACCATTGATTCAGCATACAAAGCTGTAGAGGTCTCATGTGAAAACGAGCAAAGGGGATCGCGTCCGATGCTGCAGTCATGAGACCTAAAACTTCCATGCACATAGCCACTGAAGGGAATGACTGAGACTGAAGGAGCCGACATGCTGCGACCAATTTTAAACATCTCTTGTCTGTTAGAGACAGAGTCATGGACACTGAATCTATCTGGAAGCCTAAAAAGGTGACCCTTGTCTGAGGAATCAAGAAACTTTTTGGTAAATTGATCCTCCAACCATGTTTCCGAAGAAACAACACTAGTTGATTCGTGTGAGATTCTGCAGTATGTAAAGACTGAGCTAGTACCAAGATATTGTCCAAATAAGGAAACAGTGCAATACCCTGTTCTCTTATTACAGATAGTAGGGCACCCAGAACCTTTGAAAATATTCTTGGAGCTGTTGCTAGGCCAAATGGAAGAGCAACAAATTGGTAATGCTTGTCTAGAAAAGAGAATCTCAGAAACTGATAGTGTTCTGGATGAATCGGAATATGAAGGTATGCATCCTGCAAGTCTATTGTGGACATATAATGTCCTTGCTGAACAAAAGGCAGAATAGTCCTTATAGTCACCATCTTGAAAGTTGGTACTCTTACATAACGATTCAAAATTTTCAGATCCAGAACTGGTCTGAACAAATTTTCTTTCTTTGGTACAATGAATAGGTTTGAATAAAACCCCAAACCTTGTTCCTGAGGAGGAACTGGCATGATTACCCCTGAAGACTCCAGGTCTGAAACACACTTCAGAAAAGCCTGAGCTTTTACTGGATTTACAAGGATGCGTGAGAGAAAAAAATCTTCTCACAGGAGGTCTTACTTTGAATCCTATTCGATACCCTTGAGAGACAATGCTCTGAATCCAATGATTTTGGACAGATTTTATCCAACAATCCTTGAAAAACCTTAATCTGCCCCCTACCAGCTGAGCTGGAATGAGGGCCGCACCTTCATGCGGACTTAGGGGCAGACTTTGGTTTCCTAAATGGCTTGGATTTATTCCAATTTGAGGAAGGCTTCCAATTGGAAGCAGATTCCTTGGGAGGAGGATTGAGTTTTTGTTCCTTATTCTGACGAAAAGAACGAAAACGGTTAGAAGCCTTAGATTTACCCTTAGGTTTTTTATCCTGAGGCAAAAAAACTCATTTTCCTCCAGTGATAGTTGAAATAATAGAATCCAACTGAGAACCAAATAAATTATTACCTTGGAAAGAATGAGATAGTAATCTAGATTTAGATGTCATATCAGCATTCCAAGATTTAAGCCACAAAGCTCTTCTAGCTAATACAGCTAAAGACATAGATCTAACATCAATTTTGATAATATCAAAAATGGCATCACAAATAAAATGATTAGCATGTTGCAGTAAGCGAACAATGCTAGATATGTCAGAATCCAATTCATGTTGCGCTAAATTTTCCAACCAAAAAGTTGATGCAGCCGCAACATCACCCAAAGAAATAGCAGGTCTGAGAAGATGACCTGAATATAAATAGGCCTTCCTTAGATAAGATTCAAGCTTCCTATCTAAAGGATCCTTAAAGGAAGTGCTATCCTCCATAGGAATAGTGGTACGTTTAGCAAGAGTAGAAATAGCCCCATCAACTTTGAGGATCTTTTCCCAAAACTCTATAGATTTTGCTGGTAAAGGATACAATCTCTTAAACCTTGAAGAAGGAATAAAGGAAGTTCCTGGCTTATTCCATTCCCTAGAAATCATATCAGAAATAGCTTCAGGAATGGGAAAAACACCTGGGGAAACCACAGGAGGTTTAAAAAACATAATTTATGTAAGAACTTACCTGATAAATTCATTTCTTTCATATTAACAAGAGTCCATGAGCTAGTGACGTATGGGATATACATTCCTACCAGGAGGGGCAAAGTTTCCCAAACCTTAAAATGCCTATAAATACACCCCTCACCACACCCACAAATCAGTTTAACGAATAGCCAAGAAGTGGGGTGATAAGAAAAAGTGCGAAGCATATAAAATAAGGAATTGGAATAATTGTGCTTTATACAAAAAAATCATAACCACCACAAAAAAGGGTGGGCCTCATGGACTCTTGTTAATATGAAAGAAATGAATTTATCAGGTAAGTTCTTACATAAATTATGTTTTCTTTCATGTAATTAACAAGAGTCCATGAGCTAGTGACGTATGGGATAATGACTACCCAAGATGTGGATCTTTCCACACAAGAGTCACTAGAGAGGGAGGGATAAAATAAAGACAGCCAATTCCTGCTGAAAATAATCCACACCCAAAATAAAGTTTAACAAAAAACATAAGCAGAAGATTCAAACTGAAACCGCTGCCTGAAGAACTTTCCTACCAAAAACTGCTTCAGAAGAAGAAAATACATCAAAATGGTAGAATTTAGTAAAAGTATGCAAAGAAGACCAAGTTGCTGCTTTGCAGATCTGGTCAACCGAAGCTTCATTCCTAAACGCCCAGGAAGTAGATACTGACCTAGTAGAATGAGCTGTAATTCTTTGAGGCGGAGTTTTACCCGACTCAACATAGGCAAGATGAATTAAAGATTTCAACCAAGATGCCAAAGAAATGGCAGAAGCTTTCTGGCCTTTCCTAGAACCGGAAAAGATAACAAATAGACTAGAAGTCTTACGGAAAGATTTCGTAGCTTCAACATAATATTTCAAAGCTCTAACAACATCCAAAGAATGCAATGATTTCTCCTTAGAATTCTTAGGATTAGGACATAATGAAGGAACCACAATTTCTCTACTAATGTTGTTGGAATTCACAACTTTAGGTAAAAATTCAAAAGAAGTTCGCAACACCGCCTTATCCTGATGAAAAATCAGAAAAGGAGACTCACACGAAAGAGCAGATAATTCAGAAACTCTTCTAGCAGAAGAGATGGCCAAAAGGAACAAAACTTTCCAAGAAAGTAATTTAATGTCCAATGAATGCATAGGTTCAAACGGAGGAGCTTGAAGAGCTCCCAGAACCAAATTCAAACTCCAAGGAGGAGAAATTGACTTAATGACAGGTTTTATACGAACCAAAGCTTGTACAAAACAATGAATATCAGGAAGAATAGCAATCTTTCTGTGAAAAAGAACAGAAAGAGCAGAGATTTGTCCTTTCAAAGAACTTGCGGACAAACCCTTATCCAAACCATCCTGAAGAAATTGTAAAATTCTCGGTATTCTAAAAGAATGCCAAGAAAAATGATGAGAAAGACACCATGAAATATAAATCTTCCAGACTCTATAATATATCTCTCGAGATACAGATTTACGAGCCTGTAACATAGTATTAATCACGGAGTCAGAGAAACCTCTATGACCAAGAATCAAGCGTTCAATCTCCATACCTTTAAATTTAAGGATTTCAGATCCGGATGGAAAAAAGGACCTTGTGACAGAAGGTCTGGTCTTAACGGAAGAGTCCATGGCTGGCAAGATGCCATCCGGACAAGATCCGCATACCAAAACCTGTGAGGCCATGCCGGAGCTATTAGCAGAACAAACGAGCATTCCCTCAGAATCTTGGAGATTACTCTTGGAAGAAGAACTAGAGGCGGAAAGATATAGGCAGGATGATACTTCCAAGGAAGTGATAATGCATCCACTGCCTCCGCCTGAGGATCCCGGGATCTGGACAGATACCTGGGAAGTTTCTTGTTTAGATGAGAGGCCATCAGATCTATCTCTGGGAGCCCCCACAATTGAACAATCTGAAGAAATACCTCTGGGTGAAGAGACCATTCGCCCGGATGCAACGTTTGGCGACTGAGATAATCCGCTTCCCAATTGTCTACACCTGGGATATGAACCGCAGAGATTAGACAGGAGCTGGATTCCGCCCAAACCAAAATTCGAGATACTTCTTTCATAGCCAGAGGACTGTGAGTCCCTCCTTGATGATTGATGTATGCCACAGTTGTGACATTGTCTGTCTGAAAACAAATGAACGATTCTCTCTTCAGAAGAGGCCAAAACTGAAGAGCTCTGAAAATTGCACGGAGTTCCAAAATATTGATCGGTAATCTCACCTCCTGAGATTCCCAAACTCCTTGTGCCGTCAGAGATCCCCACACAGCTCCCCAACCTGTGAGACTTGCATCTGTTGAAATTACAGTCCAGGTCGGAAGAACAAAAGAAGCCCCCTGAATTAAACGATGGTGATTTGTCCACCACGTTAGAGAGTGTCGAACAATCGGTTTTAAAGATATTAATTGAGATATCTTCGTGTAATCCCTGCACCATTGGTTCAGCATACAGAGCTGAAGAGGTCGCATGTGAAAACGAGCAAAGGGGATCGCGTCCGATGCAGCAGTCATAAAACCTAGAATTTCCATGCATAAGGCTACCGAAGGGAATGATTGTGACTGAAGGTTTCGACAAGCTGTAATCAATTTTAGACGTCTCTTGTCTGTTAAAGACAGAGTCATGGACACTGAATCTATCTGGAAACCCAGAAAGGTTACCCTTGTTTGAGGAATCAAAGAACTTTTTGGTAAATTGATCCTCCAACCATGATCTTGAAGAAACAACACAAGTCGATTCGTATGAGACTCTGCTAAATGTAAAGACGGAGCAAGTACCAAGATATCGTCCAAATAAGGAAATACCACAATACCCTGTTCTCTGATTACAGACAGAAGAGCACCGAGAATCTTTGTGAAAATTCTTGGAGCTGTAGCAAGGCCAAACGGTAGAGCCACAAATTGGTAATGCTTGTCTAGAAAAGAGAATCTCAGGAACTGATAATGATCTGGATGAATCGGAATATGCAGATATGCATCCTGTAAATCTATTGTGGACATATAATTCCCTTGCTGAACAAAAGGCAATATAGTCCTTACAGTTACCATCTTGAACGTTGGTATCCTTACATAACGATTCAATAATTTTAGATCCAGAACTGGTCTGAAGGAATTCTCCTTCTTTGGTACAATGAAGAGATTTGAATAAAACCCCATCCCCTGTTCCGGAACTGGAACTGACATAATTACTCCAGCCAACTCTAGATCTGAAACACAATTCAGAAATGCTTGAGCTTTTACTGGATTTACTGGGACATGGGAAAGAAAAAATCTCTTTGCAGGAGGTCTCATCTTGAAACCAATTCTGTACCCTTCTGAAACAATGTTCTGAATCCAAAGATTGTGAACAGATTTGATCCAAATTTCTTTGAAAAAACGTAACCTGCCCCCTACCAGCTGAACTGGAATGAGGGCCGTACCTTCATGTGAACTTAGAAGCAGGCTTTGCCTTTCTAGCAGGCTTGGATTTATTCCAGACTGGAGATGGTTTCCAAACTGAAACTGCTCCTGAGGACGAAGGATCAGGCTTTTGTTCTTTGTTGAAACGAAAGGAACGAAAACGATTGTTAGCCCTGTTTTTACCTTTAGATTTTTTATCCTGTGGTAAAAAAGTTCCTTTCCCACCAGTAACAGTTGAAATAATAGAATCCAACTGAGAACCAAATAATTTGTTTCCCTGGAAAGAAATGGAAAGTAGAGTTGATTTAGAAGCCATATCAGCATTCCAAGTCTTAAGCCATAAAGCTCTTCTGGCTAAGATAGCCAGAGACATAAATCTAACATCAACTCTAATAATATCAAAAATGGCATCACAGATGAAATTATTAGCATGCTGGAGAAGAATAATAATATCATGAGAATCACGATTTGTTACTTGTTGCGCTAGAGTTTCCAACCAAAAAGTTGAAGCTGCAGCAACATCAGCCAATGATATAGCAGGTCTAAGAAGATTACCTGAACATAGATAAGCTTTTCTTAGAAAAGATTCAATTTTTCTATCTAAAGGATCCTTAAACGAGGTACCATCTGACGTAGGAATGGTAGTACGTTTAGCAAGGGTAGAAATAGCCCCATCAACTTTAGGGATTTTGTCCCAAAATTCTAACCTGTCAGGCGGAACAGGATATAATTGCTTAAAACGTTTAGAAGGAGTAAATGAATTACCCAATTTATCCCATTCCTTAGCAATTACTGCAGAAATAGCATTAGGAACAGGAAAGACTTCTGGAATAACCGCAGGAGCTTTAAAAACCTTATCCAAACGTATAGAATTAGTATCAAGAGGACTAGAATCCTCTATTTCTAAAGCAATTAGTACTTCTTTAAGTAAAGAGCGAATAAATTCCATCTTAAATAAATATGAAGATTTATCAGCATCAATCTCTGAGACAGAATCCTCTGAACTAGAAGAGTCCAAAGAATCAGAATGATGGTGTTCATTTAAAAATTCATCTGTAGAGAGAGAAGATTTAAAAGACTTTTTACGTTTACTAGAAGGAGAAATAACAGACAAAGCCTTCTTTATGGATTCAGAAACAAAATCTCTTATGTTATCAGGAACATTCTGCACCTTAGATGTTGAGGGAACTGCAACAGGCAATGGTACATCACTAAAGGAAATATTATCTGCTTTAACAAGTTTGTCATGACAATTATTACAAACAACAGCTGGAGAAATAGCTACCAAAAGTTTACAGCAGATACACTTAGCTTTGGTAGATCCAGCAGGCAGTGGTTTTCCTGTAGTATCTTCTGGCTCAGATGCAACGTGAGACATCTTGCAATATGTAAGAGAAAAAACAACATATAAAGCAAAATAAATCAAATTCCTTATAAGACAGTTTCAGGAATGGGAAAAAAATGCCAAACATCAAGCTTCTAGCAACCAGAAGCAAATGAAAATGAGACTGAAATAATGTGGAGACAAAAACGACGCCCATATTTTTTGGCGCCAAATAAGACGCCCACATTATTTGGCGCCTAAATGCTTTTGGCGCCAAAAATGACGCCACATCCGGAACGCCGACATCTTTGGCGCAAAATAACGTCAAAAAATGACGCAACTTCCGGCGACACGTATGACGCCGGAAACGGAAATGAATTTTTGCGCCAAAAAAATCCGCGCCAAAAATGACGCAATAAAATGAAGCATTTTCAGCCCCCGCGAGCCTAACAGCCCACAGGGAAAAAAGTCAAATTTTTGAGGTAAGACAAAATATGATAATTTAAAGCATAATCCCAAATATGAAACTGACTGTCTGGAAATAAGGAAAGTTGAACATTCTGAGTCAAGGCAAATAAATGTTTGAATACATATATTTAGAACTTTATAAATAAAGTGCCCAACCATAGCTTAGAGTGTCACAGAAAATAAGACTTACTTACCCCAGGACACTCATCTACATGTTTGTAGAAAGCCAAACCAGTACTGAAACGAGAATCAGTAGAGGAAATGGTAAATATAAGAGTATATCGTCGATCTGAAAAGGGAGGTAAGAGATGAATCTCTACGACCGATAACAGAGAACCTTATGAAATAGACCCCGTAGAAGGAGATCACTGCATTCAATAGGCAATACTCTCCTCACATCCCTCTGACATTCACTGCACGCTGAGAGGAAAACCGGGCTCCAACTTGCTGCGGAGCGCATATCAACGTAGAATCTAGCACAAACTTACTTCACCACCTCCCTTGGAGGCAAAGTTTGTAAAACTGATTTGTGGGTGTGGTGAGGGGTGTATTTATAGGCATTTTAAGGTTTGGGAAACTTTGCCCCTCCTGGTAGGAATGTATATCCCATACGTCACTAGCTCATGGACTCTTGTTAATTACATGAAAGAAACAGCATTTAAATGTTTATTAGACTGAACGTCAATAGGACTGGTTACCTCAATATCCAAAGTAATTAACACCTCTTTTAATAAATAACGCATATACTCTATTTTAAATAAATAATTAGATTTGTCAGTGTCAATATCTGAGGAAGGATCTTCTGTTTCAGATAGATCCTCATCAGAAGAGGATGAATTATTATGTTGTTGGTCATTTGAAATTTCATCAGCTAAATGAGAAGTTTTAAAAGACCTTTTACGTTTATTAGAAGGTGGAAATGCAGACAAAGCCTTCATAATATATTCAGAAACAAATTCTTTAAAATTTACAGGTATATCATGCACATTAGAAGTTGAAGGAACTGCAACTGGCAATGTACTATTACTGATAGAAACACTATCTGCATGTAAAAGTTTATCATGACAACTATTACAAATGACATTTGGTGGAATAATTTCTACAATTTTACAACAAATGCACTTAGCTTTTGTAGAACCCATGTCAGGCAGCAATGTTCCAGCAGAAACTTCAGAGGCAGGATCAGATTGGGACATCTTGCTCAATGTAAGAGAAAAAAAAAACATATAAAGCAAAATTTTCTATTTCCTCAAATGACAGTTTCAGGAATGGGAAAAAATGCAAAAGCATAGGCCTCTTGATAGAAAGGAAAGCAAGAGGCAAACAACAATGGGGTATTGAAATAATGAAGAAAAAATTGGCGCCAAGTATGACGCACAACGTAACGTAAACTTTTTTGGCGCCAAAAATGACCGGAAATGACACACTTGCGTCACTAATGACGCTGCCGTGTGAAAGGTCTCGACGTCACGTATGATGCCGGAAACGACGAAGTTGCGTCAAAAAACGTAATTTCCCGCGCCAAAAATGTTTGCGCCAAAAATGACGTAATAAAGTCTAACATTTGACGCACCCGCAGGCCTAATACCCGCAAATGCAAAAAGTAGTCAAATTGAAAAAGACTAAACCCCAGGTAAGAAATACATTTCTTTAAGTGTTTATATTCCCAAATATGAAACTGACAGTCTGCAGAAGGAAATACATGAACCTGACTCATGGCAAATATAAGTACAATACATATATTTAGAACTTTATATAATTTGCATAAAGTGCCAAACCATAGCTGAGGTGTCTTAAGTAAATGAAAACATACTTACCAAAAGACACCCATCCACATATAGCAGATAGCCAAACCAGTACTAAAACAGTTCTTAGTAGAGGTAATGGTAAATTTGAGAGTATATCGTCGATCTGAAAAGGGAGGTAGGAGATGAATCCCTACGACCGATAACAGAGAACCCATGAAAAAGACCCCCGTTAGAGAAATCATCGTATTCAATAGGAGATACTCCCTTCACGTCCCTCTGACATTCGCTGTACTTTGAGAGGAATCGGGCTTCAACAATGCTGAGAAGCGCATATCAACGTAGAAATCTTAGCACAAACTTACTTCACCACCTCCATAGGAGGCAAAGTTTGTAAAACTGAATTGTGGGTGTGGTGAGGGGTGTATTTATAGGCATTTTGAGGTTTGGGAAACTTTGCCCCTCCTGGTAGGATTGTATATCCCATATGTCACTAGCTCATGGACTCTTGCCAATTACATGAAAGAAATCAGCATTTAAACGTTTATTAGACTGAACGTCAAGAGGACTGGTTACCTCAATATCCAAAGTAATTAACACTTCTTTTAATAAAGAACACATATACTCTATTTTAAATAAATAAGTAGATTTGTCAGTGTCAATGTCTGAGGAAGGATCTTCTGTATCCGATAGATCCTCATCAGAGAAGGATAAATTATTATGCTGTTGGTCATTTGAAATTTCATCAACTGAATGAGAAGTTTTAAAAGACCTTTTACGTTTATTAGAAGGTGGAAATGCAGACAAAGCTTTCAAGATAGAATCAGAAACAAATTCTTTAAAATTCATAGGTATATCATGTACATTAGAAGTTGAAGGAACTACAACTGGCAATGTACTATTACTGATGGACACACTATCTGCATGTAAAAGTTTATCATGACAACTATTACAAATGACATTCGGCGAAATAATTTCCACAATCTTACAACAAATGCACTTGGCTTTAGTAGAACCGACATCAGGCAGCAAAGTTCCAACAGTACTTCTGAGGCAGGATCAGATTGAGACATCTTGCAAAATGTAAAAGAAAAAACAACATATAAAGCAAAATGATCAATTTCCTTATATGACAGTTTCAGGAATGGGAAAAAATGCAAATAGCATAGCCCTCTGATAGAGAAAAAGGCAAGAGGCAAACATCAATGGGGTATTAAAATAATGAAAAAGTTTGGCGCCAAGTATGACGCACAACGTAACTGAAAACTTTTTTGGCGCCAATAATAACCGGAAATGACACTGACGCAACCGTGTGTAAGGCTTTGGCGTCAACTATGACGCCGGAAATGACGAAGTTGCGTCAGAAGTATTTTTCGAGCCAAAAAAATTCTCGCGCCAAGAATGACGCGATAAAGTCTAGCATTTGGTGCACCCACGGGCCTATTACCGCCCACAATTTGCAAGAAGTAGTCAATTGAAAAAAAGACTAAACCCCAGGTAAGAAATTTTTTTCTTAAAAAAATGTTTATTTTCCCCAAATATGAAACTGACAGTCTGCAGAAGAAAATACATGAACCTGACTCATGGCAAATATAAGTACAATACATATATTTAGAACTTTATATAAATGCATAAAGTGCCAAACCATAGCTGAGGTGTCTTAAGTAATAAAAAACATACTTACCAAAAGACACCCATCCACATATAGCAGATAGCCAAACCAATACTAAAACAGTTATCAGTAGAGGTAATGGTATATTGAGAGTATACAGGGAGTGCAGAATTATTAGGCAAGTTGTATTTTTGAGGATTAATTTTATTATTGAACAACAACAACCATGTTCTCAATGAACCCAAAAAACTCATTAATATCAAAGCTGAATAGTTTTGGAAGTAGTTTTTAGTTTGTTTTTAGTTATAGCTATTTTAGGAGGATATCTGTGTGTGCAGGTGACTATTACTGTGCATAATTATTAGGCAACTTAACAAAAAACAAATATATACCCATTTCAATTATTTATTTTTACCAGTGAAACCAATATAACATCTCAACATTCACAAATATACATTTCTGACATTCAAAAACAAAACAAAAATAAATCAGTGACCAATATAGCCACCTTTCTTTGCAAGGACACTCAAAAGCCTGCCATCCATGGATTCTGTCAGTGTTTTGATCTGTTCACCATCAACATTGAGTGCAGCAGCAACCACAGCCTCCCAGACACTGTTCAGAGAGGTGTACTGTTTTCCCTCCTTGTAAATCTCACATTTGATGATGGACCACAGGTTCTCAATGGGGTTCAGATCAGGTGAACAAGGAGGCCATGTCATTAGATTTTATTCTTTTATACCCTTTCTTGCCAGCACGCTGTGGAGTACTTGGACGCGTGTGATGGAGCATTGTCCTGCATGAAAATCATGTTTTTCTTGAAGGATGCAGACTTCTTCCTGTACCACTGCTTGAAGAAGGTGTCTTCCAGAAACTGGCAGTAGGACTGGGAGTTGAGCTTGACTCCATTCTCAACCCGAAAAGGCCCCACAAGCTCATCTTTGATGATACCAGCCCAAACCAGTACTCCACCTCCACCTTGCTGGCGTCTGAGTCGGAGTGGAGCTCTCTGCCCTTTACCAATCCAGCCACGGGCCCATCCATCTGGCCCATCAAGACTCACTCTCATTTCATCAGTCCATAAAACCTTAGAAAAATCAGTCTTGAGATATTTCTTGGCCCAGTCTTGACGTTTCAGCTTGTGTGTCTTGTTCAGTGGTGGTCGTCTTTCAGCCTTTCTTACCTTGGCCATGTCTCTGAGTATTGCACACCTTGTGCTTTTGGGCACTCCAATGATGTTGCAGCTAATATGGCCAAACTGGTGGCAAGTGGCATCTTGGCAGCTGCACGCTTGACTTTTCTCAGTTCATGGGCAGTTATTTTGCGCCTTGGTTTTTCCACACGCTTCTTGCGACCCTGTTGACTATTTTGAATGAAACGCTTGATTGTTCGATGATCACACTTCAGAAGCTTTGCAATTTTAAGAGTGCTGCATCCCTCTGCAAGATATCTCACTATTTTTGACTTTTCTGAGCCTGTCGAGTCCTTCTTTTGACCCATTTTGCCAAAGGAAAGGAAGTTGCCTAATAATTATGCACACCTGATATAGGGTGTTGATGTCATTAGACCACACCCCTTCTCATTACAGAGATGCACATCACCTAATATGCTTAATTGGTAGTAGGCTTTCGAGCCTATACAGCTTGGAGTAAGACAACATGCATAAAGAGGATGATGTGGTCAAAATACTCATTTGCCTAATAATTCTGCACTCCCTGTATTGTCGATCTGAAAAGGGAGGTAGGAGATGAATCTCTACGACCGATAACAGAGAACCTATTAAATAGACCCCCGTTAGGGAAATCATCGTATTCAATAAGTGATACTCCCTTCACGTCCCTCTGACATTCGCTGTACTCTGAGAGGAATCGGGCTTCAACAATGCTGAGAAGCGCATATCAACGTAGAAATCTTAGCACAAACTTACTTCGCCACCTCAGTAGGAGGCAAAGTTTGTAAAACTGAACTGTGGGTGTGGTGAGGGGTGTATTTATAAGCATTTTGAGGTTTGGGAAACTTTGCCCTCCTGGTAGGATTGTATATCCCATACGTCACTAGCTCATGGACTCTTGCCAATTACATGTAAGAAATTAATATTTAATCCTTAGTTCTGATCAGTTAAGCTTTATATACACATTGAATATACTGTATTTATGTAGAAAATAGACTATGAATCAATTATATATCTATGAAGTTGCAAATTTCTATACCAAGCAAGCTATAAAAGATATTTCTATAAATTAACCTTACTCAAAATGAATCGCTTATTAAAATTACACCTGAACTATACCAAAACAATTTGTAATTAGCCAGCAACACTAGTCTAATGCCAAAATATGGATTACGAACTTACAATGCTTAATTTACAACCACCAGAGATTTACCAATAACCAATTTATGTGCAGTTCTAAGATTTCACAATAATAAAACTGACTTATAAATATGGAATACAAAATCTTTTATAGCAATAAAATTACTTAGCACCAATATGATTATTTCTAAAGTACACAGGACTAAGGAACATAAATTTAAAATACCAAATACCCCTTTAAATCACCAGCTTCAATTAAATAATGTTTTTTTCTTCAAAATATTAAATTACAAAAATAGCCATACATTACCAAGTACCCATATGAGAGTTCTGCTTTTTAATCTAAATCCTTTTCACTTTCATATAGGAGATTAAGCACAGATCTGGAAGTAAATGTTAGGCCCAGTTTTACTTACTCTTTCTTTAAAGAGGGTCCCAAGAGTTTATTTCACAAAGACGGTAAATCCAAGCAGCAGGTCAATTCAGCAGTCAAGTTAAGCAGCATCAGCCTCCATTACTTCCTGTGCATGAGCCTTTATCCCTGTGATGAAGCCCACCTCTCTTCTAATCACCCAGTAAAATTTGGGAACGCCCTTAATCGGAGCTTGTCTCTCACTGGCCCTTGGAAATGCATATCTCTTAACAGCCAACCCTTCTGGCTGTAATACTAGTTTTAGCCTATCAGAAGCAATAGACAACTGGAATGTAGCTTTGTTTTGTAAATACTACAGAAATATCTATATCTATATATATATTTAAAATGTATTTTTAATATACTCATTCTCTAGCTCAATAAACTATTTAGTCAATTAGATATGGCATTATTTAGTACTACCAAGGATGTACAATTCAAGACCAAACATGGCATAATTATCAATTCTACAGTATCAATATATAGATATATTTATTGGATTCCCATTCCATTTTAATATAAATATAACCCACATTAAGTACATCTCTTGATAATGTTATATTGAATGCACGAAAACACAAATATGATATAATTTATAGGAGAACTCACTGGTTTCTCACAGGTCTGTAATGAAAAAACATAATTTATGTAAGAACTTACCTGATAAATTAATTTTTTCATATTGGCAAGAGTCCATGAGCTAGTGACATATGGGATATAAAATCCTACCAGGAGGGGCAAAGTTTCCCAAACCTCAAAATGCCTATAAATACACCCCTCACCACACCCACAATTCAGTTTAACGAATAGCCAAGCAGTGGGGTGATAAAGAAAGGAGTAGAAAGCATCAACAAAGGAAATTTAGAAATAATTGTGCTTTATACAAAAAAATCATAACCACCATAAAAAGGGTGGGCCTCATGGACCCTTGCCAATATGAAAGAAATTAATTTATCAGGTAGGTTCTTACATAAATTATGTTTTCTTTCATGTAATTGGCAAGAGTCCATGAGCTAGTGACATACGGGATATCAATACCCAAGATGTGGAGTCTTCCACTCAAGAGTCACTAGAGAGGGAGGGAATAAAAACAGCCATATTTCGCTGAAAAAATTAATCCACAACCCAAAAAAATAAGTTTATTTTCATTTTTGAAAGAAAAAAACTTAAATCAAAAAGCAGAAGAATCAAACTGAAACAGCTGCCTGAAGAACTTTTCTACCAAAAACTGCTTCCGAAGAAGCAAATACATCAAAACGGTAGAATTTAGTAAATGTATGCAAAGAGGACCAAGTCGCGCGCTTTGCAAATCTGATCAACTGAAGCTTCATTCTTAAAAGCACAGAAAGTGGAGACTGATCTAGTAGAATGAGCTGTAATTCTCTGAGGCGGGGCCTGACCCGACTCCAAATAAGCTTGATAAATCAAAAGTTTCAACCAAGAAGCCAAGGAAATAGCAGAAGCCTTCTGACCTTTCCTAGGACCAGAAAATAAAACAAATAGACTGGAAGTCTTCCTGAAATCTTTAGTAGCTTCCACTTAATATTTCAAAGCTCTTACCACATCCAAAGAATGTAAGGATCTCTCCAAAGAATTCTTAGGATTAGGACATAAGGAAGGGACAACAATTTCTCTACTAATGTTGTTAGAATTCACAACCTTAGATAAAAATTGAAAAGAAGTCCGCAAAACACTGCCTTATCCTGATGAAAAATCAGAAAAGGAGATGGAGACTCACAAGAAAGAGCAGATAGCTCAGAAACTCTTCTAGCAGAAGAGATAGCCAAAAGGAACAACACTTTCCAAGAAAGTAGTTTAATGTCCAAAGAATGCATAGGCTCAAATGGAGGAAAAGCCTTCAGAACCAAATTAAGACTCCAAGGAGGAGAAATTGATTTAATGACAGGTTTAATACGAACTAAAGCCTGTACAAAACAGCGAATATCAGAAAGTATAGCAATCTTTCTGTGAAATAAAACAGAAAGAGCTGAGATTTGTCCCTTCAAGGAACTTGCAGACAAACCCTTATCCAAACCATCCTGAAGGAACTCTAAAAGAATGCCAAGAGAATTTATGAGTAGAACACCATGAAATGTAAACTCTATAATAAATCTTTCTAGAGACAGATTTACGAGCTTGTAACATAGTATTAATCACTGAGTCAGAGAAACCTCTATGACTTAGAACTAAGCGTTCAATTTCCATACCTTCAAATTTAATGATTTGAGATCCTGATGGAAAAACGGACCTTGAGATAGTAGGTCCGGTCGTAACAGAAGTGGCCAAGGCGGGCAACTGGACATCCGAACCAGATACGCATACCAAAACCTGTGTGGCCATGCTGGAGCCACCAGCAACACAAAAGACTGTTCCATGATGATTTTGGAGATCACTCTTGGAAGGAGAACTAGAGGCGGGAAGATGTAAGCAGGATGATAACACCAAGGAAGTGTCAGCGCATCCACTGCTTCCGCCTGAACATCCCTGGACCTGGACAGGTATCTGGGAAGTTTCTTGTTTAGATGAGAGGCCATGAGATCTATCTCTGGAAGCCCCCACATCTGAACAATCTGAGAAAACATCTGGATGGAGAGACCACTCCCCTGGATGTAAAGTCTGGCGGCTGAGATAATCCGCCTCCCAATTGTCTACACCTGGGATATGCACTGCAGAAATTAGACAGGAGCTGGATTCCGCCAAGGCAAGTATCCGAGATACTTCTTTCATAGCTTGGGGACTGTGAGTCCCACCCTGATGATTGACATAAGCCATAGTTGTGATGTTGTCTGTCTGAAAACAAATGAACGGTTCTCTCTTTAGCAGAGGCCAGAACTGAAGAGCCCTGAAAATTGCACAGAGTTCTAAAATATTTATTGGTAATCTCGCCTCTTGAGATTTCCAAACCCCTTGTGCTGTCAGAGATCCCCAAACAGCTCCCCAACCTGAAAGACTCGCATCTGTTGAGATCACAGTCCAGGTTGGGCGAACAAAAGAAGCCCCTTGAACCAAACGATGGTGATCTATCCACCATGTCAGAGAGTGTCGTACATTTGGATTCAAGGATATTAATTGCGATATCTTTGTATAATCCCTGCACCATTGATTCAGCATACAAAGCTGTAGAGGTCTCATGTGAAAACGAGCAAAGGGGATCGTGTCCGATGCTGCAGTCATGAGACCTAAAACTTCCATGCACATAGCCACTGAAGGGAATGACTGAGACTGAAGGAGCCGGCATGCTGCGACCAATTTTAAACGCCTCTTGTCTGTTAGAGACAGAGTCATGGACACTGAATCTATCTGGAAGCCTAAAAAGGTGACCCTTGTCTGAGGAATCAAGAAACTTTTGGTAAATTGATCCTCCAACCATGTTTCCGAAGAAACAACACTAGTTGATTCGTGTGAGATTCTGCAGTATGTAAAGACTGAGCTAGTACCAAGATATCACCCAAATAAGGAAACACCGCAATACCCTGTTCTCTGATTACAGATAGTAGGGCACCCAGAACCTTTGAAAAGATTCTTGGAGCTGTTGCTAGGCCAAATGGAAGAGCAACAAATTGGTAATGCTTGTCTAGAAAAGAGAATCTCAGAAACTGAAGGTGTTCTGGATGAATCGGAATATGAAGGTATGCATCCTGCAAGTCTATTGTAGACATATAATGTCCTCGCTGAACAAAAGGCAGAATAGTCCTTATAGTCACCATCTTGAAAGTTGGTACTCTTACATAATGATTCAAAATTTTTAGATCCAGAACTGGTCTGAATACATTTTCTCTCTTTGGTACAATGAATAGGTTTGAATAAAACCCCAAACCTTGTTCCTGAGGAGGAACTGGCATGATTACCCCTGAAGACTCCAGGTCTGAAACACACTTCAGAAAAGCCTGAGCTTTTACTGGATTTACAGGGATGCGTGAGAGAAAAAATCTTCTCACAGGAGGTCTTACTCTGAATCCTATTCGATACCCATGAGCGACAATGCTCTGAATCCAATGATTTTGGACAGAATTTATCCAAAAATCCTTGAAAAACCTTAATCTGCCCCCTACCAGCTGAGCTGGCATGAGGGCCGCACCTTAGGGGCTGACTTTGGTTTCCTAAATGGCTTGGATTTATTCCAATTTGAGGAAGGCTTCCAATTGGAAGCAGATTCCTTGGGGGGAGGATTGAGTTTTTGTTCCTTATTCTGAAAACGGTTAGAAGCCTTAGATTTACCCTTAGGTTTTTTATCCTGAGGCAAAAAACTCCTTTTCCCCCAGTGATAGTTTAAATAATAGAATCCAACTGAGAACCAAATAAATTATTACCTTGGAAAGAATGAGATAGTAATCTAGATTTAGATGTCATATCAGCATTCCAAGATTTAAGCCACAAAGCCCTTCTAGCTAAAACAGCTAAAGACATGGATCTAACATCAATTTGATAATATCAAAAATGGCATCACAAATAAAATGATTAGCATGTTGCAGTAAGCGAACAACGCTAGATATGTCAGAATCCAATTCGTGTTGCGCTAAATTTTCCAACCAGAAAGTTGATGCAGCCGCAACATCACCCAAAGAAATAGCAGGTCTGAGAAGATGACCTGAATATAAATATGCCTTCCTTAGATAAGATTCAAGCTTCCTATCTAAAGAATCCTTAAAGGAAGTGCTATCTTCCATAGGAATAGTGGTACGTTTAGCAAGAGTAGAAATAGCCCCATCAACTTTAGGGATTTTTTCCCAAAACTCTATAGATTTTGCTGGTAAAGGATACAATTTTTTAAACCTTGAAGAAGGAATAAAATAAGTACCTGGCTTATTCCATTCCCTAGAAATCATATCAGAAATAGCCTCAGGAATGGGAAAAACCCCTGGGGAAACCACAGGAGGTTTAAAAACAGCATTTAAACGTTTATTAGACTAAACGCCAGTAGGACTGGTTACCTCAATATCCAAAGTAATTAACACTTCTTTTAATAAAGAACGCATGTACTCTATTTTAAATAAATAAGTAGATTTGTCAGTGTCAATGTCTGAGGAAGGATCTTCTGTTTCAGATAGATCCTCATCAGAAGAGGATGAATTATTATGTTGTTGGTCATATGAAATTTCATCAGCTAAATGAGAAGTTTTAAAAGACCTTTTACGTTTATTAGAAGGTGGAAATGCAGACAAAGACTTCATAATAGAATCAGAAACAAATTCTTTAAAATTTACAGGTATATCATGTACATTAGAAGTTGAAGGAACTGCAACTGATAATGTACTATTACTGATGGAAGCACTATCTGCATGTTAAAGTTTATCATGACAACGATTACAAATGACATTCGGTGGAATAATTTCTACAATTTTACAACAAATGCACTTAGCTTTGGTAGAACCGATGTCAGGCAGCAATGTTCCAGCAGAAACTTCTGAGGCAGGATCAGATTGGGACATCTTGCACAAAGTAAGAGAAAAAACAACATATAAAGCAAAATGATCTATTTCCTTATATGACAGTTTCAGTAATGGGAAAAAATGCAATAGCATAGGCCTCTGAAAGCAAAAAGCAAGAGGCAAACAAACAAGGGGTATTGAAATAATGAAAAAAGTTTGGCGCCAAGTATGATGCACAACGTAACGTAAACTGTTTTTTGGCGCCAAAAATGACAGGAAATGGGGGACTTCCGGGCGGCGGCCATCTTACAGGTCGCACTGAGCTTCAGCTCCTGGGTTATTTGCCACTTTTATCTAAACTTAAGCTGACATATTGGTTCTAAGATACTCAGATAGGTGGAAAAGCACTGACTGAAGGCACTTTCATCCAAGAGATAAGGTTTTGGATTGTGGTGTGGCCCTCTCAGCCCTCAGTACCGGACTTACAATTTTGGGGCCTTCCCTTATTTCTGAAGCCTCATCTGTCTCCACATTTGCTGCACCGTTGATGTGCAGCCAGTGCTCTTCGGGGCAAGTTTTTTCTACAGAGAGTTATAAATTTAAAGCAATAGGATGGAAAAACCGCTAATAGCTATCTTTGCCGAGTTATTGGACATCCAGCTTAAAAGCATTACTGACCACCTAACAAGGGAATGGGGTAGTGCCTATACTCCTATCCACGCCACCGGCTCCTCAAAGTTACCTGAAACCATACTTGCGGTGGGTGAGGAACCAGGCTGGGAACAGCAAAACCCGCTAGAGGAGACTCCTGCCCCACTTAGCCCCGAGCCCCGAAGCGCACACAGCTCTTTATTGAAAAATGGAGGGTGGAAAGGGAGCCTTGAAAGACGGGAGATTCCCATTAAACCTTTGACCGGGAGTTCCTTGTACTTATCGAGTACACAATTCAAACCATTGCAGGGAGAGAGAGAGTGCGAAGACCAAGCCTGCAGTACTTATGCCGAATGCTGTGGGATATCTGACGCTGTGTTGGTGGGGATTATCGGAGTCTTAAAAGTGGTGGACCGATCACGACCCTGCGTTGGAGCAGAAGCTAAACTCACCCAGATTGTTAGGAGAGGCACGTCTGAGAAGCGGCAGTCAAGTCTAGCAGGTCCTCTTGTTCAGCCCGCGAGTAGAGGGGCTGATCGGCTCCTACACGCTGCCTGTACAGCTCTGTGAGATGCTCCATGGTATCTACGCACCAAGACAGAGTATTTGATCTACAAGCCGGGCCCAGAAATGCGACAGAGCACAGAAAGGCAGCAGCGTGTGATGTTCCCCCTGACACCACGGACAGAGCATGGGTATGTTGTCAGAGGGGTCAAAGCAGGAGTCGGCTGATCTAATTCTATGTCAATGGTGAGAGATTCCGCCCTTACAATAAACACATCCTTCAGGCTGCCTACTGATGAGCAGCGAGTCTGCTCTCCTGCATAATTATTCTCACTGCGGGGTCTTTATTTTGCCGAAAAAACATAATTTATGTAAGAACTTACCTGATAAATTCATTTCTTTCATATTAGCAAGAGTCCATGAGCTAGTGACGTATGGGATATACATTCCTACCAGGAGGGGCAAAGTTTCCCAAACCTCAAAATGCCTATAAATACACCCCTCACCACACCCACAATTCAGTTTAACGAATAGCCAAGAAGTGGGGTGATAAAAAAGTGCGAAAGCATATAAAATAAGGAATTGGAATAATTGTGCTTTATACAAAAATCATAACCACCACAAAAAAAGGGCGGGCCTCATGGACTCTTGCTAATATGAAAGAAATGAATTTATCAGGTAAGTTCTTACATAAATTATGTTTTCTTTCATGTAATTAGCAAGAGTCCATGAGCTAGTGACGTATGGGATAATGACTACCCAAGATGTGGATCTTTCCACACAAGAGTCACTAGAGAGGGAGGGATAAAATAAAGACAGCCAATTCCTGCTGAAAATAATCCACACACAAAATAAAGTTTAATGAAAAACATAAGCAGAAGATTCAAACTGAAATCGCTGCCTGAAGTACTTTTCTACCAAAAACTGCTTCAGAAGAAGAAAATACATCAAAATGGTAGAATTTAGTAAAAGTATGCAAAGAGGACCAAGTTGCTGCTTTGCAAATCTGATCAATCGAAGCTTCATTCCTAAACGCCCAGGAAGTAGAAACTGACCTAGTAGAATGAGCTGTGATCCTCTGAGGCGGAGTTTTACCCGACTCAACATAGGCAAGATGAATTAAAGATTTCAACCAAGATGCCAAAGAAATGGCAGAAGCTTTCTGGCCTTTTCTAGAACCGTAAAAGATAACAAATAAACTAGAAGTCTTTCGAAAAGACTTAGTAGCTTCAACATAATATTTCAAAGCTCTAACAACATCCAAAGAATGCAACGATTTCTCCTTAGAATTCTTAGGATTAGGACATAATGAAGGAACCACAATTTCTCTACTAATGTTGTTGGAATTCACAACTTTAGGTAAAAATTCAAAAGAAGTTCGCAACACCGCCTTATCCTGATGAAAAACCAGAAAAGGAGACTCACATGAAAGAGCAGATAATTCAGAAACTCTTCTGGCAGAAGAGATTGCCAAAAGGAACAAAACTTTCCAAGAAAGTAATTTAATGTCCAATGAATGCATAGGTTCAAACGGAGGAGCTTGAAGAGCCCCCAGAACCAAATTCAAACTCCAAGGAGGAGAAATTGACTTAATGACAAGTTTTATACGAACCAAAGCTTGTACAAAACAATGAATATCAGGAAGAATAGCAATCTTTCTGTGAAAAAGAACAGAAAGAGCAGAGATTTGACCTTTCAAGGAACTTGCGGACAAACCCTTATCTAAACCATCCTGAAGAAACTGTAAAATTCTCGGTATTCTAAAAGAATGCCAAGAAAAATGATGAGAAAGACACCAAGAAATATAGGTCTTCCAGACTCTATAATATATCTCTCTAGATACAGATTTACGCGCCTGTAACATAGTATTAATCACAGAGTCAGAGAAACCTCTTTGACCAAGAATCAAGCGTTCAATCTCCATACCTTTAAATTTAAGGATTTCAGATCCTGATGGAAAAAAGGTCCTTGCGACAGAAGGTCTGGTCTTAACGGAAGAGTCCACGGTTGGCAAGAGGCCATCCGGACAAGATCCGCATACCAAAACCTGTGAGGCCATGCCGGAGCTACCAGCAGAACATTCCTTCAGAATCTTGGAGATTACTCTTGGAAGAAGAACTAGAGGCGGAAAGATATAGGCAGGATGATACTTCCAAGGAAGTGATAATGCATCCACTGCCTCCGCCTGAGGATCCCGGGATCTGAACAGATACCTGGGA
This sequence comes from Bombina bombina, assembly GCF_027579735.1. Lineage (NCBI taxonomy): Eukaryota > Metazoa > Chordata > Amphibia > Anura > Bombinatoridae > Bombina > Bombina bombina. The sequence goes on from NC_069504.1 coordinate 352,678,097, forward strand.
AGTTTCTTGTTTAGATGAGACGCCATCAGATCTATTTCTGGAAGTTCCCACATTTGAACAATCTGAAGAAATACCTCTGGGTGAAGAGACCATTCGCCCGGATGCAACGTTTGGCGACTGAGATAATCCGCTTCCCAATTGTCTATACCTGGGATATGAACCGCAGAGATTAGACAGGTGCTGGATTCCGCCCAAACCAGAATTCGAGATACTTCTTTCATAGCCAGAGGACTGTGAGTCCCTCCTTGATGATTGATGTATGCCACAGTTGTGACATTGTCTGTCTGAAAACAAATGAACGATTCTCTCTTCAGAAGAGGCCAAAACTGAAGAGCTCTGAAAATTGCACGGAGTTCCAAAATATTGATCGGTAATCTCACCTCCTGAGATTCCCAAACTCCTTGTGCTATCAGAGATCCCCACACTGCTCCCCAACCTGTGAGACTTGCATCTGTTGAAATTACAGTCCAGGTCGGAAGCACAAAAGAAGCCCCCTGAATTAAACGAAGGTGATCTGTCCACCACGTTAGAGAGTGTCGTACAATCGGTTTTAAAGATATTAATTGAGATATCTTTGTGTAATCCTTGCACCATTGATTCAGCATACAGAGCTGAAGAGGTCGCATGTGAAAACGAGCAAAGGGGATCGCGTCCGATGCAGCAGTCATAAGACCTAGAATTTCCATGCATAAGGCTACCGAAGGGAATGATTGTGACTGAAGATTTCGACAAGCTGAAATCAATTTTAGACGTCTCTTGTCTGTTAAAGACAGAGTCATGGACACTGAATCTATCTGGAAACCCAGAAAGGTTACCCTTGTCTGAGGAATCAATGAACTTTTTGGTAAATTGATCCTCCAACCATGATCTTGAAGAAACAACACAAGTCGATTCGTATGAGATTCTGCTAAATGTAAAGACTGAGCAAGTACCAAGATATCGTCCAAATAAGGAAATACCACAATACCCTGTTCTCTGATTACAGACAGAAGGGCACCGAGAACCTTTGTAAAAATTATTGGAGCTGTAGCTAGGCCAAACGGCAGAGCCACAAACTGGTAATGCTTGTCCAGAAAAGAGAATCTCAGGAACTGATAATGATCTGGATGAATCGGAATATGCAGATATGCATCCTGTAAATCTATTGTGGACATATAATGCCCTTGCTGAACAAAAGGCAAGATAGTCCTTACAGTTACCATTTTGAACGTTGGTATCCTTACATAACGATTCAATATTTTTAGATCCAGAACTGGTCTGAAGGAATTCTCCTTCTTTGGTACAATGAAGAGATTTGAATAAAACCCCATCCCCTGTTCCGAAACTGGAACTGGCATAATTACTCCAGCCAACTCTAGATCTGAAACACAATTCAGAAATGCTTGAGCTCTCACTGGATTTACTGGGACACGGGAAAGAAAAAATCTCTTTGCAGGAGGTCTCATCTTGAAACCAATTCTGTACCCTTCTGAAACAATGTTCTGAATCCAAAGATTGTGAACAGAATTGATCCAAATTTCTTTGAAAAAACGTAACCTGCCCCCTACCAGCTGAGCTGGAATGAGGGCCGCACCTTCATGTGGACTTAGAAGCAGGCTTTGCCTTTCTAGAAGGCTTGGATTTATTCCAGACTGGAGATGGTTTCCAAACTGAAACTGCTCCTGAGGATGAAGGATCAGGCTTTTGTTCTTTGTTGAAACGAAAGGAACGAAAACGATTATTAGCCCTGTTTTTACCCTTAGATTTTTTATCCTGTGGTAAAAAAGTTCCTTTCCCACCAGTAACAGTTGAGATAATAGAATCCAACTGAGAACCAATAATTTGTTACCCTGGAAAGAAATGGAAAGTAGAGTTGATTTAGAAGCCATATAAGCATTCCAAGTCTTAAGCCATAAAGCTCTTCTAGCTAAAATAGCTAGAGACATAAACCTGACATCAACTCTGATAATATAAAAAATGGCATCACAGATAAAATTATTAGCATGCTGAAGAAGAATAATAATATTATGAGAATCATGATCCGTTACTTGTTGCGCTAAAGTTTCCAACCAAAAAGTTGAAGCTGCAGCAACATCAGCCAATGATATAGCAGGTCTAAGAAGATTACCTGAACACAGATAAGCTTTTCTTAGAAAGGATTCAATTTTCCTATCTAAAGGATCCTTAAACGAAGTACCATCTGACGTAGGAATAGTAGTACGTTTAGCAAGGGTAGAAATAGCCCCATCAACTCTAGGGATTTTGTCCCAAAATTCTAATCTGTCAGACGGCACAGGATATAATTGCTTAAAACGTTTAGAAGGAGTAAATGAATTACCCAATTTATCCCATTCTTTAGAAATTACTTCAGAAATAGCATTAGGAACAGGAAAAACTTCTGGAATAACCACAGGAGATTTAAATACCTTATCTAAACGTTTCGAATTAGTATCAAGAGGACCAGAATCCTCTATTTCTAAAGCAATTAGTACTTCTTTAAGTAAAGAACGAATACATTCCATTTTAAATAAATATGAAGATTTATCAGCATCAATCTCTGAGACAGAATCCTCTGAACCAGAAGAGTCATCAGAATCAGAATGATGATGTTCATTTAAAAATTCATCTGTAGGGAGAAAAGTTTTAAAAGATTTTTTATGTTTTCTAGAAGGAGAAATAACAGACATAGCCTTCTTGATGGATTCAGAAACAAAATCTCTTATGTTATCAGGAACATTCTGCACCTTAGATGTTGAAGGAACTGCAACAGGCAATGGTACATTACTAAAGGAAATATTATCTGCATTAACAAGTTTGTCATGACAATTAATACAAACAACAGCCGGAGGAATAGCTACCAAAAGTTTACAGCAGATACACTTAGCTTTGGTAGTTCCAGCACTAGACAGCGATTTTCCTGAAGTATCTTCTGACTCAGATGCAACGTGAGACATCTTGCAATATGTAAGAGAAAAAACAACATATAAAGCAAAATTGATCAAATTCCTTAAATGACAGTTTCAGGAATGGGAAAAAATGCCATAGAACAAGCTTCTAGCAACCAGAAGCAATAAAAAATGAGACTTAAATAATGTGGAGACAAAAGCGACGCCCATATTTTTTAGCTCCAAATAAGACGCCCACATTATTTGGCGCCTAAATGCTTTTGGCGCCAAAAATGACGCCACATCCGGAACGCCGACATTTTTGGCGCAAAAGAACGTCAAAAAATGACGCAACTTCCGGCGACACGTATGACGCCGGAAACGGAAAAGATTTTTTGCGCCAAAAAAGTCCGCGCCAGGAATGACGCAATAAAATGAAGCATTTTCAGCCCCCGCGAGCCTAACAGCCCACAGGGAAAAAAGAGTCAAATTTTTAAGGTAAGAAAAAATGTTTGATTCAAATGCATTATCCCAAATATGAAACTGACTGTCTGAAAATAATGAATGTTGAACATTCTGAGTCAAGGCAAATAAATGTTTGAATACATATATTTAGAACTTTATAAACAAAGTGCCCAACCATAGCTTAGAGTGTCACAGAAAATAAGATTTACTTACCCCAGGACACTCATCTACATATGTTTGTAGAAAGCCAAACCAGTACTGAAACGAGAATCAGCAGAGGTAATGGTATATAAATAAGAGTATATCGTCGATCTGAAAAGGGAGGTAAGAGATGAATCTCTACGACCGATAACAGAGAACCTATGAAAACATAATTTATGTAAGAACTTACCTGATAAATTCATTTCTTTCATATTAGCAAGAGTCCATGAGCTAGTGACGTATGGGATATACATTCCTACCAGGAGGGGCAAAGTTTCCCAAACCTTAAAATGCCTATAAATACACCCCTCACCACACCCACAATTCAGTTTAACGAATAGCCAAGAAGTGGGGTGATAAGAAAAAAGTGCGAAAGCATATAAAATAAGGAATTGGAATAATTGTGCTTTATACAAAATCATAACCACCACAAAAAAAGGGCGGGCCTCATGGACTCTTGCTAATATGAAAGAAATGAATTTATCAGGTAAGTTCTTACATAAATTATGTTTTCTTTCATGTAATTAGCAAGAGTCCATGAGCTAGTGACGTATGGGATAATGACTACCCAAGAAGTGGATCTTTCCACACAAGAGTCACTAGAGAGGGAGGGATAAAATAAAGACAGCCAATTCCTGCTGAAAATAATCCACACCCAAAATAAAGTTTAACGAAAAACATAAGCAGAAGATTCAAACTGAAACCGCTGCCTGAAGTACTTTTCTACCAAAAACTGCTTCAGAAGAAGAAAATACAACAAAATGGTAGAATTTAGAAAAAGTATGCAAAGAGGACCAAGTCGCTGCTTTGCAGATCTGGTCAACCGAAGCTTCATTCCTAAACGCCCAGGAAGTAGAAACTGACCTAGTAGAATGAGCTGTAATTCTCTGAGGCGGAGTTTTACCCGACTCAACATAGGCAAGATGAATTAAAGATTTCAACCAAGATGCCAAAGAAATGGCAGAAGCTTTCTGGCCTTTTCTAGAACCGGAAAAGATAACAAATAGACTAGAAGTCTTACGAAAAGATTTCGTAGCTTCAACAAAATATTTCAAAGCTCTAACAACATCCAAAGAATGCAACGATTTCTCCTTAGAATTCTTAGGATTAGGACATAATGAAGGAACCACAATTTCTCTACTAATGTTGTTGGAATTCACAACTTTAGGTAAAAATTCAAAAGAAGTTCGCAACACCGCCTTATCCTGATGAAAAATCAGAAAAGGAGACTCACAAGAAAGAGCAGATAATTCAGAAACTCTTCTGGCAGAAGAGATGGCCAAAAGGAACAAAAAACTTTCCAAGAAAGTAATTTAATATCCAATGAATGCATAGGTTCAAATGGAGGAGCTTGAAGAGCCCCCAGAACCAAATTCAAACTCCAAGGAGGAGAAATTGACTTAATGACAGGCTTTATACGAACCAAAGCTTGTACAAAACAATGAATATCAGGAAGAATAGCAATCTTTCTGTGAAAAAGAACAGAAAGAGCAGAGATTTGACCTTTCAAGGAACTTGCGGACAAACCCTTATCTAAACCATCCTGAAGAAACTGTAATATTCTCGGTATTCTAAAAGAATGCCAAGAAAAATGATGAGAAAGACACCAAGAAATATAAGTCTTCCAGACTCTATAATATATCTCTCTGGATACAGATTTACGAGCCTGTAATATAGTATAAATCACAGAGTCAGAGAAACCTCTTTGACCAAGAATCAAGCGTTCAATCTCCATACCTTTAAATTTAAGGATTTCAGATCCTGATGGAAAAAAGGACCTTGAGACAAAAGGTCTGGTCTTAACGGAAGAGTCCACGGTTGGCAAGAGGCCATCCGGACAAGATCCGCATACCAAAACCTGTGAGGCCATGCCGGAGCTACCAGCAGAACAAACGAGCATTCCTTCAGAATCTTGGAGGTTACTCTTGGAAGAAGAACTAGAGGCGGAAAGATATAGGGAGGATGATACTTCCAAGGAAGTGATAATGCATCCACTGCCTCCGCCTGAGGATCCCGGGATCTGGACAGATACCTGGGAAGTTTCTTGTTTAGATGAGAAGCCATCAGATCTATTTCTGGAAGTTCCCACAATTGAACAATCTGAAGAAATACCTCTGGGTGAAGAGACCATTCGCCCGGATGCAACGTTTGACGACTGAGATAATCCGCTTTCCAATTGTCCATACCTGGGATATGAACCGCAGAGATTAGACAGGAGCTGGATGCCGCCCAAACCAAAATTCGAGATACTTCTTTCATAGCCAGAGGACTGTGAGTCCCTCCTTGATGATTGATGTATGCCACAGTTGTGACATTGTCTATCTGAAAACAAATGAACAACTCTCTCTTCAGAAGAGGCCAAGACTGAAGAGCTCTGAAAATTGCACGGAGTTCCAAAATATTGATCGGAAATCTCACCTCCTGAGATTCCCAAACCCCTTGTGCCGTCAGATACCCCCACACAGCTCCCCAACCTGTAAGACTTGCATCTGTTGAGATTATAGTCCAGGTCGGAAGAACAAAGAAGCCCCCTGAACTAAACGATGGTGATCTGTCCACCATGTCAGAGAGTGTTGTAAAATCGGTTTAAAGATATTAATTGAGATATCTTAGAGTAATCCCTGCACCATTGGTTCAGCATACAGAGCTGAAGAGGTAGCATGTGAAAACGAGCAAAGGAGATCGCATCTGATGCGGCAGTCCTAAGACCCAACATTTCCATGCATAAGGCTACCAAAGGGAATGATTGTGACTGAAGGTTTTGACAAGCTGATATCAATGTTAAACTTCTCTTGTCTGACAAGGACAGAGTCATAGACACTGAATTTATCTAGAAACCTAAAAAGGTTACCCTTGTCTGAGGAATCAATAAACTGATTGGTAAATTGATCCTCCAACCATGAACTTGAAGAAACAACACAAGTCGATTCGTATGAGATTCTTCGAAAATGAGAAGACTGAGCAAATACCAAGATATCGTCCAAATAAGGAAATACCAAAACCCTATTCTCTGATTACAGAAAGAAGGGCACCGAGAACCTTTGAAAAAAATTCTTGGAACTGAGGCTAAGCCAAACGGTAGAGCCACAAAACTGGTAATGCTTGTCTAAAAAGAGAATCTCAGACACTAAAAGTAATCTTGATGAATCGGAATATGCAGATATGCATCCTGTAAATCTATTGTAGACATATAATGCCCTTGCTAAACAAAAGGCAGGATAGTCCTACAGTAACCATCTTGAATGTTGGTATCCTAACATAACGATTCAATAAAGATAGATCCGGAACTGGTCTGAAGGAATTGACCTTCTTTGGTACAATGAAGAGATAAAATAAAACCCCAGCCCCTGTTCCAGAACTGGAACTGGCATAAATACTCCAGCCAACTCTAGATCTGAAACACATTTCAGAAATGCTGAGCCTTTGCTGTGTTAACTGGGACACGGGAAAGAAAAGAATCTCTTAGCAGGAGGCCTTAACTTGAAGCCAATTCTGTACCTTTCTGAAACAATGTTTCTGAAACCAGAGATTAAGAACGGAATTGATCCAAATTTCTTTGAAGAAAACGTAATCTGCCCCATACCAGCTGAGCTGGAATAAGGGCCGCACCTTCATAGGTACTTAGGAGCTGGCTATAGGTTTCTATAAGGCTTGGATATATTCCAAACTGAAAATAGTTTCCAAACTGATACCGCTCCTGAGGATGAAGGATCAGGCTTTTGTTCCTTGTGAGGAAAGGAACGAAAATGATTATTTACCCTGGAAAGAAAGGGAAAGCAAAGTTGACTTAGAAGACATGTCAGCATTCCAAGTTTAATCCATAAAGCTATTCTAGCTAAAATAGCTAGAGACATATACCTGACATCAACTCTAATGATATCAAAAGATGGTATCACCAATAAAATTATTAGCATGTTATAGAATAAAAATAATGCTATAAAATTATGATCTGTTACTTGTTGCGCTAAAGCTTCTAACCAAAAAGTTGAAGCTGCAGCAACATCCGCTAAAAATATAGCAGGTCTAAGAAGATTACCTGAACATAAGTAAGCTTTTTTTAGAAAGGATTCAATTTTCCTATATAAAGGATCCTTAAATGAAGTACTATCTGCCGTAGGAATAGTAGTACATTAGTAGGAGTAGAGACAGCCCCATAACCTTAGGGATTTTTGTCCCAAAAAACTGTAATCTGTCAGATGGCACAGGATATAATTTGCTTAAACGTCTAGAAGGAGTAAATAAATTACCCAAATTATTCCATTCCCTGGAAATTAATTCAGAAATAGCATCAGGGAGATAAAACACTTCTGGAATAACTACAGGAGATTTAAAAACCTTATTTAAACGTTTACATTTAGTATCAAGAGGACCAGAATCCTCTATTTCTAATGCAAATAACACTTCTTTAAGTAAAGAACGAATAAATTCCATCTTGAACAAATACAAAGATTTATCAGCATCAACCTCTGAGACAGAAACCTCAGAACCAGAAGAACCATTATCAGTATCAGAATGATGATGTTCATTTAAAAATTCATCTGAAAAAAGAGAAGTTTTAAAAGACTTTTATGTATACTAGAAGGAGAAATAACAGACATAGCCTTCTTAATGGATTTAAAAAATAAAATCTCTTATGTTATCAGGAACACTCTGAAAATTAGATGTTGACGGAACAGCAACAGGTAATGTAACAGTACTAAAGGAAATTTTATCTGCATTAATAAGTTTGACATGACATGCAATACAAATAACAGCTGGAGAAACAGATACCAAAAGTTTATAGCAGATACACTTAGCTTGGTAGCTCCAGCATTGTGCAGTGATTTTCCTGAAGTATCTTCTGACTCAGTTGCAACGTGGAACATCTTGCAATATGTAAAAGAAAAAAACAACATATAAAGCAAAATTGATCAAATTCCTTAAATGACAGTTTCAGGAATGGGAAAAAATGCCAAAGAACAAGCTTCTAGCAACCAGAAGCAATAAAAAATTAGACTTAAATAATGTGGAGACAAAAATGACGCCCATATTTTTTCGCGCCAAATAAGACGCCCACATTATTTGGCGCCTAAATGCTTTTTGGCGCCAAAAATGACGCCACATCCAGAACGCCGACATTTTTGGCGCAAAATAACGTCAAAGAATGACGCAACTTCCGGCGACACGTACGAAGCATTTTCAGCCCCCGCGAGCCTAACAGCCCACAGGGAAAAAAGTCAAATTTTAAGGTAAAAAATTTAAAATGCATTATCCCAAATATGAAACTGACTGTCTGAAAAATAAGGAAAGTTGAACATTCTGAGTCAAGGCAAATAAATGTTTGAATACATATATTTAGAACTTTATAAACAAAGTGCCCAACCATAGCTAGGAGTGTCACAGAAAATAAGACTTACTTACCCCAGGACACTCATCTACATATAGCAGATAGCCAAACCAGTACTGAAACGAGAATCAGCAGAGGTAATGGTATATATAAGAGTATATCGTCGATCTGAAAAGGGAGGTAAGAGATGAATCTCTACGACCGATAACAGAGAACCTATGAAATAGACCCCTTAGAAGGAGATCACTGCATTCAAATAGGCAATACTCTCCTCACATCCCTCTGACATTCACTGCACGCTGAGAGGAAAACCGGGCTCCAACTTGCTGCGGAGCGCATATCAACGTAGAATCTAGCACAAACTTACTTCACCACCTCCATCGGAGGCAAAGTTTGTAAAACTGAATTGTGGGTGTGGTGAGGGGTGTATTTATAGGCATTTTAAGGTTTGGGAAACTTTGCCCCTCCTGGTAGGAATGTATATCCCATACGTCACTAGCTCATGGACTCTTGCTAATTACATGAAAGAAATAGACCCCGTAGAAGGAGATCACTGCATTCAAATAGGCAATACTCTCCCTCACATCCCTCTGACATTCACTGCACGCTGAGAGGAAAACCGGGCTCCAACTTGCTGCGGAGCGCATATCAACGTAGAATCTAGCACAAACTTACTTCACCACCTCCATAGGAGGCAAAGTTTGTAAAACTGAATTGTGGGTGTGGTGAGGGGTGTATTTATAGGCATTTTGAGGTTTGGGAAACTTTGCCCCTCCTGGTAGGAATGTATATCCCATACGTCACTAGCTCATGGACTCTTGCTAATTACATGAAAGAAATGACTAATACAAATTAACCCTAATGACGGCACTAAGCCTGAGGTATGGGGAACATTATCTGTTTAGACACTGCGATATATATATATATTTTTTTTTGCTCCAATTGGGGACATGGCTGCATAACCTTCTATGACTCACTTGCCCACCTCAGTACTCAGGTGTAAGATGAGAGCTTTCCAGCGTGGTTTGTAGTGGACAAGTATCAGCGTGCTGTTAAACCACTATAAGTAGCTTTCTCAGTATTACTACCTGTCTTTTGGACTCACATATTGGCTTATGTGCTCTCTGACCCCCTATTAACTTATTAACTAGTTATGAGACCCTAGCTATTAGATAGAAATATTATATTTGGACATGTATGAGATCTACTGTTTTTTTTTTTTTTTTTTTTTTGTAAATAGTAATAGGGTAAATGCTTGTTTAGTTTTATCATTGATTTTATTAATTGAGGTGCTGCTTATTTTATACATGCTACATGGGTGGAGTATTTGAGCCTATATACCCTGTCATATCTCATTCTTATGCCGGCTGGATATATAAGAGAGCAAATTCATGGGCACTCAATATTATCCCCCAGGGCTATATAACATTTGTTAAGTATCTACATAGAGGTCACACTCTAAACTTGGTTTGTTACCCCCTACACCTTAACAACAGGTCCTTTGAGTTAATACTTAGCTTACTTAAGCTCCCATTCAGTTTTTAACACATCCTGGGTTGTGACTCATAAGCTCCTCTGTACTATCTCCCATATTAAAATATCCCAGGTATGTGTGGGTTACAATCATCCCATATAATAATTAGGGATATAAAGTGAGGATATCATTTAAGACCCAAAAGTGGTCTTTTCTGTCGGTAAAAACCTCCTTTAACTCTAATCCATAGTTACGGAGTCCAAAAGTGACTTCATGTGCTATTCAGGAGGGTAAAGAACAGTAGGCACTTGATTTAACCACTACACCTGTGAATTTTACTTTTAGGAATATACTCTGTGTAAAAATGTTATACAATGTGATACATTTTTCTTCACTGTTATGTTACATCGATTTATATTACTTGTATGCCTTATCTCAATCCTCAAATAAAAAGTTAAAAAAAAAAAAAAAAAAAAAAAGACAGGAAATGACACACTTGTGTCACTAATGACGCCGCCGTGTGAAAGGTCTCGGCGTCACGTATGACGCCGGAAATGACGAAGTTGCGTCATAAACGTACTTTTTCGCGGCAAAATTTTTTTAGCGCCAAGAATGACGCAATAAAGTTTAGCATTTGACGCACCCGCGGGCTTAATAACCGCAATTGCAAGAAGTAGTCAATTGAAAAAAAAGACTAAACCCCAGGTAAGAAATACATTTCTTAAAAATGTTTACATTCCCAATATGAAACTGACAGTCTGCAGAAGGAAATACATGAACCTGACTCATGGCAAATATAAGTACAATACATATATTTAGAACTTTATATAAATGCATAAAGTGCCAAACCATAGCTGAGAGTGTCTTAAGTAATGAAAACATACTTACCAAAAGACACCCATCCACATATAGTAGATAGCCAAACCAGTACTAAAACAGTTATTAGTAGAGGTAATGGTAAATTGAGAGTATATCGTCGATCTGAAAAGGGAGGTAGGAGATGAATCTCTACGACCGATAACAGAGAACCTATGAAATAGACCCCCGTTTGGGAAATCATCGTATTCAAATTAGTGATACTCCCTTCACGTCCCTCTGACATTCGCTGTACTCTGAGAGGAATCGGGCTTCAACAATGCTGAGAAGCACATATCAAAGTAGAAATCTTAGCACAAACTTACTTCACCACCTCCATAGGAGGCAAAGTTTGTAAAAACTGAATTGTGGGTGTGGTGAGGGGTGTATTTATAGGTATTTTGAGGTTTGGGAAACTTTGCCCCTCCTGGTAGGATTGTATATCCCATATGTCACTAGCTCATGGACTCTTGCCAATTACATGAAAGAAACAATGTTTATCAAACATATTAAATACAGCAACACAGCTACCTATTCAATATAGCAGACACTCATCCAACATAGCACACAAGGCACAAAGCATATCTCCAAGACTCATATTTATATACAATATATGTCTGAATATATATTCATTGGGTATCTTAAACTACATGAAAATTAGGCACAAGTCATTTTATATGAATTTCTAACTTCTCCTTCTGATATAAAGATTTAAACTGCCAGCATATGGTGTATTCAACTCTGGAAAGGAGAATCCTTTGTCTATCATTTGCTTTTGTTAGATCAATTACCCTCTTGAGATTCTGCTAGCTTCAATGGTCAGTTCAGACATATATGTGGATTGGACCTTCAAAGGAACTCATTTGTATATCATACAAGTGCTACTTACTTTCCTGAGGTCCTGCCAGTTTATCTGACTTAACGTACAGAATTGTGTCACCATCACCCCAGGGGTCTGTGCTGAACTAGGTTAGTATCAGGGCAATTATTTTAATTGAGGTATTTAGAAATACATCAAAGTGCAGTTTGTATATTGAGTGGGGAGAGGGGTCTTTGTCAATCTTCTCAGTCCATTTACAAATGCTGTATCACTACAGATGACAAGATATTTTTATATCATAGGCTACATATGAATTAACTATTAATCTGTATATTTTACAAAAGTCATTGACCTTTTAGATGACATAATTCCCCCTTTCCATTCTAATATATGTTAGACACATATTGGAATGGACTTAAAACCCATGTAATTGGTGTGTGTACTGACAATATGCAGGACATGACTTTACTATCTCTTTAAGCAAAAAATTAAAAGACGCCTGAAAAAACATAATTTATGTAAGAACTTACCTGATAAATTAATTTCTTTCATGGTGGCAAGAGTCCACCAGCTAGTTGCTGATGAGATATATATACCTACCAGTAGGGGGCAAAGTTTCCCAAACCTCAAATGCCTATTAATACACCTCCCACCTCACTTTAACATATAGTTAAGTTAGTGAGGTGTATAAGGAGTAAAAGCATAAAAATTAGAAACAGGATAAATAATGTGCTTTATACAAAAAAAAAATCATAACTCCCCCCAAAAATGGGTGGGTCTCATGGACTCTTGCCACCATGAAAGAAATGAATTACTGATGGGAAATAATACCCCAGATGTACAAGTCCACGAGTAACTATAGAGGGAGGAATAAAATAAAAGCTATTTCCGCTGAGAAATTAAATCCAAAAAATAATTGTTATCTTTAAAAAAAACAAAAAAACTCAAATCATAGGCACTAGAATCAGACAGCTGCCTGAAGAACCTTTCTACCAAAGGCTGCTTCCGAAGAAGCAAACGCATCAAAATGATACAATTTAGTAAATGTTTGCAAAGAAGATCAAGTTGCTGCTTTACAAATTTGATCAACTGAAGCTTGATTCTTGAAAGCCCAAGATGTGGCGACTGATCTAGTAGAATGAGCTGTAATTCGCTGAGGCGGAGACTGCCCCACCTCCAAATAAGCTATGTGAATCAAAAGCTTCAACCAACATGCCAAGGAAATGGTAGAGGCTTTCTGACCTTTTCTGGAACCAGAGAAAATAACAACCCATCTGCCCCTGCTGCCTCTAAACTTCTTTCACTCACATCCTCCTTCGGTCTCTCACAATCTACCCCATTCCCGACTCACCGTGATGGACACTCCATCGACCTGGTATTTTCCTACCTCTGCTCTATATCTGACACCACCTGTCACCCTTTTCCCATTTCAGACCATCACCTGGTCACCTATAATATTAATGCAACAGCTAAACCCACTTCTCCATCCCAGTGTGAAAGGTCCTCTTTGTTGTTCAGACCCTTCGGGTAAAGGCAGTCCATTTCAAAAATCCATCTGGACTCCGCAATCAGAAGCTTCTTTTCATAATTACCTCCCTTCCAGTTGGGCTTTATTATCTGCGGAGTCCAGATGGATTTTTGAAATGGACTGCCTTTACCCGAAGTGTCTGAACAACAAAGAGGACCTTTCACACTTACTAAGTCTGAAGCAAACATAATCCTAACCCTCAAACTCATACCCGAAACATCATCGCCCCCACAAAGAGGGAATTTATCTAAGGAAAGACACTATGATAAACATGTGATACAACAAGATGTACATACCTTCAAAAATATACCCAATAGAAATGATCCATATAGATCTATATAAGGATCTATTAGGTAACTTCAGACAAACCTTGTCTCACCTAGTCCCACTGCATAGAATAAACAGTCCTAGAAAGAACCCTACAAATGAACTGAGGGACCTCTCAGATGCTAAAATATTGATAGATACAATCCCCAAATATACCTACAATGTAATGAACATAGGAGAGGTAATCAGCTAGATTAGTCTGACATATATCTCAGGAGCCTGGGTATTTAGGAAATCTAACCCAGCAGGTTAAGGATAACCAAAGGCTGACCCTCTATAAAAAGATACATATTCAGATCAAAATCTAGACACCACCTGTAGTGTGGTGCTATACAAACATATTCCCATACCAATATAATAGTTACAAGTGCCTACACCGCTAAGAAAAACCAGGTAGTACTGGAGGCAATGGACAGAATGTATAACCTGTAACTGACTTGCAGTATATGTCAACTAGGCTAATAAACAATCTATCACGCATACATAAGTTAAGATATAGAGAATTTAGACTATATACCTATATATGTGGATATTGGGACTAATAGGATGCCCTGATACAAACTGTAAAACTCACGAATATAGAAAACAGATCCCTATACTTTCTCTCCAACATTCTCTATTTTCCTTAGAACCACTACCTAAACACTCAGACATAAGATGAGTTTCCTCTCTATTTCACATTCCATTTCTATATAAACTTACTATATTGCGGACAATGTAACTATTCGACAACTGAAATTAGATTCACACAATTCAACACCTCTCACCTATGTTACACACTTAATATAGATGGATGCATGCATATTCTCTATATTCTTTATACACCCGTTAGAAACTCTAACCAATCAATTTGCTAATTTTCCAATTTTTATTCACAAAGTGGAATTAAACAAATATAATTTTCAAAAAAATGGAATTAAATTCTATAGATATTGATTTAGCCCCACAAATCACCGGATGTTTACTATCTCAGCTTTCTAACTATTTCCGGTTAAATAACATCCGGTGAGGCGCAACATTAGATAAAGCTTCACCGGATGTTTATGTAGTTCGCAACTTCCGGTTTATAAACATCCGGTTTAGCAACATCCGGTAAAGCGTAATTGCTAACCAGAAACAAAACCAAAATGTCAGACTCAGAAACGGATACCGCAAACACAAGAGGGCACCAGGAATAACTAACAAAGAACATCCAAGATAATGTTCCTACATGAGTCTTTTTTATACCAACAAAGAGAAGCAAATTTAAGATATAACTGAACCATTTGCCAAAACACGGAAAAAACTTCCGGTTTACCATTTCCGGTATTATGATTTTGGCGCAAAATTTGCGGACAAACACTTCTGGTTTACCATTTTCGGTATTACGATTTTGGCGCAAAAATTTGGCGCCACCTAAGCCTAATACGATTGGTTAGAGAAGGGTATAAAGATCTCAGCTCACCCACACCATACCATAGTCTTGATAAAGGCCTCTACTGTGGGCCGAAACGCATTGACAAAGTTATGGTGAGCTATTTTCCTTGATTATTAAATTACAATACAGTATTATACTATGTTGTTATTTTTCATCTACAGGTATTGAAGATTTCCCAGAATTATTCTTATTTCTATTTTTGGCTATTTTTATTCTCTTTTTTTATTCTCATTTTATTTTTCATATATATATGTTTTTCATCCTTTCACTTGGGACTACAACTTTAACACATCATTGCGAATATCCCCTTTTTTTCACATCCAGAATCGTTTTAGATGCTAATGACTTTTTTGTGATCACTCCCACTAATTTGTGTACACACTAGTTGATTAGACTTTTGGATTTAATTTGTGGATTTAATTTTTTGGACTCATGTGTATCACCACTTTGGTTTGAATATTTGGACTAATTATTATTTTTTGAATTTTTTCGAATTTCTTGATCTTTTTTTTTTTGTTTTGTTTGAATCACCACAGTGGATCACAACAATTTGGATGGTTTAACATTTTTTGGACTTATTAAGAGAATTCTCAGTCACTATTTTTTAGTTTTCACTTTTTGTAAGTGATACTTAGATATCACCACTTTTATGTTAATTATCAGTATTATTATTTTTTCTGTTTATGTATTTCAATTGCTTATGAGACATATTTATGTGCCACAACTCTATATATAATACTGTTGGCGTTTCTGCATTAACATCATTTAACATCACCAACATCTAGTGCTTATCTTAGTATGAGGTTCACCCTTTGACAACCCATTTTGTGATATACCACTATCAATTCTAAGCAAACAAGCTACACACGTGTGTTTCTGCTTTATATGGTTTTATATAAGATTTCTTGCCGTTCAGGTTAATTACATTTGTTTTAATGATACTCATGTTTTAATGTTTAATATTAAATACTTTTATGTACCTTTTAGAATCTTGTGCAACATTTATGTCTCAATCTATGTATATATATTGATACAATACAATCAGCATACTTGTAGCTGAATCTCAGTACTATATCGTGAGTTATATTATCCACACTCAACCTTATCGGACCTTGCCTTTATTGGCGCTCCTTTCTGACTAAACATTCTATATATCTTTCTTATTGTGGGTATTTGGGGACCCACTTCAGACAGGAGCCATAGGTCCACATCTTTAGCGCTGTAAGACAAACAATATAGCTTTCCAGAATAGACAACAAACAAAGAAGATGTTTGACGAAAATCTTTGGTTGCCTGCAAATAGAACTTCAAAGCACGAACCACGTCCAAGTTGTGCAATAAACGTTCCTTCTTAGAAGAAGGATTAGGACATAGAGAAGGAACAACAATCTCCTGATTGATATTCCTGTTAGTAACAACCTTAGGGAGGAACCCAGGTTTGGTACGCAAAACCACCTTATCAGCATGGAAAACAAGATAAGGCGAGTCACATTGTAATGCAGATAGTTCAGAAACTCTTCGAGCTGAATAGATAGCAACTAGAAACAGAACTTTCCAAGATAGAAGCTTAATATCTATGGAATGCATGGGCTCAAACGGAAACCCCTGAAGAACTTTAAGAACTAAATTTAGACTCCATGGTGGAGCAACAGGTTTAAACACAGGCTTGATTCCAACTAAAGCCTGACAAAACGCCCGAACGTCTGGGACATCTGCCAGATGCTTGTGCAATAGAATAGACAAAGCAGATATCTGTCCTTTTAAGGAACTAGCTGATAATCCTTTCTCCAATCCCTCTTGAAGAAAGGACAAAATCCTAGGAATCCTGATCTTACTCCATGAGTAGCCTTTGGATTCGCACCAAAAAAGATATTTACGCCATATCTTATGATAGATTTTCCTGGTGACAGGCTTTCGAGCCTGAATCAAGGTATCTATGACCGACTCAGAGAAACCCCGCTTTGATAAAATCAAGCGTTCAATCTCCAAGCAGTCAGTTGCAGAGAAATTAGATTTGGATGCTTGAACGGACCTTGAATCAGAAGGTCCTGTCTTAGTGGCAGAGTCCATGGTGGCAGAGATGACATGTCCACCAGGTCTGCATACCAAGTCCTGCGTGGCCACGCAGGTGCTATCAAAATCACCGAACCTCTCTCCTGTTTAATTCTGGCTATCAGACGCGGAAGGAGAGAGAAAGGTGGAAACACATAAGCCAGGTTGAATGACCAGGGTACTGCTAGAGCATCTATCAGTACTGCCTGAGGATCCCTTGACCTGGATCCGTAACGAGGAAGTTTGGCGTTCTGACGAGACGCCATCAGATCCAATTCTGGTGTGCCCCATAGCTGAACCAGTTGAGCAAACACCTCCGGATGGAGCTCCCACTCCCCCGGATGAAAAGTCTGACGACTTAGAAAATCCGCCTCCCAGTTCTCTACGCCTGGGATATAGATCGCTGATAGATGGCAAGAGTGAGTCTCTGCCCATTGGATTATCCTGGAAACTTCTATCATTGCTAAGGAACTCCTTGTTCCCCCTGATGATTGATATAAGCCACCGTCGTGATGTTGTCCGACTGAAATCTGATGAATCCGGCCGAAGCCAGCTGAGGCCACGCCTGAAGAGCATTGAATATCGCTCTTAATTCCAGAATTTTTATTGGTAGGAGGGCCTCCTCCTGAGTCCACAAACCCTGTGCTTTCAGGGAATTCCAGACTGCACCCCAGCCCAGTAGGCTGGCGTCCGTCGTCACTATAACCCACGCTGGCCTGCGGAAACACATTCCCCGGGACAGGTGATCCTGTGACAACCACCAAAGAAGAGAGTCTCTGGTCTCTATTTCCAGATTTATCTGAGGAGATAAATCTGCATAATCCCCATTCCACTGTCTGAGCATGCATAGTTGCAGTGGTCTGAGATGTAAGCGAGCATATGGAACTACGTCCATTGCCGCTACCATTAATCCGATTACCTCCATACACTGAGCCACTGACGGCCGAGGAATGGAATGAAGAGCTCGGCAGGTGGTCAAAATCTTTGATTTCCTGACCTCCGTCAGAAATATTTTCATGTCCACCAAGGCTATCAGAGTCCCTAGAAATGAAACTCTTGTGAGAGGGGAAAGAGAACTCTTTTTTACGTTCACCTTCCACCCATGAGATCTTAGAAAGGCCAACACTAAGTCTGTGTGAGACTTGGCTAGTTGGAAAGTCGATGCTTGAATTAGGATGTCATCTAGATAAGGCGCCACTGCTATGCCCCGCGGCCTTAGGACCGCCAGAAGCGACCATAGCACCTATGTGAAGATTCTTGGCGCCGTGGCCAACCCGAAGGGAAGAGCCACAAACTGGTAATGCTTGTCCAGAAAGGCAAACCTGAGGAACTGGTGATGATCTTTGTGGATAGGAATGTGTAGATACGCATCCTTTAAGTCCACGCCTCTCTTTTTGTCTGGTTTACAGACATTTGAGAAAGATGGAATCTCCCCCTTGGAGGAGAATCTTTGAAATCTAGAAGATACCCCTGGGTTATGATTTCTACAGCCCAGGAGTCCTGAACGTCTCTTGCCCAAGCCTGAGCAAAGAGGGAGAGTCTGCCCCCTACTAGATCCGGTCCCGGATCGGGGGCTACCCCTTCATGCTGTCTTGGTGGCAGCAGCAGGCTTCTTGGCCTGTTTACCCTTGTTCCAAGCCTGGTTAGGTCTCCAGACTGGCCTGATCAAAGTTCCCCTCTTGCTTTGCAGCAGGGGAAGAGGAAGCGGGACCACCATTGAAGTTTCGAAAGGAACGAAAATTATTTTGTTTGGTCCTCATCTTATTTGACTTATCCTGAGGGAGGGCATGATCCTTCCCTCCTGTGATATCTGAAATGATCACTTTCAGTTCAGGCCTGAATAGGGTCTTACCCTTGAAAGGGATGGTCAAAAGCTTAGATTTTGATGACATCAGCCGACCAGGACTTAAGCCATAACGCTCTACGCGCTAAAATGGCAAAACCTGATTTCTTTGCCGCTAATTTAGCCAGATGAAAAGCGGCGTCTGTAATGAAAGAATTAGCTAGCTTAAGAGCCCTAATTCTATCCAGAATATCATCTAATGGGGTCTCTACTTGAAGAGCCTCTTCCAGAGCCTCAAACCAAAAGGCAGCTGCAGTGGTTACAGGACAATGCACGCTATAGGCTGGAGAAGAAAACCCTGATGAACAAAAATTTTCTTTAAGAGACCCTCTAATTTTTTATCCATAGGATCTTTGAAAGCACAACTGTCCTCAATAGGTATAGTTGTACGCTTAGCCAGAGTAGAAATAGCTCCCTCCACCTTAGGGACCGTCTGCCATGAGACCCGCATGGTGTCAGATATGGGAAACATCTTCTTAAAAACAGGAGGGGGAGCGAACGGAATACCTGGTTTATCCCACTCCTTAGTAACAATGTCCGAAATCCTCTTAGGGACCGGAAAAACATCAGTGTAAACAGGAACCTCTCAATATTTTTGGCCATTTTACACAATTTCTCTGGAACTACAATAGGGTCACAATCATCCAGAGTCGCTAAAACCTCCCTGAGCAATAAGCGGAGGTGTTCAAGCTTAAATTTAAATGCCGTCATATCTGAATCTGTCTGAGGGAACATCTTTCCTGAATCAGAAATCTCTCCCTCAGACAGCAAATCCCTCATCCCTACCTCTGAACATTGTGAGGGTATATCGGATACAGCTACTAAAGCGTCAAAAGGCTCAACATTTGTTCTTAACCCAGAGCTACTGCGCTTCCCTTGAAACCCAGGCAGTTTAGATAACACCTCTGTGAGGGTAGTATTCATAACTGAGGCCATATCTTGCAAGGTAAAAGAATTAGACGCACTAGAGGTACTTGGCGTCACTTGTGCGGGCGTTACTGGTTGTGACACTTGGGGAGAACTAGATGGCAAAACCTGATTTCCTTCTGTCTGAGAATCATCCAGTGCCAAACTCTTTTAAGTCAAAATATGCTGTTTGCAATTTATAGACATATCAGTACATGTGGGACACATTCTAAGAGGGGGTTCCACAATGGCTTCTAAACATATTGAGCAATGAGTTTCCTCAATGTCAGACATTTTGAACAGCCTAGTAATGAGACAAGCAAGCTTGGAAAACACTTTATTTAATGAAAAAACAACAATGATAAAAAACGGTACTGTGCCTTTAAGAGAAAAAAAAGGCATACACAAACTGCAAAACTGCTTGAAATTATCTCAAATTTTCCAAAATTTTTACAGTATAATCAATCACCTTTAGTAAGATTGCACCACAAGCAATTTAACCAATTAACCCCCAAATATGGAAACCGGATTGACAAAGTGTAAAAAAAACGGTAAAACCCCTGTCAGCACCTTGCTACAGCTCTGCTGTGGCGCCTACCTGCCCTTAGGGATTGGTAATGTGGGGATAAAGCTTCGATTTGGCCCAAGAAGTTCACCAGGACCCTCCGGTGTTGTAGCTTGCTGCTTGTATAGAGAAAACTGAGCAACTGAGGCGCGAAAAACATAATTTATGTAAGAACTTACCTGATAAATTCATTTCTTTCATATTAGCAAGAGTCCATGAGCTAGTGACGTATGGGATATACATTCCTACCAGGAGGGGCAAAGTTTCCCAAACCTCAAAATGCCTATAAATACACCCCTCACCACACCCACAAATCAGTTTAACGCATAGCCAAGAAGTGGGGTGATAAGAAAAAAGTGCGAAAGCATAAAAAATAAGGAATTGGAATAATTGTGCTTTATACAAAAAAACATAACCACCACAAAAAGGGTGGGCCTCATGGACTCTTGCTAATATGAAAGAAATGAATTTATCAGGTAAGTTCTTACATAAATTATGTTTTCGTTCATGTAATTAGCAAGAGTCCATGAGCTAGTGACGTATGGGATAATGATTACCCAAGATGTGGATCTTCCACGCAAGAGTCACTAGAGAGGGAGGGATAAAATAAAGACAGCCAATTCCGCTGAAAATAATCCACACCCAAAATAAAGTTTAAATCTTATAATGAAAAAAACTGATATTATAAGCAGAAGAATCAAACTGAAACAGCTGCCTGAAGTACTTTTTTTTTTTTTACCAAAAACTGCTTCAGAAGAAGAAAACACATCAAAATGGTAGAATTTAGTAAAAGTATGCAAAGAAGACCAAGTTGCTGCTTTGCAAATCTGATCAACCGAAGCTTCATTCCTAAACGCCCAGGAAGTAGAAACTGACCTAGTAGAATGAGCTGTAATCCTTTGAGGCGGAGTTTTACCCGACTCGACATAAGCATGATGAATTAAAGATTTCAACCAAGATGCCAAAGAAATGGCAGAGGCCTTCTGACCTTTCCTAGAACCGGAAAAGATAACAAACAGATAAAAATTCTTAGTAGCTTCAACATAATATTTCAAAGCTCTAACTACATCCAAAGAATGCAATGATCTCTCCTTAGAATTCTTAGGATTAGGACACAATGAAGGAACCACAATTTCTCTACTAATGTTGTTAGAATTCACAACCTTAGGTAAAAATTTAAAAGAAGTTCGCAACACCGCCTTATCCTGATGAAAAATCAGAAAAGGAGACTCACAAGAAAGAGCAGATAATTCAGAAACTCTTCTAGCAGAAGAGATGGCCAAAAGAAACAAAACTTTCCAAGAAAGTAATTTAATGTCCAATGAATGCATAGGTTCAAACGGAGGAGCTTGAAGAGCCCCCAGAACCAAATTCAAACTCCAAGGAGGAGAAATTGACTTAACAGGTTTTATACGAACCAAAGCTTGTACAAAACAATGAATATCAGGAAGATTAGCAATCTTTCTGTGAAAAAGAACAGAAAGAGCAGAGATTTGTCCTCTCAAGGAACTTGCAGACAAACCTTTATCCAAACCATCCTGAAGAAACTGTAAAATTCTCGGAATTCTAAAAGAATGCCAGGAAAAATGATGAGAAAGACAACAAGAAATGTAAGTCTTCCAGACTCGATAATATATCTTCCTAAATACAGATTTACGAGCCTGTAACATAGTATTAATCACAGAGTCAGAGAAACCTCTTTGACTAAGAATCAAGCGTTCAATCTCCATATCTTTAAATTTAAGGATTTGAGATCCTGATGGTAAAAAGGACCTTGCGACAGAAGGTCCGGTCTTAACGGAAGAGTCCACAGTTGGCAAGAGGCCATCCGGACAAGATCCGCATACCAAAACCTGTGAGGCCATGCTGGAGCCACCAGCAGAACAGACGAGCATTCCTTCAGAATCTTGGAGATTACTCTTGGAAGAAGAACTGGAGGCGGAAAGATATAGGCAGGATGATACTTCCAAGGAAGTGACAATGCATCCACTGTTTCCGCCTGAGGATCCCTGGATCTGGACAGATACCTGGGAAGTTTTTTGTTTAGATGAGAAGCCATCAGATCTATTTCTGGAAGTCCCCACATTTGAACAATCTGAAGAAATACCTCTGGGTGAAGAGACCATTTGCCCGGATGTAACGTTTGGCGACTGAGATAATCCGCTTCCCAATTGTCTATACCTGTGATATGAACCGCAGAAATTAGACAGGAGCTGGATTCCGCCCATACCAGTATTCGAGATACTTCTTTCATAGCCAGAGGACTGTGAGTCCCTCCTTGATGATTGATATATGCCACAGTTGTGACATTGTCTGTCTGAAAACAAATGAACGATTCTCTCTTTAGAAGAGGCCATGACTGAAGAGCTCTGAAAATTGCACGAAGTTCCAAAATATTGATTGGTAATCTCACCTCCTGAGATTCCCAAACCCCTTGTGCTGTCAGAGACCCCCAAACAGCTCCCCAACCTGTCAGACTTGCATCTGTTGAAATTACAGTCCAGGTCGGAGAAGGCGAAGAAGCCCCCTGAACTAAACGATGGTGATCTGTCCACCACGTCAGAGAGTGTCGTACAATCAGTTTTAAAGATATTAATTGAGATATCTTTGTGTAATCCCTGCACCACTGATTCAGCATACAGAGCTGAAGAGGTCGCATGTGAAAACGAGCAAAGGGGATCGCGTCCGATGCAGCAGTCATAAGACCTAGAATTTCCATGCATAAGGCTACCGAAGGGAATGATTGAGACTGAAGGTTTCGACAAGCTGAGATCAATTTTAGACGTCTCTTGTCTGTCAGAGACAGAGTCATGGACACTGAATCTATCTGGAAACCTAAAAAGGTTACCCTTGTCTGAGGAATCAATGAACTTTTCGGTAAATTGATCCTCCAACCATGATCTCGAAGAAACAACACAAGTCGATTCGTATGAGATTCTGCTAAATGTGAAGACTGAGCAAGTACCAAGATATCGTCCAAATAAGGAAATACCACAATACCCTGTTCTCTGATTACAGACAGAAGGGCACCGAGAACCTTTGTAAAAATTCTTGGAGCTGTTGCTAGGCCAAATGGCAGAGCCACAAACTGGTAATGCTTGTCTAGGAAAGAGAATCTCAGAAACTGATAGTGATCTGGATGAATCGGAATATGCAGATATGCATCCTGTAAATCTATTGTGGACATATAATGCCCTTGCTGAACAAAAGGCAGGATAGTCCTTATAGTTACCATTTTGAATGTTGGTATCCTTACATAACGATTCAATATTTTTAGATCCAGAACTGGTCTGAAGGAATTCTCCTTCTTTGGTACAATGAAGAGATTTGAATAAAACCCCAGCCCCTGTTCCAGAACTGGAACTGGCATAATTACTCCAGCCAACTCTAGATCTGAAACACATTTCAGAAATGCTCGAGCCTTCGCTGGATTTCCTGGGACACGGGAAAGAAAAAATCTCTTTGCAGGAGGCCTTATTTTGAAGCCAATTCTGTACCCTTCTGAAACAATGTTCTGAATCCAAAGATTGTGAATTGAACTGATCCAAATTTCTTTGAAAAATCGTAATCTGCCCCCTACCAGCTGGGCTGGAATGAGGGCCGCACCTTCATGTGGACTTGGGAGCTGGCTTTTGTTTTCTAAAAGGCTTGGATTTATTCCAGACTGGAGATGGTTTCCAAACTGATACCGCTCCTGTGGGTGAAGGATCAGGCTTTTGTTCCTTATTGTGACGAAAGGAACGAAAACGATTATTAGACCTAAATTTACCTTTAGATTTTTTATCCTGTGGTAAAAAAGTTCCTTTCCCTCCAGTAACAGTTGAGATAATAGAATCCAACTGAGAACCAAATAATTTATTACCCTGGAAAGAAAGGGAAAGCAAAGTTGACTTAGAAGACATATCAGCATTCCATGTTTTAAGCCATAAAGCTCTTCTAGCTAAAATAGCTAGAGACATATACCTGACATCAACTCTAATGATATCAAAGATGGCATCACAAATAAAGTTATTAGCATGTTGAAGAAGATTAACAATGCTATGAGAATTATGATCTGTTACTTGTTGCGCTAAAGCTTCTAACCAAAAAGTTGAAGCTGCAGCAACATCCGCTAAAGATATAGCAGGTCTAAGAAGATTACCTGAACATAAGTAAGCTTTTCTTAGAAAGGATTCAATCTTCCTATCTAAAGGATCCTTAAAGGAAGTACTATATGCCGTAGGAATAGTAGTACGTTTAGCAAGAGTAGAGACAGCCCCATCAACCTTAGGGATTTTGTCCCAAAATTCTAATCTGTCAGATGGCACAGGATATAATTGCTTAAAACGTTTAGAAGGAGCAAATGAATTACCCAAATTATTCCATTCCCTGGAGATTACTTCAGAAATAGCATCAGGGACAGGAAAAACTTCTGGAATAACTACAGGAGATTTAAAAACCTTATTTAAACGTTTAGATTTAGTATCAAGAGGACCAGAATCCTCTATTTCTAATGCAATTAAGACTTCTTTAAGTAAAGAACGAATAAATTCCATTTTGAATAAATATGAAGATTTATCAGCATCAACCTCAAACAGAATCCTCTGAACCAGAGGAATCATTATCAGAATCAGAATGATGATGTTCATTTAAAAATTCATCTGAAAAATGAGACGTTTTAAAAGACCTTTTACGTTTACTAGAAGGAGGAATAACAGACATAGCCTTCTTAATGGATTTAGACACAAAATCTCTTATGTTAACAGGAACACTCTGAGTATTAGATGTTGATGGAACAACAACAGGTAATGTAACATTACTAAAGGAAATATTATCTGCATTAACAAGTTTGTCATGACATTCATTACAAACAACAGCTGGAGGAACAGATACCACAAGTTTACAGCAGATACACTTAACTTTGGTAGATCCAGCACCAGGCAGCGATTTTCCAGAAGTATCTTCTGACTCAGGGTCAATCTGGGACATCTTGCAATATGTAATAGAAAAAACAACATATAAAGCAAAATTGATCAAATTCCTTAAATGACAGTTTCAGGAATGGGAGAAAATGCCAGTGAACAAGCTTCTAGCAACCAGAAGCAATAAATAATGAGACTTAAATAATGTGGAGACAATAGTGACGCCCATATTTTTTAGCGCCAAAAATGACGCCACATCCGGAACGCCGACACTTTTGGCGCAAAAAACGCCAAAAATGACGCAACTTCCGACGACACGTATGACGCCGGAAACAGAAATTTTTTTTTGCGCCAAAAAAGTCTGCGCCAAGAATGACGCGATAAAATGAAGCATTTTCAGCCCCTGCGAGCCTAACAGCCCACAGGGAAAAAAGTCAAATTTTAAGGTAAGAAAAAAATTGATTTATTCATATGCATTATCCCAAATATGAAACTGACTGTCTGAAATAAGGAACGTTGAACATCCTGAGTCAAGGCAAATAAATGTTTGAACACATATATTTAGAACTTACCCCAGGACACTCATCTACATGTAGTAGAAAGCCAAACCAGTACTGAAACTAGAATCAGTAGAGGTAATGGTATATATAAGAGTATATCGTCGATCTGAAAAGGGAGGTAAGAGATGAATCTCTACGACCGATAACAGAGAACCTATGAAATAGACCCCGTAGAAGGAGATCATTGAATTCAAATAGGCAATACTCTCCTCACATCCCTCTGACATTCACTGCACGCTGAGAGGAAAACCGGGCTACAACCTGCTGCAGAGCGCATATCAACGTAGAATCTAGCACAAACTTACTTCACCACCTCCATAGGAGGCAAAGTTTGTAAAACTGATTTGTGGGTGTGGTGAGGGGTGTATTTATAGGCATTTTGTGGTTTGGGAAACTTTGCCCCTCCTGGTAGGAATGTATATCCCATACGTCACTAGCTCATGGACTCTTGATAATTACATGAAAGAAATAGGCCCCGCCCATCTCACTCGATGTTACTAAGGCCTTCAAAGAAACATACCAAGCGTTTTTACAGCCATGTGGGTTATAAAAACCCCAAAAAGCCAAGTGTACCCTCAATACAGTTGTCCCTTAAAGTGTTATAAACCGTACTCCCAGAACACACAACCGTTTGCTATATCTGATTCAAACTGAGTGTCAACCATAAGTTTAGCCCCTTTATGCAAGCTTAGTAATGCCCCTTATAAGACTAGGATTACTGCTTACCCTTCCCTCATGGGGATACTGTCAGCCTTTCTGAAATATCACAGTCTCTCCAGAAAAAATGATTGAACATACCTCATTGCTGTATAGCAAGAAACTGTTCCTCACACTGAAGTTTTCATGTACTCCTCAGCTTCTGTGGGAACAGCAGTGGACCTTAGTTACAAATGCTAAGATCATCATCCTCTAGGCAGAAATCTTCATCCATCTCCTGCCTGAGAGTAAATGGTACACACCGGTACCATTTAAAAATAAACTCTTGCTTGAAGAAAAATATAAACTAACAGTTTAACACCTCTTTCACTTTACCCTTCCTGCTTAGAGCCGGGAAAGAGAATGACTGGGGGGTGGAGTTAAGGGGGGAGCTATATAGACAGCTCTGCTGTTGGTGCTCTCTTTGCCACTTCCTGTTAGGAAATATAATATCCCACAAGTAAGGATGAAACCGTGGACTCGGTACATCTTGCAAAAGATATATAGCCAGAATATAAATATACTTTCCTTAGATAAGATTCAATCTTCCTATATAAAGGATCCTTAAAAGAAGTACTATCTTCCATAGGAATAGTAGTACGTTTAGCAAGAGTAGAAATAGCCCCATCAACCTTAGGGACTTTTCCCCAAAACTCAAAATTAGCAACTGGTAAAGTATATAACTTCTTAAACCTAGGAGGAGGATTAAAAGAAGCACCAGGCTTAGACCATTCCTTAGTAATCGCATCAGAAACCACATCTGGAACAGGAAAAACCTCATGAGTAATTACAGAAGGTTTAAAAACAAAATTTAAACGTTTACTGGTTTTGTTATCAAGAGGATCAGACTTCTCAATACCCAAAGTAACCAATACTTCTTTCAACATTGAATATATCAAATCTTAAAAAGATAAAAATTTATCAATTTGAATGTCTGAAGTAGGATCTTCTGAAGCAGAGAAATCCTCTTCAGAGGAGGATATTTCAGTATGTTGTTGGTCATCACAAGTGTCATCAGTTTTATGAGAAGTTTTAAAAGACCTTTTACATTTATTAGAAGGCGAAATAGCAGACATAGCCTTCTGTATTGCATCAGCAATATAATTTTTCATATCAACAGGGATATCATGTACATTAGATGTTGAAGGAACAACAGGAGCTGTGCAAGTACTAACAGAAACACTATCGGCATGCAAAATCTTATTATGACAACTGTTACATAATATAGCCGGAGATAAAATCTCAGCTTGCTTACAACAGATATACTTAGCTTTGGTAGAACTGTGTTCAAGCAGCATGGCTCCTACAGCAGCTTCTGCTACAGGATCAGACAGACATCTTGCAAAATGTAAAAAAAAAAAAACAACATTTAAACAAAATATCCAATTTCCTCATATAGCAGTTTCAGGAATGGGAAAAAATGCATATGCTAAATAAGCAAAAAAAAAGCAAACCGCATAGCCCTCTAGAATATAAAGAGAGCAGGGAACATAAAGGAAGTAGGGTAATATAACCAAAAAAATATTTGGCGCCAAGTATGACGCAAAATGATTTTTTTTTTGGCGCCAAACAACTGTAAATGACGCAACTCGCATCATAAGCACGATTTCACGCCAAACTAACGTCAATAAAGACACAGGGTATGACGAAACTTGCGACACTATAGACGCAAATTTGTGGCAAAAAATTTTGCAACAAAAATGACGCAATTAATAACAGCATTTTGCGCCCTCGCGAGTCTAGATTTGCCCGCGAAATTTAAGGAAAAACAAGTCAAATTTGGAAAAGAATAAACCCCAGGTAACAATTTTAAAAAATAACTTCCTAAAACATGATTCTCAAACTGAAACTGTAAAGGGAAATACAGACCTGACAAAGCGCCAAACATAGCTGAGTGTGTCTTAAATAATGATACATACTTACCGAAGACACCCATCCACATGTAGCAGACAGCCAAACCAGTACAGAAAACTATCAGCAGAGGTAATGGTATATAAGAGTATATCGTCGATCTGAAAAGGGAGGTAGGAGATGAATCCCTACAACCGATAACAGAGAACCCTTGAAAAGATTTCCCATGAGAGAAACCATAAAAATCAACAGGCAATACTCTCTTCACGTCCCTCTGACAAACACTGTACTCTGAGAGAAATTGGGCTTCAGAATGCTTAGAAGCGCTTATAGAAGAAATCATAAAAATAAAGCACAAACTTACTTCATTACCTCCATAGGAGGCAAAGTTTGTAAAACTGAAGCATGTGTGTGGTGGGAGGTGTATTTATAGCCATTCAAAGTTTGGGAAACTTTGCCCCCTCCAGGTAGGAATGTATATCCTATACGTTACTAGCTCATGGACTCTTTCCATTTACATGAAAGAAACTGCATTTTGCGTCCTTGCGAGCCTAGTTTGCCCGTGAAAATTTAGAAAAACAAAGTCAAATTGAAAGAACTGGAACCCCAGGTAAGAAATAAATAATCGTCCTCAAACAAATTCCATACTGCAGAAAAGGGAAATATACATAGACCTGACTCTTGGCAAATATAAGTAAATACATATTCTGTAGTTAAAACTTTATAACAAAGCGCCAAACATAGCTGAGAGTGTCTTAAAAAATTATACATACTTACCAGAAGACACCCATCCACATATAGCAGACAGTCAGACCAGTACTGAAAAATATCAGCAGAAGTAATGGTATAGGAGTATAACGTTGATCAGAAAAGGGAGGCAGGGGATGAATCCCTGCGACCGATAGAGCCTTCGAAAGGATTTCCCATGGGTGAAACCACTAAATCAATAGGCAATACTCCCATCACATCCCTCTGACAAACTCTGTACTTAGAGGAATTGGGTTTCACAATGCTAAGAAGCGCCTATCACAGAAGAAATCAAGCACAACTTACTTCACCACCTCCATGGGAAGCAAAGTTTTTAAAACTGAGGTGTGTGTTGGGAGGTGTATTTATAGGCATTTTAAGGTTTGGGAAACTTTACCCCTCCTGGTAGGAATGTATATCCCATATGTCACTAGCTCATGGAATCTTGCCACTTACATGAAAGAAAGTTTAAAAATAAAAAGACTGCACTTTTTTAATGAAAGTAAATTGGACAGTTTAAAATTGCATGCTCAATCTGAATAATGAAAGTTTAATTTTGACTTGAGTGTCCCTTTAAAATGATTTTTGCCTGAACTTTTAATTTCTGCCTGCAGGTGTCACTGTTTCTTTCTGACAATGTAAATATTTACTATGTTCCTCTCTTGAATTTCCTCCCCCTTCCTGATCTCAAGTGTGGTACAGGGTAAAAGCATATTGCAGAAAAGCTAAGTCAGGGCTTAACAAATGTATTTTAAGTCTAGGAGCCAACCAATATACTTAGGGGCCATTCATTTTTTTTTTTCTTAAAAAAAAGTGTGTATGTATGCCAACCTGCAAAAACTAATTTCAGGGAGGTGGCTTCACTGGCTACTACGTTATGCTCCCCCCCCCCCGGTTATATGCTGGACACCTAGAAACCCGAAATGAGAAACTTATTAAAGTAGCTTCCCACTAAACTCACAAAAAAAGTAGCTTTATTGCACAACCACATACAACAAACCTATTTTCCAGTGATTTTATGCTCGTTGAATGCTAAAATATTTTAGAATACAAAGTTTAATTATGTGCAGTATATAAGGCAGCATTTGTGTTTTAATTTATTAAAATCAGTGGGGGCATTTTGGCTACTGATGCATACATTGAGGGTTCCATAGTGTCCCAGCTTGAGAAGTACTCAGTATAGTTGTCCCTGTACGACTTTCGGATTTTGTATCTGGAACCGTGTGTGATTTTGAGAGGCTATTTTTAATTATGTTTTCTACTCAAAGTAGTCAGTTTGATAAGAATCTGACAGCAGGTGTGTATCTTCTCCCTCACATGGGTGTACTCTTTGCCCTCTTTCTCAGTTCTCACTCAGCCTATGCTGCCTGCTGCTCATTCTCCTCCTCCCCCAAGAAGCTCATCGCTGCCTCCAAACAGCAGGAGGGAGGGTGGCAGACACAAAATACACAAAGTAAAGACAGACTTGCTGTGATGCCTTCCTGCTCGATGTCACCGCAACTCAAGGCATTCCCTAAAGAAACACTTTCAGGATTTGGGCCATGTTGGATCATGGTACTTAAAATTTCTGGAAGACTGCATTTCATTTGCAGGCATTAGGGAGCCACTATTACAATGAGTCTGATGTATGTCAATTTCCTCACCCTTCCTGATCTCCAGTGTGGTACAGGGTAAAAGCATATTGCAGAAAAGGTAAGTCAGGACTTAAATTTATTTTAAGAGCCAACCAAAATACTTAGGAGCCAGATTTTTTTTTTTGTTCTTTGATAAATGTGTGTATATGTCTGTGTGCACATATATATATATATATATATATATATATATATATGCGAATATGTACTGTATGTGCGTGGGTGTGCGTATGTACAGTATGTGTGTATATATAAATATACATGTATGTGTGCGTGCACGTATGTATCTCTCCCCTTCAGGAAGCAAATAGTATACATCAGCAGTATAAGCATGGACCAGCAGCCCCTCCCAAATAAGCACATAGACCCCAGCAGTACAGTAGAGCAGGTTCCCAAGCATTTACTTATTCCCAGCTAAACCTCAGCGTTACCCGGACCCACAGGGAATATCATTTGTCCACGTCACTACCCGACGTCATCCGGAAGTAACCAACAGTTACGAGGACAGCTTATGCCGCTACTGAAGGAAAGTGGAATGCCTGCCCTGACAGGAGCCGAGGTCAGAGTGGTAACAAGAAGGCTGATGGCATGGGGAGCCAGACGGGAGAAAGGAACTGCTGCAGATATCTGGTGAACGATCCACTGCCATTTTTCTAAGCCTACACCACATGAAAGATCTTCTCCGGGTGAGTGTTTCTATATTGCTTTAAACGGACAACGCTTGTGACTTTGTTTTGAGCTGCAAAGTAGGACTTTTTGTACATATATGCAGGTTCCCAGGCAGACTGACAAGGTGGGAACATACAGTAGACATCAGCGAGGCTGTACATTAACTTGTCCTCATGCACACTGAGTAAGGGCAACAAACACAGCAACACCGGCTCCTCAGCCACTGCAGAAAACACAGGCTTAATTCTAACCAAAGCCTGACAAAATGCCTGGACGTCTGGAACCTCTGCCAGACGCTTGTGCAAAAGGACAGAGCAGAAATCTGTCCTTTTAAAGAACTAGCTGATAATCCTTTGTCCAAACCCTCTTGGAGAAAGGACAATATCCTAGGAATCCTAACCTTACTCCATGAGTAATTCTTGGATTCACACCAATAAAGATATTTGCGCCATATCTTATGGTAGATTTTCCTGGTGACAGGCTTTCATGCCTGTATTAAGGTATCAATGACTGACTCGGAGAAGCCACGCCTTGATAGGATCAAGCATTCAATCTCCATGCAGTCAGTCTCAGAGAAATTAGATTTGGATGATTGAAAGGACCTTGTATTAGAAGGTCCTGCCTCAGAGGCAGAGTCCATGGTGGAAGAGATGACATGTCCACCTGGTCTGCATACCAGGTCCTGCGTGGCCACGCAGGCGCTATCAGAATCACTGATGCTCTCTCCTGCTTGACTTTGGCAATCAGTCGAGGGAGCAGAGGAAACTGTGGATACACATAAGCCAGGTTGAAAAACCAAGGAGCTGCTAGAGCATCTATCAGCGTCGCTCCCGGGTCCCTGGACCTGGATCCGTAACAAGGAAGCTTGGCGTTCTGGCGAGACGCCATGAGATCCAGTTCTGGTTTGCCCCAACGATGGATCAGTTGAGCAAACACCTCCGGATGGAGTTCCCACTCCCCCGGATGAAAAGTCTGACTTAGAAAATCCGCCTCCCAGTTCTCTACGCCTGGGATGTGGATCGCTGACAAATGGCAAGAGTGAGACTCTGCCCAGCGAATTATCTTTGAGACTTCTAACATCGCTAGGGAACTCCTGGTTCCCCCTTGATGGTTGATGTAAGCCACAGTCGTGATGTTGTCCGACTGAAATCTGATGAACCTCAGGGTTGCTAACTGAGGCCAAGCTAGAAGAGCATTGAATATTGCTCTTAACTCCAGAATATTTATTGGGAGGAGTTTCTCCTCCTGAGTCCACGATCCCTGAGCCTTCAGGGAGTTCCAGACTGCGCTCCAACCTAGAAGGCTGGCATCTGTTACAATCGTCCAATCTGGCCTGCGAAAGGTCATACCCTTGGACAGATGGACCCGAGATAGCCACCAGAGAAGAGAATCTCTGGTCTCTTGATCCAGATTTAGTAGAGGGGACAAATCTGAGTAATCCCCATTCCACTGACTTAGCATGCATAATTGCAGCGGTCTGAGATGCAGGCGCGCAAATGGCACTATGTCCATTGCCGCTACCATTAAGCCGATTACTTCCATGCACTGAGCCACTGACGGACGTGGAATGGAATGAAGGACACGGCAAGCATTTAGACGTTTTGATAACCTGGACTCAGTCAGGTAGATTTTCATCTCTACAGAATCTATAAGAGTCCCTAGGAAGGAGACTCTTGTGAGTGGGGATAGAGAACTCTTTTCCACGTTCACTTTCCACCCATGCGACCTCAGAAATGCCAGAACTATCTCTGTATGAGACTTGGCAATTTGAAAGCTTGACGCCTGTATCAGGATGTCGTCTAGATACGGAGCCACCGCTATGCCTCGCGGTCTTAGAACCGCCAGAAGTGAGCCCAGAACCTTTGTAAAGATTCTCGGGGCTGTAGCCAACCCGAAGGGAAGAGCTACAAATTGGTAATGCCTGTCTAGAAAGGCAAACGTTAGGAACCGATGATGATCTTTGTGAATCGGTATGTGAAGGTAGGCATCCTTTAAGTCCACTATGGTCATGTACTGACCCTCTTGGATCATGGGTAGGATAGTCCGAATAGTTTCCATTTTGAATGATTGAACTCTGAGGAATTTGTTTAAGATCTTTAGATCCAAGATTGGTCTGAAGGTTCCCTCTTTCTTGGGAACCACAAACAGATTTTAATTAAAACCCCTGTCCCTGTTCCGTCCGCGGAACTGGATGGATCACTCCCATTACTAGGAGGTCTTGTACACAGCTTAGGAATGCCTCTTTCTTTATCTGGTTTGCTGATAACCTTGAAAGGTGAAATCTCCCTTGTGCAGGAGAAGCTTTGAAGTCCAGAAGATATCCCTGAGATATGATCTCCAACGCCCAGGGATCCTGAACATCTCTTGCCCACGCCTGGGCGAAGAGAGAAAGTCTGCCCCCCACTAGATCCGTTTCCGGATAGGGGGCCGTTCCTTCATGCTGTCTTGGGGGCAGCAGCAGGTTTTCTGGCCTGCTTGCCCTTGTTCCAGGACTGGTTAGGTTTCCAGGCCTGTCTGGAATGAGCAACAGTTCCCTCTTGTTTTGAAGCGGAGGAAGTTGATGCTGCTCCTGCCTTGAAATTTCGAAAGGCACGAAAATTAGACTGTTTGGCCTTTGATTTGGCCCTGTCCTGAGGAAGGGTATGACCCTTGCCTCCAGTAATGTCAGCAATAATTTCCTTCAAGCTAGGCCCGAATAAGGTCTGCCCCTTGAAAGGAATGTTGCGTAATTTAGACTTTGAAGTCACGTCAGCTGACCAGGATTTAAGCCATAGCGCCCTGCGCGCCTGGATGGCGAATCCGGAATTCTTAGCCGTTAGTCAAATGAACAATAGCATAAGAAACAAATGAGTTAGCTAGCTTAAGCGTTCTAAGCTTGTCAATAATTTCCTCCAATGGAGCTGTATGGATGGCCTCTTCCAGGGCCTCAAACCAGAATGCCGCCGCAGCAGTGACAGGCGCAATGCATGCAAGGGGCTGCAAAATAAAACCTTGTTGAATAAACATTTTCTTAAGGTAACCCTCTAATTTTTTGTCCATTGGATCTGAAAAAGCACAACTGTCCTCAACCGGGATAGTGGTACGCTTTGCTAAAGTAGAAACTGCTCCCTCCACCTTAGGGACCGTCTGCCATAAGTCCCGTGTAGTGGCGTCTATTGGAAACATTTTTCTAAATATAGGAGGTGGGGAAAAGGGCACACCAGGTCTATCCCACTCCTTGCTAATAATTTCTGTAAGCCTTTTAGGTATAGGAAAAACGTCAGTACACACCGGCACCGCATAGTATCTATCCAGCCTACACAAATTCTCTGGAATTGCAACTGTGTTACAGTCAGAGCAGCTAATACCTCCCCAAGCAATACACGGAGGTTCTCAAGCTTAAATTTAAAATTAGAAATCTCTTAATCAGGCTTCCCTGAGTCAGAGATGTCACCCACAGAATGAAGCTCACCGTCCTCATGTTCTGCATACTGTGACGCAGTATCAGACATGGCTCTTACAGCATTTGCGCGCTCTGTATCTCTCCTAACCCCAGAGCTATCGCGCTTGCCTCTTAATTCAGGCAATCTAGATAATACCTCTGACAGGGTATTATTCATGATTGCAGCCATGTCCTGCAAAGTAATCGCTATGGGCGTCCCTGATGTAATGGGCGCCATATTAGCGTGCATCCCCTGAGCGGGAGGCGAAGGGTCTGACACGTGGGGAGAGTTAGTCGGCATAACTTCCCCCTCGACAGAACCCTCTGGTGATAATTCTTTTATAGATAAAGACTGATCTTTACTGTTTAAGGTGAAATCAATACTTTTAGTACACATTCTCCTTTGGGGCTCCACCATGGCTTTCAAACATAATGAACAAGTAGGTTCCTCTGTATCAGAAATGTTTAAACAGACTATCAAGCTTGGAAAACACTTTAAAACAAGTTTACAAGCAATATAAAAAACGTTACTGCACCTTTAAGAAACACAAATTTTGTCCAAATTTGAAATAACAGTGAAAAAAGGCAGTTACACCAACGAAATTTTTACAGTGTATGTAACAAGTTAGCAGAGTATTGCACCCACTTGCAAATGGATGATTAACCCCTTAATACCAAAAACGGAATAACAAATGACAAAAACGTTTTTTAAACAGTCACAACAACTGCCACAGCTCTACTGTGGCTTTTTACCTCCCTCAATACGACTTGAAGCCTTTTGAGCCCTTCAGAGAAGTCCTGGAACATGCAGGAAGAAGCTGGATGTCTGTCTAATTTTTCTGCGCAAAAAAGCGCTAAAATAGGCCCCTCCCACTCATATTACAACAGTGGAAAGTCTCCAGGAACTGTTTCTAGGCAAAATTCAAGCCAGCCATGTGGAAAAAACTAGGCCCCAATAAGTTTTATCACCAAACATATATAAAAAACGATTAAACATGCCAGCAAACGTTTTAAAACACACTTTTATAAGAGTATGTATCTCTATTAATAAGCCTGATACCAGTCGCTATCACTGCATTTAAGGCTTTACTTACATTACTTCGGTATCAGCAGCATTTTCTAGCAAATTCCATCCCTAGAAAAATATTTTAACTGCACATACCTTATTGCAGGAAAAACTGCACGCTATTCCCCCTCTGAAGTTACCTCACTCCTCAGAACATGTGAGAACAGCAAAGGATCTTAGTTACTTCTGCTAAGATCATAGAAAACGCAGGCAGATTCTTCTTCCAAATACTGCCTGAGATAAACAGTACACTCCGGTACCATTTAAAAATAAACTTTGATTGAAGAAATAAACTAAGTATAAAACACCACAGTCCTCTTACGACCTCCATCTTAGTTGAGAGTTGCAAGAGAATGACTGGATATGGCAGTGAGGGGAGGAGCTATATAGCAGCTCTGCTGTGGGTGATCCTCTTGCAACTTCCTGTTGGGAAGGAGAATATCCCATAAGTAATGGATGATCTGTGGACTGGATACACTTAACAAGAGAAATAAAGCTCTGCCTCTGGGGGGACACTGTTCCACAGCTCAGAGTGGGTATCAGGAAGAGGTAATTTCTTAAAAGCAAGGGGGCAAACTGTACCATAAGCTTCTCACCTTCCTTAGAAATGTCAGCCTCCAAAGAAGGGACAGGGGAAAAAATAAAAAATCTTAGTCCGGGCTTTTGGTCTAAAAATGGATATATAATTTCTGTACAGGTTTCTCAGCCAGTTTAGATTCCATTACAACCAAAGTTCTTAGAACTTTCTTAAAAGGACACTGCTCCCAAATTTTTTCTTTCGTGATTCAGAGAGCATGCAATTTTAAGCAACTATTATCAATTTTTCTTTGTTCTCTTGCTATCTTTATTTGAATAAGGCATCTAAGCTATTTTTTGGTTCAGTACCCTGGACAGAGCTTGTTTATTGATGGGTTAATGTATCCACCAATCAGCGAGAATAACCCATGTTGTTCACCAAAAATGGGCCGGCATCTAAACTTACATTCTTGCATTTCAAATAAAGATAACAAGAGAATTAAGAAAATTTAAAAGGAGTAAATTAGAAAGTTGCTTAAAATTGCATGCTCCATCTGAATCACAAAAGAAAAAAATTGGGTTTAGTGTCCCTTTAAGCAAATACCTTAGATGTTCCTTCTGTAATCTGAAATTAAAATCCTCATCCTCCTGGTCAGTGTCCCAAGGGGAATCAGAGGATGAAAGTTCACCCTCTGTGCTAGACAAGGATTAGTCATCAGAAGCTTGCAATTGTCTAGAAGAACACATAGCAACTGAATCGCTGGTTCTAGATTCAGAAGAACAATGTTTAACTTTTCTCTTGCGCTTACCGGCAGGTCACAGACCTCCCAGAGCCACTGACACATCAGATTGCAGCTTGGAAGTGAAATCTGGGGACAAGGAAGTCATGCCACCCTGAGGTAGAGGGTTAGTCATGCATACAACAGTATTCAGTGAATTAGGACTCACCAACTGAGATTGTGGGAGTAAAGCAGTGGAGGATACTGCATTATCCTGAGTGTTAGGGTGAGAAATGAGGGCAGGGGATACTGCAGTATTTTGAGGGTTAGGGCTCAAGAACTGGAGAACCGAAGAATCCTCTGATGGTTCCCCTTCAGTCAAAAAAGTATCTTGCTCAATAGATCCAGGTTGCACCATTTCACCCCAGATATTCACAGTGCCAGTAAATAAAAAAGACCCAAATAGGGACAAAACTATTCACCCATATAAGAAGTTGCTCACAAAATAAACTTACTGTGTATTGGTAAAAACTACCCATTGTAATGCCTAAAGCTCCGGTCAGAGTCTTCACTCCTAGAGAATAGGGACTGGATGTCCCAGCACTCCCTCTGTGTTGATCTAATGCTGTGCTGGAGCAGCGCTGAGCATGGGATTAAAGGGATATGAAACCCAATTATTTTTTTCTTTAATGATTCAGATAGAGCACGACATTTTAAGCAACTTTCTAATTTACTCCTATAACATTTTCTTCGTTCTCTTGGCACTTCTGGTTGCTGACTGAACACATGCGTGAGCCAATGACAATCAGTATATATATGAATACACGAATCAGCAACTAGAACCTAGGTTCTTTGCTGCTCCTAAGCTTTTTATATATAAACCTTTCAACAAAGGATAACATGAGAAGGAAGCAAATTAAATATAAGTAAATTGGAAAGTTGTTTAAAATTGTATTCTCTATCAGAATCATGAAAGAAAATTTTTGGGTATCATGTCCCTTTAAGGGCCGGAACACACTGCAAGCTTGTACTGCAGTGAGAAGAGATTTTTCACTCTCAAAACGCAGCTAGACGCAGTGTGAGGTTGTGTCCCACTTAAAAACCCATTTGTTGAAAACGCACTAAGAGGCACAAGCTGCCTGAAGAGCTCCGGCATGGGTCTCATACCGGAGCGCAGACAATCGATGTGCTTAGGGGCAATAACCATGACCGAGGATAAAGCAATAAAGTGTTTAAATACACTGCCTGCAAACACTAACTTTCAGATACTCCCAGCACTAGCCAGATTGGAGATAAATGATGTGCACGTCAGATACACAAATTTACTCCCACACCTGACAACCAGACATAGCTTGTACAGTGGGTTCAGGGTAATGAAGACACCTTCATGCTGCTGTGTCACAGCTGTCAGAAAAAAACATAGGTCCTGCAAGAGTACACTAGACGCCAGCTCCACTGTCACTGACAGGACCCATATAGGAGTGCAGCACAGACTCACTTCAAGGAAGCTTAGGAACTTCCCTGCGACCTCATGTCTGTTTAGTCCTATACCCAAAGCATGAGATTAACAAGGACAGCACTAACTTCTTCCTACCGTTTCCAATAGGAAATATCCATATTGGGTTGTTTGTTATTTTATGTAAAGCACATCTATCTCTGCCTAAATACAAGACAAGGCAAATAACTACTGGGAGGCAGGGCCGCCACTAGAAATTTTGGGGCCCCTGACTTAACCATTGATCAGGGCCCCCCCCCCCCTTTGACATGTGCAATTTTTGACCAAGTGACTAAAACGTATATGCACTTTATTCTTAAGTGTCTATTTAAACTTGGAAATGTTGTAAAGGTAGTAACATACACTGAAACACACACACACTCACACATAAGGATTCACATATAGACACTCTAGCACAGTGGTTCTCGACCAAAGTGACCTCAAGGCCCGGTTAATTTGAGTTGGACATGTCCAGGGTCCGGTAGATATAGATATATATTAATTAAGCAGCAGAAGCGGGCTGGTGATCAGACAGGCAAATAGGACCTGGGCCGAGGGACCAGCAAGTAGGGGGCCCTCAAATGGCATCTCCACTCCTGGTGCGTTCCTTAAAAGGGACACTGAACCCACTTTTTTTCTTTTGTGATTCAGATAGAACATGCAACTTTCTAATTTACTCCTATTATCAATTTTTCTATGTTCCCTTGCTATCTTTATTTGAAAAAGAAGGCATCTAAGCTATTTTTTGGTTTAGGACCCTGGACAGCACTTGTTTATTGGTGGGTAAATTTATCCACCAATCAGCAAGAACAACCCAAGTTGTTCACCAAAAATGGGCTGGAATTTAAACTTACATTCTTGATTTTTAAATAAAGATACCAAGAGAATGAAGAACATTTGATAATAGGAGTAAATTAGAAAGTTGCTTAAAATTTCATGCTCTATGTGAATCACAAAAGAAAAAAAAATTGGGTTCAGTGTCCCTTTAAGCTGGAGTTTTCAGTTGCCCTATCAGTAACTAAGCAGTTAAGTGTGGGTTTAGTGGGGGCCCTGGAGTGTAGGGGGTCCTGCTAGGGGTCTGTTGCTGTGAGGGCCATGGAGTGTGGGGTCTGGCCCTGAAGGTTGGAGGCCCTTTCTCTGGCCCTTAATGTTGGGAGTCCTGGCACTGGAGGTTGAGGGGCATGTTGGGGGCAGGGCAGGGAGGCTACCATGTTCATTTGCATAGCATTGAATACATTTGGGTCAGTGTGAGACAGTTTTCCTGGGGCCTTGATTGGTCTCAGTCTGCCCCTGGTGTGCAGTGGGGGCATGACAGGTCAGGGCCCACCAGCAGGGCTATCACGGCCCGGTACTGGGCCACGGCCCGGCTGTTGAGAAACCAGGCTCTAGCAAACACCCAAAGAAACTCAGACACAGACACCCAAACAGACACTTAGCACTTGTTTACATTGACCTGACAAGTAATGAGGTAAACTACAGTTTTGTAAAAAAAGGAGATTTAGAAAACAAAATATGGAGTTCTGATTATCTTTTTGTAAAGGAAGATGACAACTAAATGATGACAACAGCATGCAGTGGCTGAAAGGAAGGGCCCTGAACTGCCTAAACAATAATTTAAAGGTTAAATGGTAGATTGGTGACTTCCGGAAAGGTCTCATTAGTCTCAAAGTCTGTAGAAAGATGTGAATAATCAGTAGTAAGGTCAAAATGTCCTAAAAAGGAACAGACAATGGACACACACACAAACTCAAACTTGCACATACACCCAAGGAAACACCAACAGAGACAGCCTCAGAAAACACACAAAGACATACACACACACACAGAGACACCCACAGAAAATACAAAAAGACATACATACACACCCTCACTGAGACATCCACAGAAAACACACAAAGACATACACACACCCTCACAGAGACACCCACAGAAAATACACACCCTCACAGAGACATCCACAAAAAACACAGACATACACACACACACACACACTCACAGAGACATCCACAGAAAACACAGACATACGCACCCACCCTCACAGAGGCATCCAGAGAAAATACACAAAGACAAACACACGCCCACCCTCACAGAGACACCCATAGAAAAACCTAAAAGACATATGCACACACCCTCACACACATCCACAGAAAATGCACAAAGACATACACACCCACCCTCACAGATATACCAACAGAAAAAAAATACATACACACTCATAGAGACACAAACCAAAGCACAAAGACATAAACACAGACACCCACAGAAACACTCACAGGAGGAAACATTTATGCACCTTGCATCCCCTAAATCAACAGTGTGTGACATGCATGATAAAAAAAATGCAGAAATTAAGAGATCACTTTTTAAAGAATCATATTTGTAAATGTGCAAACAAAAATAATTCTGTGAATTCAAAATTGTACATTAATGATCTGTGTAGATGGCTAGATGAAGAAAAGTACTTTTAAAAGGTTGACATATGTTTGTTTGATATTTTCCCCATTTTCCCCAACCAAGAGCACCACTTCAAATATAGTGTACACACATTCCCATCTGTCAGCTGTACTTGTGGATTTTGAAAATGCTGTACTCTATATGGTCTTGGTGGAACCATAAGCTGTGGTACTCATACCATTAGATCTGGTTAAATGCAGGATTTAAGCTTGTTGGCATGCATTTCAAAATTAAGTCAGCTGTAGAGTAAACTGAACAGTTTTAAGTTAACCTGTCTCATTTCCAACACTGAGCAATCTTAGTCTGAGAGTATAACATGTTATGCAGATGTAAAAATCTTAGATAAAATGCCTCCTTGTATATGGAAAGTCCTTGCATAAAGGGGCAGTAAAATGGAATCTAATATATATCATTTGTGTATTGAGGAGGAAACATTTCTGCATGGTTTTAAATATAGAATTTCTACAGCATTGTCAAATAATCATAAATACACTGCTGCTAAAAAAAAAATGTGTTTTTATGGACCCCTGGCCCCACCATACAACTACTACCACACTGAAGTTACAATCTTAAATTGCACAAAGAAATAAAAAAACATTTGCTAAGTAATTCCTACCTCCTCTGCAAATGAAAGTGATCAGCCGTCTGACTCAGGCACACACTCTACAAACAAAGTGCCAAGTCTGTCTCACACTGTGCATAGTGGTTTAGTGCACACTCAGAAATCCTCTCAAATGCTAATACTTTACTCCTTGTAATAACATTTCCCATGCTCAATTAGCACTCTTCTGTAGTACCCACTGGTGGCTGCCAAAATTTAAAAAAAAAAAAATTTTTTTTTTTTTAGTTCTTGCCTCATGGGGCCCCCCTAGCCCATTGGGCCCCTGACAGGAGTCACCCCTGTCACCCCCTGATGGCGGCCCTGCTGGGAGGGATCGTTGAAACTCTGGTTAGGAGTCTTTACCTTCCCCTGGGGGCCAGGTGATGTATTCCCATATGTAAGAATGGATTTCAGTGACTCTCCCTACCTTAGAAAGAAAACCAGTTTAACCAAAAACCCTACAATTGCCTAGGAAGTTATATTCTGTTTAGCTTTCAAAACAGGTCTAGTATGATTTAAAGCTCTTGCACACATGAGCCACTGTTATTCTCATATCTAAGTGGCCTGAAAATGTTTTCTTCTGCTTCAGACAGCAGTATGGAAACTGCAAGGAATCCTTTTTTACATCAGAACACACTTTATTGCATGAAAGAATCAGGTTGAGGTTGGTTTTGAAACAGAATGTTTGTGCACAACTGGTCTGGAGGTAGGTAGAAGTTCACTCAATTCTCAATTAATGAGCTACAAAAAGGGACAGTAAACACCTTGTGATTTCTAGATAAAATATTTAGTTATGACTTATAAAATAACTTTGCAATATATCTTATTTATTTTGCTTCCTTTTCATGGAATTTAGTGCTGAAACTTGACCAATTTCTAATTCCCACCCTGCTGACTTCTCAAGGCAAACTCTGCTATACATTTGTCCCTAATTGGCTATGAGTTAACTACAAAACAATTAGCCATAAAGTTAATATAAAGCAGACAAGACATTTAATCCAAACAATGCAAAATTACAGGTGGCTTTTTGGCTATTGATAAATTGCCGTAAGGAAGAACTTAATTTGTTTTAAAAATAAATAAATAAGACAGCTTATGTTATTCCATAGCAACAAAGCATAAATGTCTTAATTACAAGGTGTTTACTGTCCCTATTAAAGCCTCTTAAAAATGAACAGGAAACCCCAAACATTTCTTTTGTAATTCGTATAGAAAATACAATTTAGATCAACTTTCCCAATTTGCTTCTATTATTGATTCATTCTCATTTTGCTGAATAAACATATGCAGCTATCTGAATACATCTAGTTAACCAAGAGACAAATCTGTTCAGGCACCAATCAGCAGCTAGCTCTCACTAGTGTAGGATATATGCACTCCTTCAAAAAAGGGATACCAAGATAATTTAAAAGTGTCTTAAAATGAAATGCTCTGTCTGAATCATGCAAGTTTAATTTTGACTTTCCTATTTCTTTAAGCACAAATTTACACAAATGGATTGCCCTTGTTTATGTAAATGAAAAAGGTCTCCAAGTACTTTCCCTGTGTATATAAGTGGTTTAA
The DNA here is from genome assembly GCF_027579735.1 of Bombina bombina. NCBI lineage: Eukaryota > Metazoa > Chordata > Amphibia > Anura > Bombinatoridae > Bombina > Bombina bombina. The sequence goes on from NC_069504.1 coordinate 352,721,630, forward strand.
ACTTGACTGGTTCATTATTTTGACTAATAGGTTGCTAAGTTAATCATTTTAACACATTCAGTACCGAGTTATAAATATTGCCTGTATGTTGTATGATAAAAACTCCACATCAAATAGAAAGCACTTAACCGAGTAGCATGTGCGCCCTCTGCTGCAATACTAGTGTATTGCATCCACTAACTCCTGAAGCTTGGCTATGCCAAGGGTATCGTTTACATTTGTATTTACTGGATCAAGTCTATTACATTTCTTGTTTAAAGAAATTGGCAACGAGTTGGTAAACTAAGTCTGAATGTAGTACAAGATGTGTATATACCAAGAAGGAGAAAACTCAGGTGTTGTGTATCAAGGCAGCAAGTCGAACAAAAACCACAGTAAATATGTTAATTAAGATTAATTTATAATAGAACATTTTTTTGTTTACAGATCAAAAGGAACAGGAAGGTTCAAAAATATTGGGGAAGCAGATCTACATAATGTAATATATGAAAAGCATTAGCATAAATCATGCTCCATACAGTAAGGGTCAAATAAGTTAAATTAGGTACACTGGGTGCCAATATTTTAAAGAAGGCACAAAGAGGTCAAGCTTGCCTCTACTTGTCCATGGAGGTACAAAGTGGAAAATGGTGTACGGCCGCTGTAGCATGTCAGGTGGCATCAGTTGCAGATTAGGTATTTTCAAACAGTTCAGATCTATAGCACTTCATAACCCTAGCCATGGTTGATAACTGCCCTCGCTTTGACCAGGAAACTGTAACCAGTTGAAGGAATTCTGACTTGAATCTTGAAAATAGTCCATATCATATAGGTTGGGAATCTGCAGGGATTAATATTGTTCTTTAGTATTTTTTTTTTTTTTAAAAGAGGAACACTCAAATGAGACAAGTTCAATGGTGGAAAAAAACATTACATGTATATTTCCAAATGTGGCCATTCATAAGCATCCAAGCATGTAGAAACTCTGCCGCCGCCCCCCCCCCCCTTGTCTTATAGGGACAGTCAACACCAGATTTTTTGTTTTTTAAAAAGATAGATAATGCCTTAATTACCAATTCCCCAGTTTTGCATAACCAACAGTTATAATTATACATGTTTTACCTCTAATTACCTTGTATCTAAGCCTCAGCAGACTGCCCCCTTATTTCAGTTCTTTTGACAGACTTGCAGTTTAGCCAATCAGAGCCGTCTCCATGGTAAATTAATGTGCATGAGCTCAATTTTATCTATATGAAACACATGAACAAATGCCCTCTAGTGGTGAAAAACTATCAAAATGCATTTAGATTAGAGGCGGCCTTCAAGGTCTAAGAAATTAGCATATGAACCTCCTAGGTTTAGCTTTCAACTAACACCAAGAGAACAAAGCAAAATTGGTGATAGTTTTTTTAAAATTACATGCCCTATCTGAAACATGAAAGATTTTTTTGGACTTGACTGTCCCTTTAAGTAAATAAATTCAACTGTTTCAGTACAAACTTTGCTTATGACTTCTCAGGCATCAGCTTGGCCTAACTTAGCAAAAACAAGCCAGTAATACCTGCAGACCAGCAAGATCAACCAAGTGCCCCCGGTCCTTTATCCAGGATTCCAGAAGCCCCTCTGTTGAATCATATGCCATTTCATTCCTGAAGACAAAAACAAAAGGTGTGCTCTGGTTAAACAAACAAAACATGCATTTGCACATAAAGCTTTGGGAACTTAACATATGTTAAATACATTTTAAGTGTTAAATTAGCAAACAGGCATATTTGAGCTTTTTACATTTATGCTTCTTTAACTATATACTGCTCTCAAATTGTAATAGTTCATTTTTGACAACTCTCTTCAAGCGTAAGTTTGAATCAAAAGATAATTTCAGGAGCCACCCAGCCTGTTAATATGTACTTAATGTATCAGTGGCTGCAGCAGCTGTTCTATCATAAAAACAGTAGTTGGTCCAAAGTTCAAATAATACTCTCTAAAAAGTACTAACGAGAAAAAACAAACAAAAAAACGCTTTATAAAAACAAAAAAAGTAGTCTACTCCAGACTTTGTTTATTTCAGTTTTTGACAGTCTTGCATTTTAGCCAATCAGTGCGTATAAATAACTCCACCAGAGTGAGAACAATGTTATCTATATAGCACACAAACTAGCGCTGTCTAACTGTGAAAAACTGTCAAAATGCCCTGATATAAGAGGCGGCATTCAAGGGTTTAGAAATTAGAATTTGAGCCTACCCTAGGTTTAGCTTTGAACAAAATATCAAGACAACAAAGCAAATTTGATAAAAGTAAATTGGAAAGTTGTTTAAAATTGCATGCCCTATATGAATCATGAAAGTTTAATGTTGGCTAGACTGTCCATTTAATTAAAGTAGCTTAAACAAATTATACATCACTAGTTCCAAACCTGGTGTTAAGTATTCCATCAAAAGATTGTTGGCATTTCAGAGCTGGATTGAATTTACATTTATTCCAAATGACACTACATAATTCTCTGTAGAGGGTAAGGTACAATCAATCTAAAACCCTGCATTATTTGTGGGCATACATAATACAGAAAGTTAATTTACACTCATTTATGCATTTACAAAATGCACAATACAAGGTTTTATAGATTAAGAGTGTCTTGGTAAGGTAAAAAAGTGCATTTTTCTCTTCCTTTCACATGATCAGTACAATCTTTTTTTTTGTTTTAGGAACCCCTTAAAAGCTAAGCAGAGATGTGTTTTTTTCAAATGTGGCCTCAAACCCCTATATATTGTGTGTGTGGGGGGTGATAGAGGCTAGCCAAAACTTCTATCACCACAATCAGGTGATTGCTACAGGCAGTTTTAAATGTAGGTTCAGTTTCTTCTTACATGTTCCCCATTAAGAGCCAAGACCAGAGTCACCAAGCAGACAGGGGTAGACCATTATGGCAGAAAATGTAAAAATAAATTAATTGGATACCATAAAACTGTACAAAATTCTGATCTCAGATAAGTATCAGCACTCACTTTGTCAAGTGTTTGTATGGGTAGCCCTAAAACTTGGGGGGGGGGGAGTGCTTGCATAAATAGTCAACCTTTTTGTACTAACACAAAATATAGGATACCTCAACATTCATATTAACACCTCGAAATGAGAAGAATATGGCTCTAAAACAGTAAATTCAGCTGATGGCTGCTGTCTGGTTATTCTTATTACATAATAGATATAGGGGGGAAAAATAAAACTCTTGGAATGGTGAATATCCCCACTTTCAAAATTAGGTTTTTTTATGACATTTCTATACTAAAAAAGATTAGGGGCTAAATAGCTGCTACACTATGCAGAACTAAACATACTGGAGGTTATTGGCAATATGACAACCAGCTGAAGAAAGCCAGGACCACTACTTAAAAAAGGTCACTAAATGAGTTGGTTGTCATATTGCCAATAACCTCCCAGTATGTTTTGTTCTGCATAGTGTAACAAATATTTAGCCGCTGATCTTTTTAGAATAGAAATGTCATAAAACCCCTTATTTTGAAAGTGGGGATATCTACCATTCTAAGAAAGGGTTTCATTTTGCGGAGCATCATAAAAAAATTAGGCACAAAACCTCTGGAGGGCCAAGTTTGAGGAAGTCTGATCTAGAAGTATCAAGCGTGAAAAAAAACGACTTCTACCAGGGATATGCTACGGTCAGGAGAACATCTGCTTGCCTCGTTTCATCTGAATAAGGAAGCAGAGCTAATAAGTGAGCCTGAAACCCTAAGCCTAAATTCCCTACCATCAAGGGCAAAAACCCAAGGATAAAAATTACTATTGCAGCAGAATTCCTTAAAGTATGTCCTTAATCATTCTTGTTCAAAACAGTTTTATATCTTATGGATGTACAGCTTTCAGGTTAAATGCAGCTGCAATAGTGATTGCAGGGCCCTGCAGCTATGAAACCAATAGTGTTGGATGCTATTGTTATTAGTGATAAAAGCCTTAAGATCCACACATCGTAAACAAGACCCCTGGAAACCAAGTTATTTTTAAAGTGTTGGTAGACGCAACACCCGCAACTTCAAGGGAAAATAAACCTTGGAAAAACCATTTGTTAATATAGCCTGCAAAAGTCTATAAGCATGAAAAAACATTGGTTACCTAGGGGTCTAAATGCTGTGACAGAAATGTAATCAAATAACCGATACCCGCCTCATGGGAAATTAATACAAGGAGCATGAACAGTCTTCCTTGGTTTGGGAGTACTAAAAGATTTTACAAATACAATTTAAAAGTAATTCAACAAATTTGAAAATTTATGAAATTATGTTCATTACCAAAGAATGGCCCTTTGGCATATTCTTCCTATATTAAATAAGAGATTTGCCCTATAATATCCTTAAAGGAATTGTATTTACCTCAGACAACCAATACAACATGCTTTGTAGTTCTTATCTGATACCCAAGATCTACACCCACTGCTTTACAGTTTTTGTTTGCATCTTTAAAGGGACAGTATACTGTAAAATAGTTTTTCCCTTAATGTGTTTACAATTGCTTTTTTTACCAACTGCAGAGTAAAAAATGTATGAAAATTAGCTTTTTAAGGTTTATTTCTGTATATTAAAGCTCTGATTTTGTGTTTTGAAGCCACAACCTAATAAAATGGGTTGAACTTGTAGGTATAATCAGATCTCATTACTGTATCACATTGTGCACATATACCTGCTTCTTTATCTTATATCTGTCCTTAAAACAATCACCAATACTTTGAGAGAACAATGGAAAATCAACATTTTACTACCTTATCTCTGCTTTATCACACTGGGAGTGTAATTTCTTCTGCTGGCTGTGTTTACAAAGCTTATCTATAGCTGGTACGCGCGGCCACAAACTTTCAGAATAGGTGGGGATACCACATGCTAAATTAACAATTTCAAATGCCAATATAAGGGTAAAGGAGCTACTTGTAAACAATTTAATACACTCCAGCAGGTAAAGTGGATCATTGGGAACAAATTAAAGGGGAGAAAATTTTTGAGTAAACTGTCCCTTTAAGGTAACTTTAAATAATCTAATTGTACTGGTGTTTTATTTGTATTTGTTATAATTTCTTCTAAGAAATTTTTTTTAAACAAAATGTTATGCTAAATGATCACTAGTAATACTGGAATAAAGACTCATATGCAGTGTACACTACTCATACACTATTGATAAAGCATGTTTTAAATTTTTATAATATTACACTCATTCTAGTTTTTGAGTTTTAGCATTAACGGCTGGGAGCAGAATCTGGTCACCTATTGTTGCTACATTTATTTTTTGTTTGGAAAGGTATAGAAAACAAAATTATGCTTACCTGAATTTCATTTCCATGTACCAGGAGAGTCCACGGCTTCAGTCATTACTTGTGGGAAATACAGAACCTGGCCACCAGGAGGAGGCAAAGACACCCCAGCCAAAGGCTTAAATACCTCCCCCACTCCCCTCATCCCCCAGTCATTCTGCCGAGGGAACAAGGAACAGTAGGAGAAAGGGTATAAATTGTGCCAGAAGAAAAACAAAAGAAATTTAGGTCCGCCCAACAGAACTGGGTGGGAGCCGTGGACTCTCCTCGTACAGATGGAAATGAAATTATCAGGTAAGCATAATTTATGTTTTCTACCTTAATACGAGGAGAGTCCACGGCTTTATTCATTACTTGTGGGAAATACCCAAGCTCTAGAGGACACTGAAAGAAAACGGGAGGGAAAAAAAAAAAAAAAAGAGGCGGACCCTAGTCAGAGCACCACAGACTGCAAAACCTCTCTCCCAAAAGCTTCTTCAGCAGAAGCAAAAACGTAAAAATTTGTAAAACTTTAAAACAGTACATGAGGACCAGCCTTACAAATCTGCTCCATAGAGGCCTCATTCTGGAAGGCCCAAGAAGAAGCCACAGCTCTAGTTGAATGAGCAGTAATCCTCTGAGGAGGCTTATGTCCCGCAGTCTCATAAGCCAAGCGAATCATGCTCTTCAGCCAAAAAAGTAGGGAAGTGGAAGAAGCCTTCTGCCCTTTGCGCTTCCCCGAATAGACTACAAAGCTGAAGTCTGTCTGAAATCCTTCATAGCCTGAAGATAAAACTTCAAAGCTCAAACCACATCCAAGTTATGACGTAACCGTTCCTTTGAAGAAGGGTTAGGACAAAAAGGAAGGAACTACAATCTCCTGATTAATGTTGCGATCAGACAACCTTAGGGAGAAATCCCAACCTATTGCGAAGGACAGCCTTATCCGCATGAAGCCGTGATTGGAGGATAACCGGTCCATTTCTGACATCAGAAATGGCTTGCAACGACTGGAGGAAGCTGGAGCTGCTGTCAAGTTTAAAAGGTAAGTATTTCTTCACAACAAGTGAAATGTAAATTGATGAATTAAAGTGCCCCTGTTTTTAATCAAATTTTTAAAAACCGGGCACTTTAGCATCAAAATTTACATTGACTTTAAAGGGAACCACAACACCTGCTTCAAATGTTCTAAACTAACTTGTTGTAATTGTGCAAAATAAAGTATCAATTATTTATGCTGTTTTTTCATATTTTCATTATGTTGTAGAAAAACAGCTTTATAATTTAAAGTTTAATCAGCAGCCTAGCACTTGCTAGGTTTGCTGCCATATTGTAACGCACGTCTTCAACATTAGTAGGTCTCGTGACTCACACGGCACCTTCTATTCCTAACACTGAGGAAGCAGAGTGAGGACTGCAGTTTCTGAGAACGGCTTCAGGCACTGCTATATTTATAACTAGCAAGAGCAGGGAAGGAAGCAGAGAGGGGGAGGGAGACTCAGGGCTCCTGAGACTAAGTAACGTAGATAAATGCAGAAGTATCTGGTTACAATTATAACTGCAGCAGAAGTTTGCATTCTGTCTCCGGAGCTTTTCTTCCCCTGTGCATTCCTCTCCCACTTCCGTCCCTGCTCTTGGTATTTATGATTATAGCAGTGACTGAAGCCGTTCTTAGAAGACACTGCAGTGATCCCTCTGCTTCCTCAGCGTTAGTAATAGAAAAAGGTGCCGTTTTAGTCACATGACCCACTGAGGTGCAAAGTACTTCGCAATATGGCAGCAGACATAGCAGATTGTAGGCTGCAGATCATCAAAATTGTAAAGCTGTTTTCTGCAACAGAATGCAGTAAGATGAAGACTGCATGCAGAATTGTAGTTTGTTTTGCATAATCATAGAAAGTTAGTTAAAAACTTTTCAAGCAGGTGGTGTTTCCCTTTAACAGCTTTGCTGCTCTTTGCCGCCTCCTGCTGGTCAGGAGTGAAATTCCCAATAGTAATAAGAGATGATCAGTGGACTCACCGTGTCATTAGAAAGAAAGAACCTTTCCCTTAAATGGAAGGGAAAGTAATCTAGATTTGGACGTCATGTCAGCAGACTAGTTCAACCACAGGGCCCTCCGTGCCAGAACAGAAAAGCCTGATGTCTTGGCATTCAAGCAAATAATCTGAATATTTGCATCAAAGAAACTTATTAGCTACCCTCAGGGCCTTAATTCTTTCCTGTATCTCATCGAGGGGAGTCTCCACCTCGATCATCTATGGGACAGTCACACCAATAGGTAGCGTCTCCAGCCACTGCAGCGACCGCTGCTGCAGGCTGAAATACGAAACCTGTGTGCTGAAACATCTTTCTTAACAGGGTCTCTAATTTCTTATCCATGAGTTCCTTAAACAATTAACTATCCTTGAGTGGGATAGCGGTGTGCTCAGCGAGCATGCAGATAGCTCCATCCACCTTAGGGACAGAAACCCAAAATTCTAGTTGAGAATCAGGAACCGGGAACAATTTCTTAAACGAAGGGGAGAAAGATTAACCAAGTCTTTCCCATTCATTCTTTATAATTTTTTTTTTTTTTAACTTTTCAAATAAACTTTATTTATGAAAGAAAAAACACACATGTGTCATGTCATCATTTCAAAAAATAACCACCAATACATACACATTCCATGGACCCATTGCGATTGGAAACAGTGGCTAATCTAGATTAGTACCATCCTAGGTCCATATGTTACATAGTTCTTCTTGTCCCTAATAGTAGTATAAGGAAATAAAGGTTTGCTCCAAACATAAACATTAGGTTTACCTTATTATACATCAGCATATTTACATATTTAAAATTTCGCAACATAGTAGATATCAAGAAAAACCAGACACCTTTCAGCGTTTCACGAGTGTGTGCCCTGGGGCTATTAATCAGCTGGGATAGCCTCGAGGTTGGTATGTGAGGGTAGAGGGTGAGGAGTGGGGTCTGTCAGAGAATGGAGGTATACTTCCCAAATAAAACTAATGTCTTTAAAGTCACCCACCCTATTCGTTCTAGTATAGTGGTATTGCTCTAAGTTTAAAGCTACCGTAACTGTCTCTCCAAAACTGTACTGTTGGTAGTGTGAGTTTTTTCCAATTGTATGGAATAACATAATTTATGTAAGAACTTACCTGATAAATTCATTTCTTTCATATTAGCAAGAGTCCATGAGCTAGTGACGTATGGGATATACATTCCTACCAGGAGGGGCAAAGTTTCCCAAACCTCAAAATGCCTATAAATACACCCCTCACCACACCCACAATTCAGTTTAACGAATATCCAAGAAGTGGGGTGATAAAAAAGTGCGAAAGCATATAAAATAAGGAATTGGAATAATTGTGCTTTATACAAAATCATAACCACCACAAAAAAAGGGCGGGCCTCATGGACTCTTGCTAATATGAAAGAAATGAATTTATCAGGTAAGTTCTTACATAAATTATGTTTTCTTTCATGTAATTAGCAAGAGTCCATGAGCTAGTGACGTATGGGATAATGACTACCCAAGATGTGGATCTTTCCACACAAGAGTCACTAGAGAGGGAGGGATAAAATAAAGACAGCCAATTCCTGCTGAAAATAATCCACACCCAAAATAAAGTTTAACGAAAAACATAAGCAGAAGATTCAAACTGAAACCGCTGCCTGAAGTACTTTTCTACCAAAAACTGCTTCAGAAGAAGAAAATACATCAAAATGGTAGAATTTAGTAAAAGTATGCAAAGAGGACCAAGTTGCTGCTTTGCAGATCTGGTCAACCGAAGCTTCATTCCTAAACGCCCAGGAAGTAGATACTGACCTAGTAGAATGAGCTGTAATTCTCTGAGGCGGAATTTTACCCGACTCAACATAGGCAAGATGAATTAAAGATTTCAACCAAGATGCCAAAGAAATGGCAGAAGCTTTCTTGCCTTTTCTAGAACCGGAAAAGATAACAAATAGACTAGAAGTCTTACGGAAAGATTTCGTAGCTTCAACATAATATTTCAAAGCTCTAACATCCAAAGAATGCAACGATTTCTCCTTAGAATTCTTAGGATTAGGACATAATGAAGGAACCACAATTTCTCTACTAATGTTGTTGGAATTCACAACTTTAGGTAAAAATTCAAAAGAAGTTCGCAACACCGCCTTATCCTGATGAAAAATCAGAAAAGGAGACTCACAAGAAAGAGCAGATAATTCAGAAACTCTTCTGGCAGAAGAGATGGCCAAAAGGAACAAAACTTTCCAAGAAAGTAATTTAATGTCCAATGAATGCATAGGTTCAAACTGAGGAGCTTGAAGAGCTCCCAGAACCAAATTCAAACTCCAAGGAGGAGAAATTGACTTAATGACAGGTTTTATACGAACCAAAGCTTGTACAAAACAATGAATATCAGGAAGAATAGCAATCTTTCTGTGAAAAAGAACAGAAAGAGCAGAGATTTGTCCTTTCAAAGAACTTGCGGACAAACCCTTATCTAAACCATCCTGAAGAAACTGTAAAATTCTCGGTATTCTAAAAGAATGCCAAGAAAAATTATGAGAAAGACACCAAGAAATATAAGTCTTCCAGACTATAATATATCTCTCGAGATACAGATTTACGGGCCTGTAACATAGTATTAATCACAGAGTCAGAGAAACCTCTTTGACCAAGAATCAAGCGTTCAATCTCCATACCTTTAAATTTAAGGATTTCAGATCCTGATGGAAAAAAGGACCTTGTGACAGAAGGTCTGGTCTTAACGGAAGAATCCACGGTTGGCAAGAGGCCATCCGGACAAGATCCGCATACCAAAACCTGTGAGGCCATGCTGGAGCTACCAGCAGAACAAACGAGCATTCCTTCAGAATCTTGGAGATCACTCTTGGAAGAAGAACTAGAGGCGGAAAGATATAGGCAGGATGATACTTCCAAGGAAGTGATAATGCATCCACTGCCTCCGCCTGAGGATCCCGGGATCTGGACAGATACCTGGGAAGTTTCTTGTTTAGATGGGACGCCATCAGATCTATTTCTGGAAGTTCCCACATTTGAACAATCTGAAGAAATACCTCTGGGTGAAGAGACCATTCGCCCGGATGCAACGTTTGGCGACTGAGATAATCCGCTTCCCAATTGTCTACACCTGGGATATGAAACGCAGAGATTAGACAGGAGCTGGATTCCGCCCAAACCAAAATTCGAGATCCTTCTTTCATAGCCAGAGGACTGTGAGTCCCTCCTTGATGATTGATGTATGCCACAGTTGTGACATTGTCTGTCTGAAAACAAATGAACGATTCTCTCTTCAGAAGAGGCCAAAACTGAAGAGCTCTGAAAATTGCACGGAGTTCCAAGATATTGATAGGTAATCTCACCTCCTGAGATTCCCAAACTCCTTGTGCCGTCAGAGATCCCCACACAGCTCCCCAACCCGAGAGACTTGCATCTGTTGAAATTACAGTCCAGGTCGGAAGCACAAAAGAAGCCCCCTGAATTAAACGATGGTGATCTGTCCACCATGTTAGAGAGTGCCGAACAATCGGTTTTAAAGATATTGTTTGAGATATCTTCGTGTAATCCTTGCACCATTGCTTCAGCATACAGAGCTGAAGAGGTCGCATGTGAAAACGAGCAAAGGGGATCGCGTCCGATGCAGCAGTCATAAGACCTAGAATTTCCATGCATAAGGCTACCGAAGGGAATGATTGTGACTGAAGGTTTCGACAAGCTGCAATCAATTTTAGACGTCTCTTGTCTGTTAAAGACAGAGTCATGGACACTGAATCCATCTGGAAACCCAGAAAGGTTACCCTTGTCTGAGGAATCAAAGAACTTTTTGGTAAATTGATCCTCCAACCATGATCTTGAAGAAACAACACAAGTCGATTCGTATGAGATTCTGCTAAATGTAAAGACTGAGCAAGTACCAAGGTATCGTCCAAATAAGGAAATACCACAATACCCTGTTCTCTGATTACAGACAGAAGGGCACGGAGAACCTTTGTAAAAATTCTTGGAGCTGTAGCTAGGCCAAACGGCAGAGCCACAAACTGGTAATGCTTGTCCAGAAAAGAGAATCTCAGGAACTGAAAATGATCTGGATGAATCGGAATATGCAGATATGCATCCTGTAAATCTATTGTGGACATATAATTCCCTTGCTGAACAAAAGGCAAGATAGTCCTTACAGTTACCATTTTGAACGTTGGTATCCTTACATAACGATTCAATATTTTTAGATCCAGAACTGGTCTGAAGGAATTCTCCTTCTTTGGTACAATGAAGAGATTTGAATAAAACCCCATCCCCTGTTCCTGAACTGGAACTGGCATAATTACTCCAGTCAACTCTAGATCTGAAACACATTTCAGAAATGCTTGAGCTTTTACTGGATTTACTGGGACACGGGAAAGAAAAAATCTCTTTGCAGGAGGTCTTATCTTGAAACCAATTCTGTACCCTTCTGAAACAATGTTCTGAATCCAAAGATTGTGAACAGAATTGATCCAAATTTCTTTGAAAAAACGTAACCTGCCCCCTACCAGCTGAGCTGGAATGAGGGCCGCACCTTCATGTGGACTTAGAAGCAGGCTTTGCCTTTCTAGCTGGCTTGGATTTATTCCAGACTGGAGATGGTTTGCAAACTGAAACTGCTCCTGAGGATGAAGGATCAGGCTTTTGTTCTTTGTTGAAACGAAAGGAACGAAAACGATTATTAGCTCTGCTTTTACCTTTAGATTTTTTATCCTGTGGTAAAAAAGTTCCTTTCCCACCAGTAACAGTTGAAATGATGGAATCCAACTGAGAACCAAATAATTTGTTACCCTGGAAAGAAATAGAAAGTAAAGTTGATTTAGAAGCCATATCAGCATTCCAAGTTTTAAGCCATAAAGCTCTTCTAGCTAAAATAGCTAGAGACATAAACCTGACATCAACTCTGATAATATCAAAAATGCCATCACAGATAAAATTATTAGCATGCTGAAGAATAATAATGTCATGAGAATCACGATGTGTTACTTGTTGCGCTAAAGTTTCCAACCAAAAAGTTGAAGCTGCAGCAACATCAGCCAAAGATATAGCAGGTCTAAGAAGATTACCTGAACACAGATAAGCTTTTCTTAGAAAGGACTCAATTTTCCTATCTAGAGGATCCTTAAACGAAGTACCATCTGACGTAGGAATAGTAGTACGTTTAGCAAGGGTAGAAATAGCCCCATCGACTTTAGGGATTTTGTCCCAAAATTCTAATCTGTCAGACGGCACAGGATATAAATGCTTAAAACGTTTAGAAGGAGTAAATGAATTACCCAATTTATCCCATTCTTTGGAAATTACTGCAGAAATAGCATTAGGAACAGGAAAAACTTCTGGAATAACCACAGGAGCTTTAAATACCTTATCTAAACGTTTAGAATTAGTATCAAGAGGACCAGAATCCTCTATTTCTAAAGCAATTAGAACTTCTTTAAGTAAAGAACGAATAAATTCCATTTTAAATAAATATGAAGATTTATCAGCATCAACCTCTGAGACAGAATCCTCTGAACCAGAGGAATCATCAGAATCAGAATGATGATGTTCATTTAAAAATTCATCTGTAGGGAGAGAAGTTTTAAAAGATTTTTTACGTTTACTAGAAGGAGAAATAACAGACATAGCCTTCTTTATGGATTCGGAAACAAAATCTCTTATATTATCAGGAACATTCTGCACCTTAGATGTTGAGGGAACTGCAACAGGCAATGGTACTTTACTAAAGGAAATATTATCTGCTTTAACAAGTTTGTCATGACAATCAATACAAACAGCTGGAGAAATAGCTACCAAAAGTTTACAGCAGATACACTTAGCTTTGGTAGATTCAGCACTTGACAGCGATTTTCCTGTAGTATCTTCTGGCTCAGATGCAACGTGAGACATCTTGCAATATGTAAGAGAAAAAACAACATATAAAGCAAAATTGATCAAATTCCTTAATTGACAGTTTCAGGAATGGGAAAAAATGCCAAAGAACAAGCTTCTAGCAACCAGAAGCAATAAAAAATGAGACTTAAATAATGTGGAGACAAAAGCGACGCCCATATTTTTTCGCGCCAAATAAGACGCCCACATTATTTGGCGCCTAAATGCTTTTTGGCGCCAAAAATGACGCCACATCCGGAACGCCGACATTTTTGGCGCGAAATAACGTCAAAGAATGACGGAAATAGAATTTTTGCGCCAAAAAAGTCTGCGCCAAGAATGACGCAATAAAATGAAGCATTTTCAGCCCCCGCGAGCCTAACAGCCCACAGGGAAAAAGTCAAATTTTAAGGTAAGAAAAAATGGTCAAATCAAAATGCATTATCCCAAATATGAAACTGACTGTCTGAAAATAAGGAAAGTTGAACATTCTGAGTCAAGGCAAATAAATGTTTGAATACATATATTTAGAACTTTATAAACAAAGTGCCCAACCATAGCTTGGAGTGTCACAGAAAATAAGACTTACTTACCCCAGGACACTCATCTACATATAGCAGATAGCCAAACCAGTACTGAAACGAGAATCAGCAGAGGTAATGGTATATATAAGAGTATATCGTCGATCTGAAAAGGGAGGTAAGAGATGAATCTCTACGACCGATAACAGAGAACCTATGAAATAGACCCCGTAGAAGGAGATCACTGCATTCAAATAGGCAATACTCTCCTCACATCCCTCTGACATTCACTGCACGCTGAGAGGAAAACCGGGCTCCAACTTGCTGCGGAGCGCATATCAACGTAGAATCTAGCACAAACTTACTTCACCACCTCCATCGGAGGCAAAGTTTGTAAAACTGAATTGTGGGTGTGGTGAGGGGTGTATTTATAGGCATTTTGAGGTTTGGGAAACTTTGCCCCTCCTGGTAGGAATGTATATCCCATACGTCACTAGCTCATGGACTCTTGCTAATTACATGAAAGAAATATCTTTTAGCCGTGTTTATCATAATTGTCAATAATTTGAGCCTATAAAGACAACTTATTTTAGGGTGCACATTGAACAAGAGCGTCCATGGCGTATGAGGAATTGGGGAGCCCAGAACTATCTTAATTTCCTTACCAATATCACGCCAGTATTGCTGTACAATAGGGCACGCCCACCATATATGTGCAAAAGTGCCTCTATCCTCACATCCTCTCCAACATTTAGTATCTGAATCGGGAAACATTTTTCCTAGTTTGTCTGGCGTGTAGTGCCATCTGCACAGCAGTTTGATATTCATTTCTGTTACCTGTAGTGATGATGTTGAGGAGCTCATCTGTCTATATACTATGTCCCACGTCTTAAGTGGTATATGGTCATTCAGTTCAGATTCCCATTTTGCAACATAAGTTGGTGGTTGTGTGGTCTGGTGTGAAAGAAGTAGTTTATATGATATAGATAAAGTACCTTTATTAGGTAGTAGTGTAAAACACGTGTTCAAAGGGTGTCAGGGGTCGAGAGATATCCCTCTTATTTAAGTGCCTTTGATAGCCATGTGACATCTGGTGGAATATCAACCAGTTATTGTGATCAAGACCTAGGATTTCTAAAACCTCTTGCTTAGTTTTAAGTCTGCCATTTTGTAATATTTTGTGCCAAGGCAAGGCGTGGTGTATTGTTAAAGTGTGTAAGTCCTGTTTGTGGAATTGATTAAGGGCTTTAATATCATGAGATATTGGGGTCAAGGGAGAGTAGAGAGATGAGATTGATTTATGTGATCGTAAAATTTTGCGCCATGTCTTAAATGTTTCTTGAACTGTCAGGAGGCCATCGAGTTGAATATTTTTAACACTGGCCCCCTAATTGAATGTCTTCACAGATGCTAGTTTCTAGGGATACCCATTCCTTGTGTGCTGTGTGTTTACACCAATCCACAATTCTGGACATATGAGTTGCATATCTGTATAACTGGAGGTGTGGTGCCCCCACTCCGCCATGTAACTTATTTCAGTATAAAGTCTGGGTAGCAAGGTGTGGCCTTTTATTGTTCCATATAAAGGAGTTTATTTTTTGTAACTGGTCGATTGTTTTGTCAGGAATACTAATAGGAATTGTTTGAAGAATGTACAGGATTTTTGGTAGGATAATCATTTTAATGGATTAGATCCTGCCTAACCATGATAGGGGTTTGTGTTTCCAGGAGGCCAATGTGGACATGATATGTGTTTTAAGAGGTTCAAAGTTTAGAGGGGTTATTTTATGTAAATCGGGGGCTATGTAAATACCCAGGTATTTAAGTGTCACTGATTGTTGCTTGAATTGGTGCTGTGTGAGAAGGTGTAATTCTTGTTGTGGAGTACCTAAATTGATAAACTCCGACTTGAGTAGTTAACGCGAAAAAAATGACATTTTTCCAAATTCATCTAATGTGCACATAAGTGCAGGAACAGAGTTTTGTAAGTTTGTTAATGTTAATATGACGTCTGCATATAAAGAGGTCTTGTATTCAGATTGGTTTACAGTTATGCCTCTAATGTCAGTGTTGTGTCTGATATATGTGGCCAGGACTTCTATTGCTAAAATGTGGGGGATAAGGGGCAGCCTTGCCTGGTTCCATTACTGATTTGAAATGGCTCTGATAAGGAGTCATTTATTCTAATTTTGGCCGTGGGGGTATTGTATAAGGCAAAAATTTTACCAAGGAATTTATTAAATCCGAAGCCTAATAATGTCTGAGGAAGGACCAGCTCAGACGGTAAAATGCTTTTTCAGCGTCCATAGAAAGGACTACTGAAGGGATTTGATGGGTGCTTGCAAATTCTATAAGGTTAATAATTTCGTGGTGCTATCTCTGGCTTCTGTTTGGGGTAAATCCTACTTGATTAAGGTGAATTAAATCTGGGAGTACTCTAGAGGGGTTGCGAGGATTTTAGCATATAGCTTGACGTCTACGTTCAATAAGGAAATAGGCCGGAAATTTGAAGGGGTTGTAGCTGGTCTGCCTGGTTTAGCAAAACCACATGTGCTTCTAACATTGAGGGTGGGAACTTAGCCCCTTGGCTGATTTCATTAAAAATTGTAGCTAGGTGTGGAATTAGACTGTCTTGAAAGATTTTATAATATTTCGTAGAGAACCCATCTGGGCCCGTTTGTATTGCCTTTTTAATTTCTGCGGTAGTGAAGGGAGAGTTTAGCTGCTCTAATTGCACTTTCGTCAGCGTAGGTAAGGGGCAATTTCTAATATACTTTTGTAGCAGGGGAGAGGTTGTATAGGTCCGAATAATAAGAGTGAAATGCCTGAAGGATTTTTGGAGTTGTGTCAATGGTGATGTATTAGGAGGTTTTAATTCATAAATATGTGACTTAAGTTTCCTTTTTTTTAGTGCTCTTGCTAGGTACTTGCCCTCCCTATTCTCATAGTGAAAAAAACTTTTCGTTTTATGTGAAAGATCACGATATTCTATTTGTAGAAAGTCATCTAGAGCTTGCCTAGTTCTCTTTATATCAAGCCAAATGCTCTCATCTAGAGGGGAATGTTTATGTAAGTATTCTAGGTCAGCAAGTTTAGTGGTAAGTTCGTCATACCCTTAAAGTTTGTCTTGTTTGGGCCCTTATTTTAATCAATTCTCCTCTGAGTAAGCACTTGTGTGCCTCCCATACTGCAAACTGATTAGAAGTGGAAGGGATATTTATTTGGAAATACTCCTGTATTACCTTGTTTAACTTATCGGTGGTCTCTACCTTGCTGAGCAAAGAATCATCCAATTTCCACATAAATGGCTTATTGGAATGCTCTGGCCATTCGATATGTAGCAGGACGGCTGAATGGTCTGACCAGGCCGTAGGGGATATTAGGCATTTTTGAACCTGTGAGGTCGGTTTGGTTAGTTAAAAAGTAGTCGATCCTGCTGTATGATTTATTGGGATGGGAGTAGAACTTATAGTCTCTAGTATTGGGGTGTTGGAATCTCCATATGTCGTATAGCTTATGAAATTTTAGTTGTTTCCAAAAGTATGTATGGAATTTCGTTCTGTGTATGAAACGAGGGTTGTTATTGTCTAGATGTGGTTGAAAGTGTATATTAAAGTCTCCTCCTATGTATACTGGGCCTACTGTAATGTCTAATATGCGGTTGAATAGCTTTACGAAAAGAGGTTTTGGGTTGCTGTTAGGGGCGTATACATTAATAAATGTGACCGGCCTTTCATATAATAAACCTACTAATCTCAGAAAACGGCCCTCTGTATCTGTTTCTTTTTTAAGAAGGGTAAAGGGCAAATTTCGCTTTAACAAGATACTCACCACATTTCTTAGAAGGGCCTGTACTATGAAAATGCTGTGTATGTGTTTGTCCTAAATATTTCGGTGTGTTTACTCTTTTGAAGTGGGTTTCTTGAAAGAAAAAAAAAAAAAAAAAAAAAGGACATCAACCTGTCTTTTTGAAATATCTGAAAGGGCCTTAGACCTCTTACAAGGGTAGTTAAGGCCCTTGGCATTTTGAGATAGAAGAACTAGAGAGTGTGTCTTACTAGCGTTATAACAAGGCATTATTGCAACAAAACTGTCTGCTAAACAAACATTAATAAACTTGTCAAGTGTATATTGGCAGCGTTAATAGCACAAAGAGATTCCCATATTATGTTATGGGCTGAACATGTATTTTCCTTATGGTAGCAATAGGAAGAAGTAACATTTCTATATATAATAACATTTTATGTAATAATAATAAAGAAAAAGAAACAACAGAAACAATCACATCTCTAAGTCTGACATAAAGAGATATATCACTAAGGGGAAGAGTACATAGTCTTATATTTGGTAAATATATAATTCTTGCTCTACCTGAATTTCAGGACAAGCTTGTGTTTGTCCTGGGGTCAATATTATTTAAAAACGGGGTGAGCATATCCTGTTGTACTGCGGGAAATAGACTCACACTAGCTGTATATAAGGTAAATACGATACCTGTCTTGTTATGGCTGTCCAGAAATCTCAGTCTTTATCAACACTGAACATGTATATCCTGGGACCAGTCTACAGAGTGGAACCGGCAGAGGTTCCAATATTATGTCCTTTTCTTTTACTCTTCTCCAGAATCAGAAGAGTGTCTGCTTCTCGGGCTGGGTCTTGCCGACATCTGGTTCTTTTCCGGTTCAGTCACCGACGCTGAAGCTTTGCCCCTCCGGGGTAATTTGGTTTGCCATCTTCCAAGATGAATATTTGGCCTTTTAGTGCTTTTCTGTTGATCTGTCGATAGTGGAATCAAATCTGTTGAATGATCTATACCCAGATCTCTGCTGAAAGCTTGCATATCTTCAGGTTTATTACACACCAATCTTCTATTATCTTGTATCACCATAAGGTGAGTGGGAAATCTCCATCAGTATGGAATCTTCTTGTTGCGTAACAGTTAAAGGGGCAAACTCTCTTCGGCGTTGTAATGTTCTCGTTGAGAGATCTTGGTATATTTGTATGATGTTACACCAGAATCGCACAGGTTGTTGTCTTCGGGATTGGTTAAGATGCATTTCTTTTTCAAGAAAATTTTTGAATCTAATGGTGATGTCTCTAGGTGGGGCACTTTCCGGTGGTTTAGGACGTAAGGCCCTGTGGGCCCGTACCCATAAAATATATTCTGTATACAAAGTTTCTTTTAAGGCAGAGAATAGAGCCTGGAGATATTCTGGATAGTCTCTTGGCAAGACGGATTCAGGCACACCTTAGCCGCAAGTTTTTCCTCCTGCTCCTATTCTCTAGGTCATCTATTTTGTCCATGAGAGTTTCAATATTATCTTGTTGCGTGGAAGAGTCATTTTCAATACGGATGATGTCTTCTCTAATTTCCTCCGTATCTGCTTCGAGCATTTCTACTCTCGAACTCATGGACTGTATTTCTTGTTTGAGTTCTATAAGCTCCTCCCTTAGGCAAGTGCGGAAGATGTCTGATATTTCTTGTTTAGATGTGAAGTGTGATAAGTGAGGGAGGGATTGGAGTGATATCCTCTGGTGTATGGTCAGGAGTAAGGCCCTGAGGTTGTGTGCTGGAGTACAGCTTGTTTTTACCATTAGTAATGATTATAGGAGATACCTCTGCAGGAATATATGCAGGCATCGTATGTGTTTTAGTAACCAGGGGTTTAGTTGCTTTAGATGTTTTATCAGCTTTATCTGAG
Organism: Bombina bombina; assembly: GCF_027579735.1. NCBI lineage: Eukaryota > Metazoa > Chordata > Amphibia > Anura > Bombinatoridae > Bombina > Bombina bombina. The sequence continues at coordinate 352,741,025 of NC_069504.1, forward strand.
CGTTTAGACGCCATCTTAGGGGTGTGGTATAGCACCTTCAATATTTCAAATAGCTGGATCAGTTTAACTTGAGATTTGCCTGCCCCAATGTCTTTTAAATGTTTAAGGTAGAGGAGAGTAAATCAAATATAATATTGCACAGGTGTGCCTATTTTTTCTTTACTGCATCCACTCAATGCTAATGTTTTCCCCTCCTCACTGTGCCCGGGTTCCCTGATGACCAGCTGTCCTTATAAGGCCTACCGTGACAGCTCTTGTTCCCAGCTCCTATCTTTGTTGCTAGAATCAATAGCAATTGTTTAGTCACTGTGCCATTTCGGTATCACCCTAATAAAGTTTATTTGATGCCTTACCGCCGTTGATGATTGGGGTTCTGTGATGTGGTCCCCGTGTCTACCAGTGTCTCACTTGGCCCTTTATGTCCGCTATCACCCGATGTACTGTGCGCTGTATAAGATGTACAGCCGATGGTGCAGGCAATGCAGCTCAGTTTACTGTTCTTTTGGGTAAGATGGCGCCCGTAGCTCAATCAGTATAGGCCTGCAGTTTAGCCCTTGGTGCCTGTTATCGGCTGTCTCCCGGCCAGCTGTTACACGGAGTAAGCCTTATGGCCCAGGTTGTAATTAGTGCCGCTCTGCAAGTTATTCTTTTAGGCAAGATGGCGCCCACATTGTGTTTAGCATGGGTCCGCGGTCTGTTCTGTTCGATCCTCCTCTGCCGTCTGTCATCCCATTTAAAGATGTCTCCGGGCTTAGTTTAAGTTCTCTGCTCCAGCTGAGATTTGTGCCATAAGTTTTAAATGGCAGCGATAGCCCCAGGCAGTGATTTTAAGGCTCTGTTGTACGGAGCTCCGGACTTATGCGGCCATCATGGTCGCTACCAAGCTCCGCCCCCCATTCTTTATAATATTTGCCATCTTTACGGGAACCGGGAAAGTCTGTGGCACTACCCTGTCCGCAGACTTTATCAAGCTTAGGAATAGAAGGATACTCCGGTAACTTTGGTTTCGGAACCTCCAGAGTAGCTAACACCTCTTAATAAAACGCATAAGTGCTTCATCCTAAACCTAAAGTATGGCTCCTCCGCAGCCGGATGTTTAAAGGCTGCAGATTCCAACCCAGAGAGAGTCCTCCAAAGTATCGGAGTCCTCTGCATCAGCAGATAATCTAGTCTCAGATACATCCAACGAGTAGATGACCCCTGGAAAGGATAGCAATGTTTAAGCTTGCACTTAGCTGTGCGAGGTAAAGCACTGAAGGCCGCAGACACCGCTGTTTGCAACTGATCAGCAAAATCTGGCGGCCACAGGGCCCCTCCCGCAGGAGGATTATTAGTGCACTGGAGAGCTGCATGTGTAAACGGAGATTGTAGGGAACGCACCACACGGGACGGAGACCCCCTCAGAGGTGGATGGCTCAGTGGTACTAAACATCTTGTTCTTTTTTAGATATCACTATTTTATCAAGGCATGTGGAACATAGTTGAGAAGGCAAATATACCATAGCCTCCTCACAATAAACACAGGCATTACATTTAGGCAAAGAGGTCGTACCCTCTAAATGCATCCATAGCTTGCGCCTTTAATCTGGACTAAAGAAAAAAATAAATGGCACCTTTATACCCCAATGGCCGGGGCACATCAAGAGAAGGAGGCCACACCTGGTCACGGAGTGCCATGCAGGACCGCCCCTGCAGCCAAGAAAAAGTGCGCCAAACTAAACCGTCTGCGCAGGAATCTAAATTAAGGAAGAACCTGACTTCACACATTACCAGAAACACATCTCACGCATGTCGCAGCAAAAAATCACAAAGTAATCATGTATAAATCCATCCCCAGTTCAATAATCACCTTCCGGAGATATTAACCCTTGATTCTATACAGATAAAAGGAATCACACTGACTTCTTGCGTTATTACAGCTATAAAAAATGAAACTATCTTACCAGAATCTACGCCGTGGAACAGGAACATGGCCTCTCAAGTTTGACAGTGTTGTAGCATCGTTCCTGACATGGACTTGAGTGATAAAAAGCAGGCAGTGAAACTCGTCACTAATTGCTTAAGGAGCTGTTAATAAGAGTCTGGATGGTTTTGCAGAAAGACTCTCCCTGCATCTCCAGACCATAACATTTGTCAATGCTCTCACTGAGAGGCTGACAAGACTACTTAAAACTCCAGTCCCATTCCGAAGAGTACTACCCTCCATAAGAGACTACTCCGCCATCCTCCTGTGACGGAAGGCAACAAATGACTGGAGGATGAGGGGAGTGGGGGAGGTATTTAAGCCTTTGGCTGGGTTGTCTTTGCCTCCTCCTGGTGGCAAGGTTCTGTATTTCCCACAAGTAATGAAGCTGTGGTCTCTCTCCTCGTATTAAGATTGAAAAAAGAATTTATGAAGCATTTAAATCAGAACAGAATATTCTAAATAACTTAATACAGTAAAGAAAATTAATTTTTTTAGACTTTGAAATCTATACGGAGAATGAAATTAACAAAACTACTTGATAAAATACTGTACATTTGTACAAAATGCTACAAATGTTTACTCAGCAGAAAGGTAACAATTTTGCAACTCATATTCCTGGAATTGTTTAGTTTTGAAAACTTGTTTATATCCGTTGTATATCTGAAAATGAATAAAATGTATTAAGAAAAAATGTATTTTTTATATTTCTCAATATGCTATTCAGAGGCTGCATTTTTGAAATGTGAAGTTATGAAGGTGTTAGACAAAAACAGTGTGTGCTGTATTTATCCAGGAATTCCCTTGAGAAAGCCACCAGTAATAGAGAAACATGCGTTGGGATCGCTAATACATAACAGGGAGTGACAGATCAGATTTTTGTTGAGACACGTGACTTTGGCTCAGTGACGTGCAGTGAGGTCAGAGGCTGGTGAGGCACTAGATATGATACGCCGGAGAAACATGTACAGAGGGCCGCAAGTACCCACAACAGGGCAGGTTTAAATGATAGCTGAACCAGTGCACAGGTGACATAATCAGGTGATGGGTGAGAGCAAGTTAGTAACCACTGAGTTACTGACCTGTGCACTGATTCAGCTATAATGGAAACCTGGCCTGTTGGGGGTACTTGAGGACCATTGTTGAGAAACACTGCACTAAAGCACCAGCTCATCGGAAATGTATTGATTACCTGGAGAATAAAGCACACATACTCTGCTCACCGACACACACACACTCTGGTCACATACACACTCACACAATTCTGTGGCACAGTGCCAGTTACTAAGCAAATAGAATGATACACAATCTCTTCTCTACTCACTACTGTATTGTAAAAATAGAAATTTACCATACAAGTTTTATGTAAAGGACAAGTTATCAATACTGCCAACACAGCTGCTGCAATATGGTGTTCAAGAAACGCATGTGCACATCCCACTTAGGTATGCTCTTCAATAAAGGACACTAAAGGACACCAAAGGATACCAAAGGAATGAAGTACATAAATAATAAATAACATTTCTATTTTACTTTTATTGAGTGCAATTTCTATCTGAATGATGGAAATTTAATTATGACTTTCAAGTTCCTTTCAAAAACTAATTTGATTTGCTGACATGGGGCCAGTAACAGTTGATGCTAATTCTCAAAATATAAATAACTAGAAAAGTCTATTAAAATAGCATGCTCTACCTCATTCATGAAAGTTTAATTTTAAATGTCTCCCTTTGACTATGTGTTAAACCAGTTATTTTACAGTGGCATTATTTCTAAAAACATTTAACTGCAATAATTACATATATTTTTTAAATGACTCATCTTTTTCATTAATATAAATTTGTATAAAAACAGCACAATGCAAAAGCTTTCAATTGATTTGTGAATTACAAGCTAACAGCAGTCTTTAAATACATGGAGACAGAGAAAAATAAAAATAAATACTGCATCCTCTGACTGGACAGACATAACATATATGGAGTTTGTACTTAATTAAATCAAATAACCATGAAAAAGGGAGGCTTAGCAATATTCAATGTCAAAAACTTTAGTTTAAATAATGTGGACACTACACACTTAACTTCAAACTCTGGGTTTTAAATTATGGATTTAAATTTTAATTGACCCTTTGACTTCCTGTCAGTATTGGGATATGCTCACTTACTGCCCCCCCCCCTGTTAATGAGCTGTATCTGAACACAATTTGTGAATCATAAGAGATGTAGACTACTACTTTACTCTTCTGCTTGGTGTCATCTGTTCTTAGGTTACCTTAGCTTCCAGTTGTGTCACATGACCCTGCTCACTGCATCCTCCTGATTAATCTATATATCCTTCAATTGCTAGGAGGCATCAATAGGGGTGCCTCCTATTGGTCCCAATTTTTGCTGCTAATATATTGACAGAACACAGGTGGTGCTGCAGCACAGCCTTTCCTTTGACCCATGTACTGCAATGGAGAGAAGCGTTCCTGTACCTGCCTCTCCATAGCATTACATGGGGGGAAAAAAATTTTGGACTTTTTTATGTTTTAATTAAAATTTAATTAAGCTTTGGCCACATATGGCTGGGTAGGCACTGCCTCCCCTGCCTCCTATGAGTGCACGTCCTTGCTTTGGCTACATAGTGGTAATCTAATGTCATTCATACATTCCAATTTTTATGGTGCATAATAATGAACCTTAGACCCAAGTGACTTTTTAAAGTTATTTTGATTTATAATCTTAATTATAGTTTGAATACATATATATTGGACTAAACAGTGCTTACATGGCTTTCCTAGTCTGGTGGCATGGGGACACCTTAGCCTGACATTTGATAAGTATAGTGCTGCATACTAAGAGCTGATCATAGCTCTATCTAGAGTATTGCATGGACAAAGGATTTATAGTGTTTTAACACATATTGCACTATATTTTTTATATTTCTCTTGTGTCTTCACATGCATGGGGGGAGGTGAGCAGACACCTGGAGCCTGTCAGGGTGATATACAGTAGAGCAGATTATAGCCTTGTATTTTAGACTATTACACTATTGTGTTTTTGGTTTTATATCTTTTAAATATTATCGGCACAAGGAGAGCTATAAAAAAATCCAAAACACCGAGTGGAATCGAGCGATACATTTCCTTTATTTTATGCACTTTTATTTCACATAGAGCATGTGATTTTAAACAACTTTCTAATTTGCTTAATTTTCTAGGTATTTTTTGAAGTAGCAGCTATGCACTACTGAGAGCTATCCGAAGACTTCTTGTAAACCAATGGAGGCATTTTTGTGCAGCCACCAATCAAGCAGCTAGTTCCTAGACAGGCATTGCTGCTCCTGGGCCTACCTAGACATGCTTTTTTGGCTAAAGATACCAAGAAAATGAAGCAATTTAGATAATGGAAGAAAATTGAAAAGTAGTTTAAAATCACATGTTCTGTCTGCATCATGAGATTTTTTCGGTTTTATGTCCCTTTAATGTAACTTTTTTAAAAAATGGTAAAAGTAAATGTTTGTGCATATTTTTGTGGATAAGGCACAAACAACCCAACTTCAGTTAATACTAAAAGTTCTATAAATATGAAAACGGTTACATAAACACTGATACTTACGGAAAGGAGTACGGTAATGGAGGATCCCAAGCATGCAGAGCACGCCTCCAAAGTTTAATCTGCATGTCCCAGGAACGACGGCTATATTTTTTGTTCTTATTTGGGCTGCAAGGGTGAACTCCTGGCTTTCGCTGGTGTCTGCAATGAAATCCATTAATTCATCTACAGAAAATGTGCACGTAAATTATATATATATATTAAGTGTTAGTGACATATTGAGGCAGAAGTGTAAAAAAGCAACATTAGGGTGATGGAATTGGAAAAAAAACCTTAGAAATAAAAGCTAACCAATAGGAAGTACACCATTATTTGATGTCCAAAAAACTTATTTAAAGGGATATGAAATTATTCTCCTTTAGTACAAAAAATATGTTAAATCAACATAAAAAGAAACTTAAAAAGCAAACTAACTAACTTGTTTTGCTGGTAAACGAGCACTAAGAAATACTATGTGTAGTCACTACCTACAGCTAGATAAGCAAGTGACATTGCAGACCTTAAGTTCTTTTGTCACATTTTGTGTGATTCAGATAGAGCAGGCAATTTTAAGCAATTTTCTAATTTACTCCTATTATCAATTTTGCTTCATCTCTTTGTATCTTTATTTGAAAAAGCAGGAACGTAAGTGTAGGAGCTGGCCCATTTTTGGTTCAGAACCTGGGTAGCACTTTCTGATTGGTGTATAAATATAGCAGCCAATCAGCAAGCACTACCCAGGCTGGCTCCTAAGCTTACATTCAAATAAAAAATCCAAGTTTAATTTTGACTAGACTATTCCTTTAAGATTTAACTTACACTACAGCCTAATGATCATTTCATATTGGATAATGTATCATATTTATTGCAAAAGATACTACTAATTGCAAAGGATCTACTAATATACAGAATTAATGGTGCACTGTCAAGAATCTAGGAGTATATTACTGAGGCTTATTACTTTATCACTGATATTTTATGCCTACACTTATATTACTATTTTTATGTAGTTATTCAGCCATGGATTTTCATCTACATACTATGTTGTATAACCAATATTATCCTCTTTATCCTCCCAAGTATTGTGGGCAGACTATTGTATGCCCTCTGTTTTTAATCACGCTTCCAATTTGTACATATTAAAGATTAAAATTTATTTGCAGACTTTTTTCTTCTTATTCTCTGTTTAGTATAGGATAGAGTGCTTATTAGTGCATCAAAATTTTGTTGAATTATTCAAAATGTTCAGTACTGATACATACAACACCTTAGCCGAATAGAATTCAAATATTAAAGGGATAGGAAACCCACAAAGTTTTAATACCAACATTTAAATCTACTTTATATGATATCAGTCCTTGCAATTAACACTTAAGTTTTGTTTTCATGCAATTTGTCGTCATAATATATAATATTGCCAAGCCCATTATAGTGCAAATTATCTTGGCCCTATAATGTTACATAATGGTGGAACACATGCGCAGTTAATCAGGTTTTTGACAGATGAATGCACATTTGCAGACCCCTCTGCTTTCTCCAACATGCCTATCCAGGCGCCAGATCGTGACGTCAACACCGGAGAGAGTGGCGCACCACAGAGAAGATAAAAGGCGCACGGACAGAGCAGCAGCTGCAGAAGAATCTCAAATTTGTTAGAGGTAAATATGCCAACTGCTCCTAGACCAACGAGCAAAGTGAATTATTTTTATAATGCGGATAATGTATGGAGACTCAGTCTGCACATTTGATGGTTAGGAAAAATAAATAAGTCGGCTGTGAATTTTAGAAACATTGTGCATGCAATACCCTTTTAATACAAACGTGCATGCGAAGTGGCACGATTATAAATTTAAAATCACTGTTTGCAGCTACCTCACCATTGGATGGGGTAGCTGAATTAACAAAGTTTGCCTCCTTTTGTGGGTAGTCGTTACCACTCTTTTATAGAGTTGTTCCAAGTAAAAAATTAGGCATTTAGAAACCATTTTTATATACTTTTATTTTATTCCATATAATATAGTAATTATGTCACAATATGATAAAATTTCTAACCCTTTAACCCCTTAAGCCAAAATTACATATATACACCATGCTGGTAAATTGCCTATCATACTGCTAGGTGACACTCACCATCTAACAATCATTTGCTGGTGCAGGTGGGTCTGTAGCCCAGCAGTAGAGGGGATAGGGACTCCACCTACAGAAAATGTTTTTAGAATGGAGAGGGAGAGATAGGGCACTGCACTAAAGAAAAGGGGTGAAATGGGGGACCACTATACTACTGAAAACCAAAAAGCACAAATTAGGTATTGGAAGACAACTACTAGTACCAAAGATGGCTGCCACTAGTTGGAGGGATAGAGGGGCGTTTGGGAGCCCTAAACTGCAGTCTGCCAGTATCCAAGATGGTAGGGATGAGTAAGGGTGGGAGGTGTCAGGTAGGAGGGTAATACCTAAATTAATATAGTATTTCCCTTACCAGCTATTTAACCCCTTTACTGAGGGGATTATAAGTGTGGTGTGCAGCTGGTATTGGCGACCTTTTAATTACCAAAAACTAATGACAAAGCCATGCCTGTCTGCTATTTCCAAACAAAGGGGATCCCAGAGAAGTTTTTACAATAATTTGCGTCATAATTGCACAAGCAGTATGTAAATAATTTCAGTGGGAAACCCAAAGTTTGTGAAAGTTAGCTTTATATGACTGCATTTGGCTTCGAAATTATGGAATTTGGCATAAAATATAGCAAAATTGGCCTCGATCAATACCTTGGTTTATCTGCTTAAAAAAAAAATAGGCTTGATAGGTAAAAAGTTATTTTTCTGCTTAAATGGTGTGAAATTCTCAGGTATTTGACAAGTTTTTCTCTGAAATTCCCAGTAGTAAAGGTGTTAATTCTATAGATCTGTGAATAAGGGCATCTCTTACTTTATAAAATCTAGTAGTGCCATCAGCACTTTATCAGCATCCTATTTGTGCTGTGATACTTGGCAGTGCTGTAAATACAGTTTTAGAAAACGTCAGATGTCTGGAACTGGAAGGTCCATTAAAAAAAAAGGCTCAACTCTGGAAAATGTATTTGCATAATTGCATTATTGTTCATGTGCCCTTTTTAGACTGGACGAATAGCAAACTCCATGTTTTAATTTTTATGATTTTAGTTTCAATCAGGCATAACATTTACAGTTATTATTAAACCATTAAAGGCACAGGAATCCCAACATTTTCTTTCATGATTTGGATAGAACATAATTTACTTCTATTATCAAATTTGCTTCATTATCTTGTTATCCTTTGCTGAAGGAACAACTTTGCACTACTGGCAGCTAGCTGAACACATCTAGTTAGCCAATCACAAATGTTTGCAGGCACCAATCAGCAGCAAGCTCCCTCTAGTGTAGGATATGTGATCGTTATTTTTCAGCAAGGGATACCAAGAGAATGAAGCAAATTTGAATAAACATTTTGATAATTAAAGTAAATTGGAAAGTTGTTTAAAACTATGTTCTATCCAAATCATGGGAAAAAAATTGGGGATTTTCTGTCCCTTTAAGAACCCCTTTACTATCTCTCCTGCTGGCAACAATTAGGGACAGATAAAAAAGCAATCAAATAGACTGTTTTGTTGGAAAAGTCTATTTCTTGCCTGTTTAATATCTGTCCCTGTCCATAGCAAGAGATATGGGGGAAACAAGTTTAAACATTGCAGCACTTTGTAAAAACTCAGAATTTAGAAAATATAAATAACAGGGGAGAAGTGACAGATACTAACTTGGGAACCTCTTTAATATAACGCTGGTAACCAATCGTGTTCTTGCCATAGTCTATCTGCTTTTGTCTCCGCTGCAGGGTTGCCTCATCTGTCTCATAGCGGGATGAATTATGAGAGTTCAGGATACTGTTGAACAATTACACATTTGCAACACATTTAACAAATCATAATTTAAAAAAAGTCCCTTAAAGGGACATCGAACAATTTTTTTCTTTCGTGATTCAGATAGAGCATGCAATTTTAAGCAACTTTCTAATTTACTCCTATTATCAATTTTTCTTCATTTTCTTGCTATCTTTATTTGAAAAATAAGGCATCTCAGATAAGGAGCTAGCAAATTTTTGCTTAACATTGGACAGCACTCGTTTATTGGTGGGTGAATTTATTCACCAATCAGCAAGAACCCAGGATGTTCACCAAAAATGGGCCGGCATCTGAACTTACATTCTTGCTTTTTCAAATAAAGAGAATGAAGTAAATTTAATAGGAGTAAATTAGAAAGTTGCTTAAAAATGCATTCTCTATCTGAATCACAAAATATTTTTTTTTTGGTTTAGTGTCCATTTAATGTATCTGAAGATTGCTAATACAAAGTTAATTTAAAGGGATTACATTTGAATACTCCTCCATATTGTTCTTAATGATAGCAACAGTATTTTTTTTATAACGATAGGTAACTGCTTTACTACCCATCCTTCAGAGCTTTGCACAACCAACATTGTTATATTAATATACTTTATAACCTCTAAGTCTGCTTGTTTCTAGGCTGTATCCGGCCACCCCTTATCTCAGTGCTTTTTAAATCTTGCACAGCAGCTAGACAGTGCCAAATCATGTGTGCCTGATATAACATTGTGCTCACTACGGTGGAGAATGATGATTATGCAAGAACCAGCACTAATTGGCTAAAATGCAAGTCTGTAAACAGCACTGAGATAAAGGGGCATTATCTGTTTTTTTTTTAATAATTCTCAAGTATACTGTCCCTTTAAATATAGCAGCATTACATAATCAGAAAATGCATACTCCTATGTATACACTGAACTCCTGAACACGCTCAGTAGTAGCTGGTGCCTCAAAGTCTCCAATTTAATTCTGTTTTCTACTTGTGCACAGTGTTTTTAAGGGTAAAGTCTCTTGAAACTGCATTCTCTATCTGAATCATGAAAGTTTAATTTAGACTTGTGTCCGTTTAATGGAAACAAACTGCTTTTGCTGCAAAATATCTACAATTGTGCTTCTTCCTCACTCCAGAGGCTTTAGTGCATACTATAGACTTATCGCTTTCACTGCCGAGCCACTACTTGTCCCATATTAAAGCTAGTATTTTGCACTTAATATCCAAACCGTCAGTTTTCCCTCATCTACTGCCACTTCTTGTGATTCGGATAGGGCATGTCATTTGAAACAACTTTCCAATTTAATTTGATCACCAATTTTGCTTTGTTCTCTTGGTATTCTTAGTTGAAAGCTAAACCTAGGAGGCTCATGAAAATTTCTTAGTCCATGAAGGCCGTCTCTTATCTGAATGCATTTGACAGTTTTTCACAACTATGGGGCGTTAGTTCATGTGTGCCATATAGATAACATTGTGTGCACGCCCGTGGAGTTACCTAGGAATCAGCACTGATTGGCTAAAATGCAAGTGTCAAAAGAAATGAGATAAGGGGGCAGTCTGCAGAGGCTTAGAAGGTAATCACAGAGGTAAAATGTATATTAATATAACCGTGTTGTTATGCAAAACTGGGGAATAGGATTATCTTTCTTTTAAAACAAAAAAATTATGGTGTAGACTGTCCCTTTAAGATATATATATAATAAATACACAGGTACATAGTTTTGATATTGATTTGCATCTGTAAAATGGGACAGCTTTGATAGCAGATAAAACCAAGTGTAGAAAAAATCTTACGTCATTTAGGCAATATTAACAAGTCATAACAGCTTATACATGAAACGTAAAGGTAGTTTTCCAGAATTGTAATACGTTTGAATACATATCAGAAAGCTACCACAGCACTGTAATAAGAAAGGTAATAGTTTTAAAGGGACAGTCTAGACAAAATTAAAATTGCATGCCCTGTCTAAATCATGAAAGTTTAAACAACTTTACAATTTACTTTTATCATCAAATTAGGAATCCAAAAGTAGTGTGCTCTGGCTCCCAACAAAGGACAATCCACAGATGGATAAAATCTTCAAAATGTATTAATCCAAATTTAAAAACATAAGAGGTGAAGCTCCATGTAAAAACAAACAGGTAAGTGTGGTCTAGTTCCAATGCAGTCGTGTTTCGTGCGCATGCGCACTTGGTCACTGCATACAAGTGACTAGACCACCCACACTTAAATATCAAAATTTAAAGGTATATGTATACTAATTTTATAGGTGTATTATGCCTGGTTAGCGGCTCATTGTAATGTATCCCGAACATATATTGCACATCAAGTTTATTTACCTATTACAATTTATCCAAAAATATATATTGCAAGTTTAACCTATCACAAAATATCTAGTTAAACACATGGTAAACTACATTGTTTTAAGAAATTACAAAGAAGGTAATATCTATAATTAATAGTAGCTCATGATGTTATAAAACCTATACCCAAGCATAAAACATTGACAAATTTATCTCCTTCAGAACTCCCTAAGAACACAAGGACCACGTGGCTCAAAGGTAGAAAAGGCGTTTTCAAATGTAGAAAAAAATTCATGTAAAACATGCAACTACATAACGGAAGGAGATACATTTAAGTCCAGTATAACAGGACATTAACATAATATCAAATATTACAGCAATTGTTATACCACTCGTGTGGTTTATCTATTAACCTGTCAACTGTGTCAGAAACAACATATAGGAAAAACTAAAAGGGCCATAAAGGATAGATTCCTGGAACATCTCAGATCTATAGAAGATCCAGAATCACACTCCTGTCTCTAGACACTTTAAAATTTTGCACAATTCAGACACATCCTGATTAACCTTACACAGTATTGATCACATCCCTATATGGAAAAGAGGGGAAAATAGGGAGAGCAAATTAAACGAGAGGTCTATTGGATTTTCCCCCTAAAAACCTCAAGTCCTTTAGGTATTAACATGAGGAGGTATCTTTATCTGTTCACAAACATTTTGTTTTTTGACAAAGGTTTCTTTTATTCACTTATTAGAAAATGTACTTACAAAATGTATCAATTAGAAATGCAAGTAAAGGTAATCAACTGTAGATAACATTGTCTGCTCCATTGTATCTCTTTGAAACAATGTAGGTACTAGGGGATTATTCATATGGATTTTGTGCATTAATAATTACGTATAAATTCCCTTCTTTTGACTAATTTCCATAAGATTAACACACCAATGCACAAATGTTGTATAAGTTATAACATCATGAGCTATTATTAATTATAGATATTACCTTCTTTGTAAATTCTTAAAAAGATGTAGTTTACCATATGTTCAATTAACTAGATATTTTGTGATAGGTTTAACTTGCAATATATATTTTTGGATAAATTGTAATAGGTAAATTAACTTGATATGCAATATATGTTCAGGATACATTACAATGAGCTGCTAACCAGGCATAATACATAAAAATTAGTATACATATATCTTTAAAATTTGGATATTTAAGTGTGGGTGGTTTCGTCCAGTGATTTTCAACCTTTTTTCACCGTGGCACACCACCATCCCAAAATTTTACAAAATCACACATTGTAGCCTAATACAGTATATAATACTGGACAGCACAATCTTACCCCCTCCGTGAGAAATGCCAAGGTGCACTGCCAAGAGAAATAGAAATGTCCAAGTAGAAAGCAGGCACTCACTGGGCTTTATATAGAAACATATCCTTTATTGCAGATATTAAAACGACATAACGTTTCGGCACATTTCCTGCGCCTTTGTCAAATGTCACCCAAATACATATAACCTAACACCAAGACCACCGTTAGGTTATATGTATTTGGGTGACATTTGACAAAGGCGCAGGAAATGTGCCGAAACGTTATGTCGTTTTAATATCTGCAATAAAGGATATGTTTCTATATAAAGCCCAGTGAGTGCCTGCTTTCTACTTGGATATGGATATAGATATATACACACACTAATGTCATGTCATGCCTCCTACAAACTATATATGACTGACATTCATTCACAAACAATCATAATGATTGTCTGAATGAATGTCAATATGTCATGGTTGTAAATGTCCGATGAGCCTGTACCATACCTCCCAATATTTCAAAATTTGAAAGAGGGACACCCCCACTGGCTGAAACTGTTCTGGAGGAGAAGCAAAGCTGCGCCAACATGCATGGGGAATTGAAGTGTTGCGGCGTGTAGAGCCGGCACTAGACACGTGTTGTGGTGGGTGGGGGGTTCCTTCCAAGTGTGAACACAGGTCGGGGAAGCGAGCTGCCGCTGCACAGTTACCCTCAGTCATCTCACTCAAAATAAAAAAAAGTCCCAGAATAAAAAATGAGCAAAATGTAAAAAATATGTCACTGTTGTCAGTCTGCCGCGGAACACTTGAGGATCTCTCACGGCACACTAGTGTGCCGCAGCACACTGGTTGAAAAACACTGGTCTAGTCACCTGTATGCAGTGACCAAGTGCGCATGTGCACGAAACGCATCTGCATAGGAACTATACCACACTTTCTTGTGTTTGCTTTTACATGGAGCTTCACCTCTTATGTTTTTAACTTTGGATTAATAAATTTTGAAGATTTTATCCATTTGTGGATTGTCCTTTGTTGGGAGCCAGAGCGCACTAGTTTTGGATTCCTGTTGCTAGTTTGGGTGTGGAGTAGACACCTGTTGCAGCACTGAATGCCCAGCACCTGAAGGATACAGCTACACCCCCTCTCCATTGAGCCTCTAACTACTGGTACATGGAGAGCACTTTTTCCCTACAGAATCTGTTTGTGACAGTATCAAATTAGCTTTGCTCTTTTGGTATTTTGTTGAAACCTAAACCTAGGTAGGCCCATATGCTAATTTCTATGATCTTGAAAGCCAAATCTTATTTTGAATTTTTTTTTTACAGCTTGAGTGCTAGTTTGTGTGCCATATAGATAACATTGTGCACATTCCCATGGATTAACCTACAAGTAAACACTGATTGGCTAAAATACATGCCTGTCAAAAGAATTTAAATAAGGGTGCAGCCTGCAGAGGCTCAAATACAAGGTAATCAGAGGTAAAAAGTATTATAATTGCGTTTGTTATGTAAAACTGGGGAATGAGTACTAAAGGGAGTATCTATTTTAAAACAAATTTTTAGAGTAGACTGTCCCTTTAAATAGACATGCATTACAGAACACAACCTAGAAGAGAATGATTAAATGGTGCTAAAAAAAAGTTTTAGTATTTTTTTTTAAATGATTGAAAAAAGTGTTAATTTCTGAATAGTACTGGAATTCAAGGTTTGTCAGCTTTTGCTGTGAAAACCCTGCATGCCCATACTCCGTAGCAAAGTTGAAAGTAAATTATCTAATCAGTGCCACATATTGCCCCAACCAGCTACACACACATGCTTAGAACAGTAAACCAGTCATGTTTAGCCACAACAAGGAAGATAAATTTATTCACCAAGGTTTGAAAGCACAGTGTGCCTATTACAAATAATCAAAGTGACATTTCTAAATACTTGGAGGCTTTTTGTAAGCCAGTACTTAATTGCTGATATATACAAAAAAAACATTTAAAAAAACTAATATCACTTTAAAAGACATCCCAAAATGTGTGTACTTAGATTTCAAATTAAATATTCATAATGTAGCATATAAAAGAAATCAAACAAATATTAGAGACCTTCACTTCAATCTCACAAACAAATCATCACAAGGGTAAAAATGTCAACATCTTTGAAACTGTACAACTAATTTTCAAGTAAAAGTTTTTAAAAACAAAAACATGGTATTTTTAAATTACTATTTTGTTAATAGTAAATCTCTGGAAAATACACAATATAAATAAACAAGGTGGATCCAGTCATATGCTCATAAGGGGGTCATGATTACAAACCTATAGTCTTTACAACTCAAGTCTGACAAGTCCAAATCGGTTCCAACGCCAACACTGACTGTCTTTACTTCACTGTACAGCTCTGATGAGGACTGAGTGTCAGGTAGCATAGACCTGTAAAGTCTAACAAAAACTGTTTATTAACATATGGGATTTAGAAATGGTTATGTATTTATACCACTGGTTTTCAAAACTCTCCTTGGGACTTCCTAAAAGGCCAGATTTTCTGGATTACCTTGGATGAGAGCATGTAAAATAACCATGTTTACTAATCAGCTGATTATTTCACCTCTGCTCCAGTTCAGATATCATCAAAATATGGCCTGTTAGGGAGGGCTAAGAACAGGTTTTAAAACCAATGTTATATTAAAGATAAAACTCTTAAAGGGACCGTCAAAACCAAAAAATAAAAACCAACTGTTTCAAATAGGGCATGTAATTTTAAACAACTTTCCAATTTACTTTTATCACCAATTTTGCTTTGTTCTCTTGATATTCTTAGTTGAAAGCTAAACCCAGGAAGGCTCATGATAATTTCTAAGCCCTTAAAGGCCGTCTCTTATCACACGCTTTTTTTATTTGCTTTTCACAACAAGGGAGAGCTAGTTCATGTAAACTATATAGATACCATTGTGATCACGCCCATGGCTTGTGGAAGACACTGCACTAATTGGCTAAAATGAAAGTCAATAGATAATAAATAAAAAGTCATGTGATCAGGGGGCTGTAAGAAGATGCTTAGATACAGGGTAATCAGAGGTAAAAAGTATAATAACAGGGCTGATTATGAAAAACTGGGGAATAGGTAATAAAAGGATTATCTTTCTTTTTAAACAACAAATTCTGGTGTTGACTGTCCCTTTGATAAAACATCAAAGGGCAAAATAAGTTTAATATGAAAGTGTTAAGAATAAAGGTGCAGTTATAATACCTTGTTTCGGAAGTGCTTTGATTTTGATAGTGTTCCTCAGAGAAATGCCCAGGGTCACTAAAAAAACGGGATCTGCAGGGTACACTAAAGCACAGGTGAAACCATTTAAAAAGAAACTAATTGATTTTGCTAGCCTAATTTCAGCTAAATGTATTTCTAACTTCACATTTCATATAGCAGATAATTTCATACGTTAAAGTGAATGTCAATTCAGATGAATTGGTGCCCGGGTTTTTAATAATCCTATTAAAAACAAGGGAACTTTAATTCATAAGAATTTACATTTCACTCATTTTCTGCAAATAAGTCATTTTTAATCTTTACAGCCGCTCCAGATTTCCCCCTGGCCGTCGGAAGCCTCTTCATACGTCAGAAATGACAAATCCGGCTTCCTCCAATCGCAGCTCCCCCCCCCGGGGGGAATCATGGCCTGAGGCAATGCAGTGATTGGAGGAAGCCGGATTCATCATTTTGAACCCACGAAGAGGGCTTGCAACAGGCGGAGGAAGCGCTGCAGCAGCTATCAGGATTAAAAGGTAAGTATTTGAAGAAAACAAGTGAAATGTAAATTAAAGTGCCCTTGTTTTTAATAAAATTATTAAAAACTGGGCACCGATTCATCTAAATTGACATTAACTTTAAAGCTACAAATACCTTAAATGCATGTAAGTTTTTTAAAATGTGCACACAGTGCCCTCTAGAGACGAGTATGAAAACATCCCAAAGCCATCATTTCCTGAAGCTACAGTGATTTAGCTAAATGTAAAGGTACAAAAATTAAGTGTTTTGACTAAAGGGTGTACAAACTTGTGAAATCAAAACAATGCTTTGTTACTTTTAAAGGAACATTAATATGCTACGTATTAACCCTTTCCTGACAGTACTTATTTGTCTACATTGGAACAAAGTTCCGATGTAAACAAATAAGTAAAAATTTAAATCATGCAACTGATTTCAATGATGGAATTGGGTCGGGGAGAGTGCCTATGACGCTAGGCATGCCATTATAATAAGATCATTAAATAGACCACCAATTCAAAACTATATTAAACAATTTTAATAGACAGCAATGTGTTTGCTTATCAAAGGAAACTACAAGCTGTTTTACTTTGTCACTGCCTGATGAAACTGGAGTTTGTCATTAGGCCAAGAAAAGCGTTGCTTAATTAAAAACCGTTAATAAATCTAACATCTGTTCTCCATCACTTTTAGACTGACAGTCCCCTTATTATAATTAGAAACCAATCCATATCTACTTGGACATTGGTAGAACAGCACAACAGCTGTCAGTCTCATTTAAAGAGATAACCAACCCAAAAAAGTTTTGTGATTCAGACAGAGCAAATCATTTTTAAAAAAAGTTTCCAATTTACTTATTTGATCAAATTTGCTTTGTTCCCATGGTATCCTTGTATAATTTGTGTTTCATGTCCCTTTAAACAACAATCTTACCTGATTTAAAAAAAAAAAATAAAGAGGCAGCCGATCCCTGGAAGTGGTGGTGAATACACATGAGATCAGCTAGATGGACACCAGCCAACTGCTCTAGATACAGGTGGCCCTCGTTTTACAACGGTTCAATTTACACAGTTTCAGAATAACAACATTTTTTGTCATGTGACTGCTATTGAAAAGCATTGAGAAGCAGTGCATTTATTAAAATAGCCAGTAGGTGGAGCTGTCCGCTTGTGTTGCAGCAAAGCCAAGCAAGCTGAAATTAATCAGTTTAACCAGACCTGAGCTATCGAGCAGATTTCAAAGGAACAAGATATTCCTGTCTAACTCAGTCCAGATTGGAATGCATAGAAAGAACTGTTTGCAGAAAAATGCAAGTGAAGTCTGTGTTGTGTGATTATTTTATTAGGTTTATAATGCTGTTTAGCAAATGTTTTTGTTCAATTAAAGTAGTTTAATTATATATTCTGTGTTGTGTGATTATTTTATTAGGTTTATAATGCTGTCTAGCATTTAAAGTCTTCATTTCAAAGCTTTTAAAATAATGTATTAGGTGTTACTTATGACAATTTTGAGAGGGGCCTGGAACCTCTCTCCCTCACTTCCCATTGACTTACATTATAAACTGGGTTTCAATTTACAACGGTTTCGATTTATAACCATTCCTTCTGGAACCTAACCCCGGCGTAAACTGAGGGCTACCTGTAATTAGATTTAGCACCTTGGAAGTGCTCTTATTTTGTATTGAATTATTAACATTTGATACTGCATCACTAAGTGAATACAAAGGTTTGTACAAGCAACCCCACTTAAAGGGACAATAAACTGTTGTACACAACTAGAAGAAAAGTAACTACTAGGTAATTGAATTTCCACCCAGTTCCTGCAGCACTCTCCAAATCAGTTCTCTTGTTTTAATAGCTTTAAAGGGACACTGAATCCAATTGTTTTCTTTTGTGATTCAGATAGAGCATGACATTTTAAGCAACTTTCTAATTTACTCCTATTATCTTCATTCTTTTGGTATCTTTATTTGAAATGCAAGAATGTAAGTTTAGATGCCGGCCCATTTTTGGTGACCAACCTGGGTTGTCCTTGCTGATTGGTGGATACATTCATCCACCAATAAAAAAGCTGTCCAGAATGCTAAACCAAAGAAAAAAAGCTTAGATGCCTTTTCAAAGATAGCAAGAGAACGAAGAAAAATTAGAGTTAATTAGAAAGTTGCTTAAAATGTCATGCTCTCTGAATCACAAAAGAAAAAACTTGGGTTCAGTGTCCCTTTAAGGTGCTAGATACTGAAGCTCCGCCTCTTTATACTGGGCACAGCGATCTTGGAGACCAGGTATTCTCACTACCTTTGACAGAAGCAGTTTGCATTTACATACCTGTATCAGAGTTTGTCAACTATTTGACAACTGTATAAGTGCTTCAGGTTAGGGTGCATGATACAGAGCAGTAATTTACATTTGTGCAGCTGCTGCAATGCTATATATTATTGGAGTGCTTTATAAAATATATTTTGCGTAACTGTAAAAAATGCAAAAACAAAGTTCACATGATGTATCATGCACACTAACTGCAAGCAAATGATACAGCTGTAAAAAGTGACCAATACTACTGAGTGTGCACCCCTTCTGTCACAGGCTGGGAGAACACTTTATCTCCAAGATGACGGCACCCAGTACAAAGAGGCGGAGCTTCAGTATCTGGCACCTTTACGCTATTAGAACTGATTTGAAAAAAGCTGCAGGAACAGGATGAAATGCAGGAACAGTTAAAAGTTACTATTTTATAGCTGTGCATAACTGTTTAATGTCCCTTTAATCCACACTTACCTTACTCATTTCTTCTCCCTACTCCGCTGTATTTTCTTCCCTTTCAGACGCACAGCGCTAGTCAATAAGAAGCTGTAACTTATCTTATATAGAGAAGAAATGTGCATGTTCATACAGCCTTTCTGCCTCTGCTCATCTATTTTCTCTATAGAAGCCAACATTACAGCTTCCCATGGTCTGACCCTGTGTTTCTGGAACAAAAGAGTGGCAGACAAGTAGGAAGGAGAATGAGTACAGTAAGTAAGGATTTTTGCTTTTTTTTTTACAGCATCCAAAAAAAGTGACTTAAGGTTTTTAACTGGAACAATTGTGTCCCTTTAAGCCAATTGGCTGTAGTTACTTTGCCACAGTACCTTGCTCAGTGTTTATGAAGTACCTATGTCCAAAACTCTGGCACATGCTGCAGTCCCCACTGTCAGCTTTGACAATGAAGACTGCAGCCAGGGGAAAAAAAAAAAAACACACATCTTCCTTCATATTTTACGTACTGAACGCTCTCTACCATATAAAGGCAGATCGCCAATACAGACTGACTATACTAGCTTGCGGTGATGCAGTGGTTTAGTGTGGGAAGGAGGGAGGTGGTACATCGCAGAGGGGAGGGCTCCATACACTACTAAAAAAGATTAGGTGAGGGAGGGGGAGAGATGGGACCTTATGCTACAGAAAAGGGTTATGACAGAGGGAGAGAGTCAGTCCCTATAGACTGGAGGGGGATCCCTACACTACAGAAAAACTATTTTAAACTTAAAAAATCTCAAACTAGGTTCTGGGAGACAGATGCCAGTACCTAATATGGCTGTTACTATTTAGAGGGGGAGGGTTTAGAGTTGTTTGAGAGGT
Organism: Bombina bombina; assembly: GCF_027579735.1. NCBI lineage: Eukaryota > Metazoa > Chordata > Amphibia > Anura > Bombinatoridae > Bombina > Bombina bombina. The sequence continues at coordinate 352,761,445 of NC_069504.1, forward strand.
ATCAGGGAGGTGGGAGAGTACCTACACTACAATAATATTACCCTTGCTAGTTAAACCCCTTCACTGCCAGCAATATTACAAGTGTGGAGCACAGCTGCAATTAGCCTAATTACCAAAAAAGCAATGGCAAAGCCATTCATGTCTGCTGTTTGTGAACACAGGGGATCCCAAGGAAGCTTTTACAACCAACCATGTGTGTTGTGACTGCACATGCAGTATGTAAAATTTTGAGAGAAACCTAAAGATGGTAAAAATATAATTAGTTTTTATAGGTTAAATGAAAAAATCTCTATTTTGGGCAACTTTTTCTCTGAAATTACGGTAAGTGAAGGTATTTAAGGAGAAGACATGACAATTTACCCAAATAAATCCTCTAACGCAGTGCTGCTGTTTATTAGCATCCATGGTTCAGGGAGCATTGTTTGTGGAAATCCATGTAATTCAGCCTGTGGGGGAGGCACAGGCGGTACACATCTGTCCAGCTGGGGTACCAACCTAGCAATAAAAACAATTCATGTAAGAACTTACCTGATAAATTAATTCCTTTCATGGTGGCGAGAGTCCATGATTTGTTACATATGGGATATACATTCCTACCATGAGAAAGTTGCTTAAAATTGCATGCTCTATCTGAATCATGATAAAAAAAAATTGGGTTCAGTGTCCCTTTAATGTCTAAAGAATGCATAGGCTCAAAAGGAGGAGCTTGTAAAGACTAACACTAGATTGAGACTCCATGGAGGAGAAAGATTTAATTACAGGTTTTATTGTAGACAAAGCCTGAACAAAAAAAATGTCTTAATTGCTGTGGGTACGCCATCTACATGCATCTGAAATTGAAACAGAAGGAGCATTTGAAACATCAGTAGGTCGTGATATACAGTATAAGTTTTCAAAACCTTATAAGAAATTTTCCTGGAAACAGGTTTTCTTGCTTGAATCATAGTATTAATTACAGAGTCTGAAAAACCTCTGAGAACCAAGTGTTCAAACTCCACGCCATTAAGTTCATACATTTTTAGTCTGGATGAAAGAAGGGACCTTGAGACAGATCTGGTCTTAGAGGAAGATGCTATGGTGTGTAGCTGGATATCCAAACTAGATCTGCATACCAGATCCTGAGAGGCCACGCAGGAGCTATCAGAAGTACAGATTCTTCCATCCTGATTTTTTAAATAACTCTGGGTAGTAGAACTAGTGGAGGAAATTTATAAGCATATTGTATTGGAATGACCAAGGGACTGCTAGAGCATCTGCCATTACTGCCTGAGGATCCCTTGACCTTGCAAAGCATCTGGGAAGTTTCTCGTTCAAATGAGAGGACATGAGATCTATTTTTCCATCACTGTTGGCGGCACCACTATCTCCCCATCACCCCAAGTCCGCTGCCTTGGTGTCACGCTTGACTCAAATCTGTCCTTCATTTCCCACATCCAATTGCTCTCTTCATCCTGCCGCAACCACCTACGCAACACCACCAAAATTCATCCGTTTCTAAGTGCTGAAACTACTAAACAGCTAATCCACTCCCTGGTAATTTCCCAACTTGACTACTGTAACAACTTACTAACTGGACTCCCTCTCTCCCCTCCAATCCATCCTTAATGCATCTGCCAGACTAATCCACCTCTCGACGCTCTGTTTCTGCTGCACCTCTCTGTGAGTCCCTTCACTGGCTCCCCATTCACAACAGTTAAATTCAAAATTCTCACCCTGACCTACAAAGCCCTCACCAATGCTGCCCCACTCTACCTGTCCTCACTTATCAACAAATACACTCCTGCCCGCCCCCTAAGATCCAACAATGACCTGCTTCTTGCGTCCTCTACCATCACCTCATGCTAGACTACAGGACTTCTCGGGCGGCACCAAACCTCTGGAACACACTTCCTTGTGCTGTCAGACTTGCCCCTAACCTCTCCTCCTTTTAACGTTTCCTAAAGACCTTTCTGGTCAGGAAAGCTCATCACCCGACTTATTAACATACTAACTTCACTTAACAGCTGCCCTCTATCTCCTCACTAATATTCTCACCTTTGCAGTCCCCACCTCCTGTTTCCAATCCTACCCATCTAGATTGTAAGTTCCCAAGGGAATAGGGACCTCAATTCCCCCTGTTTTTGTCTGTAAAATTTTGTCTTATATTATTTCTCAATTGTACTGTTATCCTTGTACCCATGGGCAGCGCTGCGGAATCCGTTGGCGCTTTATAAAGAATAATAAAAATAATTTGTGGAAGACCCCAAATCTTAATTCGTAAGAATACATCCTGATGGAGAGACCATTCTCCCGGGTAAAGTGACCGACGGCTGAGATAACCTACCTCCCAAGTTGTCCACATCTGGGATGTGAATCGCAGTGATTAGACAGGAATTGGTTTCTGCCCAAGAAAGTATCAGATACTTCTTTCATGGCTAGGTAACTGAGTTCCCCCTTGATTGACATATGCCACTGTTGTGATATTGTCAGTTTTTAAACAAAGGAAAGGTTTGTTCTTCAAAAGAGGCCAAGCTTTAAGAGCTTTGAAAAAAGCACAGAGTTCTAAGATATTGATTGGAATCTTTGTTTCCTGAATATTCCAAACACCCTGTGAAGTCAGGGGCCCCCATACTGCTCCCCAAGTAAGACTTGCATCTGTTGTAATCAGACCAGGTAGGGCGAACAAAGGAAGCCCCCTGAAGAAATTGGTGGTCTAGCCACCATGTCAGATAATAAACAAGTGTTGGGATCTTAGAATATTAGTTGTGATATTAGAGTATAATCTTTGCACCATTGGCGCAGCATGCAAAGTTGAAACGAGCAAAGGGGATTACGTCCAATGCTGCAATCATGATGCTAACACCTCCATGCACATAGCAGGGTATGATAGAGACTGAAGGTTCAGACAAGCTGAAACATAACTATTAGTCTCTTTTCTGTCAGAGAAAGTCATGGACACCAAGTATTTGGAATCCCAAATAAGTGAACTTTGAGGAATGAAGAAACTTTAGAAAATTGATCCTCCAACCATTATTTTGAATAGTTGAGTCATGTGAGATTCTACTAAATGAAAAGATTGAGCTAGAACAAAGATATCATCCAAATAAGGAAACACTGCAATACACTGCTCTCAGATTACAGATAGAAGGGCACCAAGAACCTTTGTAAATATTCTTGGTGCTAGGCCAAACGGAAGAGCAACAAACTGAAAATGCTTTTCTAGAAAAGAGAATCTCAGAAATCGAAAATGGTCTGGATGAACAGAGATGTGAAGATAAGCATTCTGTAAGTTTATTGTGGACATATGATCCTGCTGAACAAAAGGTAGAATAGACCTTAGTTTCCATCTTGAAAGTTGGAATTCTTACAAATTTTAGTGTTTTCAGATCCAAGATTTGTCTGAAGGAATTCTCCTTTGGAACAATGAAAAAAAATTGGAGTAAAAACCCTTTCCTTGTTCCTGTAGAGGAACTGGGACAATCACTCCCATAAATTCTAGATGTGAGACATGTTAGAAAAGCTTGAACTTTTAATGGATGTTTTGGAACATGAGTTAAATAAAACCGTCCCCCTTGGGGGTTTCATTTTGAAACTAATTTGATATCCCTGAGAAATATTCTGAATCCAGGGATTTTGGACCGATTCTGACCAAATTTTCTGAATTTTTTTTTATCTGCCCCCTACCAGGGGAGCTAGATTGGTGGTCAAACCTTCATGCTGTTTTCTAAACAGGATTAGGTTTCTTGAATTGTTTAGATGTATTCCAATTGGAAGAAGGTCTCCAGTTAGAGCCAGGGGCTTTTGGAGAGGGGGAAGGCTTTTGATCTTTGTTTCAAAAAGAAAGAAAATGATTTGGAGCCTTGAACTTCCCTTTAGAGCTATAATTTGCCTCCAGTGATGGAATAAATTATAGAATCTAATTGTGAACCAAATAGATTCTTACCCTGAAAAGAAAGATAGTAATCTCATGTTGGAAACCATAACAGCATTCCAAGTTGTAAGCCATAAAGTTCTTCTAGAAAGAATAGCTAAAGACAGTTTTAATGTTAATTTTGACAATGTCAAATACTGCATCCCATTCTTGTAGTAAATGTTTCACATTACCAAAAGTGACCAAACAGCCGATTGCAGTTTGGGAGGACGGCCGGAAGGGGCGGAGCTGCACGGACGCTGCGTGCGGTAGCGCTTTGGTTGGGAGAGAGCGCGCAACAAGCCCCAAGTGCTCCGAGGATTTGGCTCGACAAGCCTGACCTTCAGGCGATCTGCCTGGTGCCCGCAGCAGTAGCGAGAAGCTTGGAACCCGAAGGAGGGTGAGCAAAACGGCCGCCACGAAATAGGCGTAACAGCAGACCCATTGCCTGGGTCACCTCTTGGAGGAGCAGAGCTCCGGAGTGGAGAGACATCTACAAACGGCAAGAGATAAGTCCACTTGCAAGCCCGGAGAGACAGTAAACAACCTCAATGTAAGGTACTTTTTCTTTTTACTGTTTGGAAGAACCGGTGTGGGGGGAACGAAGATTAAGGGAGACAGGACAAGGCCAGGTATGCACTTTTGATGATGCCTATTGGGGAGTATGTAAAGAATTGGTGGAATAGGGGCTAAGGAAGGAGGTCCCCAAGTAGACAAGGCCTGTTCGTGGAAGGACGATCAGCGTAATAACCCCCCCTAATATGAAACAGCATACTGATGCAAACAGGGTCCCCCCCACGAAGAATAACATATAATAAGGCGTCCAGGAGAGATTCAACAGAGGATGCTTGTTGTATATTGTATTAATGGTTGAGATGCCTAAAGTAAAAGAAAGTGCTGTAGCAGTATCTCATGGAGTAAGGAAACCTCTATACTACAGCTGTTAGCCAGGTACCGCAAGGTGGGTGAAGTCCTGGCGGAACAGGAAGGAGAAGAATATACTCCCCCTTTTTTTTTCTCTCCCGTTTCTCTCTGGGCTAATTGGTATGGTTTACATTGGTTGCGGCTTATACTCAAGATCACTATAAATTTTGCTGAAAGAAAAATAACTGGCCCGTGGACGAGTTTGCTATATAAGCTTATAAAGGCTATTGAATGCTGCCAGTCTAAGACTTTGTTATCTGTCTATACAGGAGCCTATAGCAAGAAGGCAATTATAACTGACAAGTAGAAACAGGGCGAAGCATCGGCTAGATTTGGTGCAAATAGTCAGCGACAGTCTGCCCTTAGCACTAATAGAATGATATATCTATAGAGACACTTGGAAAATTAATTATAAGAACGTTTAATAGGAACTGGACTGCTTAGAGAATCTGAAGAGCTATATATTAAGCTATATTTAATTTTTCTGTGGCAAGATACAAAGCACTAGGTTCCCAAAGTATTGTAATAGGCTAAGATTTAACATTGTATAACTATGGTAATTTAAGAAAATCCTAGAAAAGTTAAATGTTTAACTGTGGTTAGCTAAAGCTCTGAAAGCATATACATAACAGATTATAAAGGCTTGCTTGGAAACCTACTGAGACATTGGGTATCTAAGGAATATGAGCTATATTGATATCTATATATAATTGAGTGTTTCTAAAAAATAGATAACTTTCTCGACTTATAATCAGGCATTACAGTAGTTAGTCACACCCTACACGAATATAAGTGTTAACACACCACTTAGAATTTACCCCTCACACGTCAATCACTTCCCTTTTTTCTTCTCTCCCCTTTTCCAGTCCCCTCACCTGGATCTGTTTAGGCCACCACCAGGCCCTTATTAGTCTATACCACTTATACACATACATATGGAAAGGTTTGTCACTATTAAAAATAAATCACCGGCAATGCCACCAAAAGGGAAAGAAAAGTCTAAAAAGAAACAGTTTAGACATAGAGAATAGAAGCGTGCTTGAAACATCAAATATATATACAATGGAGTCTCAGGACCTAGTAAAACAATTACCAGACATTATGTTGCCCCAATTTGACCAGGTAAAGAGGGACATTTCAGAATTAAGGGCAGAAGTTACAGTTTTCAGAGAGGTTACAAGAAGCAGAAATCAGAATATCTGATATAGAAGATATGAATGTCAGACATGAGACTAAATTAAAGGAACAATCTAGCCAAATACATGTACTGCAAAATAAGGTTGAAGAATTACAGGACCGAGCTAGACGAAGCAATGTCAGAATTATAGGACTCCCAGAGATAGAGGAATTTCAGGATTTAATACACTTTACGGCAATACAGCTACCTCTAGGATTGGGTATGCAAATCCCCCCACAAGGGATACAGGTTGAAAGAGCGCACAGATTAGGTAGCGCTAGAACCTATGCGGATGGTAAGACTAAGATTAGACCAGTTATTGTTAAGTATTTGAACTTTCAGGATAAAGCCATGATTATGAGTCAATATAGGAAAAAATTCCCAGTAAAGATAGGAGAGTATAACATCTTGCTTTTCCAAGATTTTTCAGTAGAAACGTCAAAAAAACGAAAAGAAATGGTACCTATTTGTACAAGCTTAATCAAATCAGGCTTGAAAGCTTCAATCATATATCCAGCCAAAATCAAAATTTTTAATGAACAGGGAAACGTTCTACTGAATAATTACGAAGAAGCGAAAGATTTCCTATACTCTAGACAGAATTTTTAGTAACAAGAACATAGATATAGGAAGTACTTCAAAAAAGATATTAACCAGGTTCTAAGAAAGAATAAAGTTTGAGATGATTAATAGTTTTAATATTATGGTTAATAGGCTAGAGCTTCCAAGAGCAGTTAGGGTTATAGTTCTAGCTGAGCATGATGTTCTCAGCATTTGTGGGCGATACGGAGGAGGGTTCCTCTGTATCTGGTTTTTATATTATGCTTGGATTTATTGTTTATTATGTTTTATGTTGTGTTCTATTTTCCCTACCTTGTCTTTCCTTACCCAAGGCCCCCCCCCCGTTTTTTTTTTTTTTTCCTCGCAATGCACTATAGGGTTTATTATAATATTTGATGGCTGAACAACTAAAAGTAATATCATGGAATGTGGGAGGGATTTCCTCATTATGGAAACTGAAGAATATTTTGAAAAAATGTAAAAAAAATAATGCAGATATAATTATGTTACAAGAGACACATCTAAAAAAACAGGAATTAGACAAACTTAAAGTAGGATGGGTAGAGGAGGTGATTGCAACACCCTGCACGACAAGAAAAAGAGGCGTAGCAATCATATTAAATAAAAAATTAGATTATAAAATTGTGGGGAAAGAATTAGATATAGAAGGAAGGTTTGCAATTCTACATATTATAGTATACGAAAGATCTCTGATTTTATGCAATATTTATGGTCCAAATAGCCTAGCTAAAGCTTTCTGGAACAAGATTCAAGTCATTCTAATGAAATATGGTACGGAGAACATAATATTGGGAGGCGATCTAAATATGGTGATGTATCCAACATTAGACAGGCTAAAACCCTCTAGGAATAGCAATAGCCGAGCAGAAACTAAATTACTTAAGAATTTGTGTAAAAATTTAAGACTTAAGGACATCTGGAGAATTCAGAACCCAGATGTAAAATGTTTTTCTTGTATATCCCAGAGTCATAAAACTATGTCTAGGATAGATGCTTTCTTGATTTCGGAAAACTTATTAGGTACAGAAATATCAGCAGATATCAAAGAGGTGGTAATATCAGACCATGCTATTATCGTACTAAATTTTAAGTTTAAAGGGGTCAAAAGAGACCCAGCAAAGTTTTTTTTCCCGACATACCTAAGTACAAATGTACAATTCAAGGACTGGTTAAAGAGAAAATGGCAGGAATATATGTATTACAATAAGGAATATGAAAATAGCTATGACATTTTCTGGGAGGCTTTTAAAGCGTTCATTAGAGGGGAAATCAAGGCATATTTAGTGAAAAATAAGCGGATAGCACAACAGAAAGAGTTACAGCTAGCAGGACAAGTACGTAATTGTTATAATGCGTTCTTAAGTGATAGATCAGGGACACTCTGGGACAAATATATAAGGGCCAAACTAGGAAGAGACATTTTTCTCATGCAAAAGGTAAGACAAGAAGATCTTAGAACAAGGGCGTTTTTCTACAGACAGTGGCAGGGCTGGTAAATTTTTGGCAAATTTAGTAAGAGTCAGGAAGAAGAAACGGGCTATAGAGACGATTAGAAAGGGATCAGAGAGATTGACTAATATTAAAGAAATAAACGAGTATATATATATATATAAATATTACCAAAACTTATATATAAAGGATAAGATTAATTTGGAAGCTAAAGCAGATTTTTGGGATAAAATTAGATTACCAAAGCTAGATAAAGAAGACTTAGACGAGTTAAATAGACCTATAGCACAGGAAGAAATAAAGAAAGTAATTAATAAAACTGCGATTAACAAGGCCCCTGGCCCAGATCAGATTCCGATAGAACTTTATAAAATTTTGCAGGAAGAAATAATCCCTACGTTAGGCCTTTTTAATAAAATATATATCAATAATAAAATGCAGTCCAAATATTTTACAACTTCAACAATTTCATTAGTCTTGAAAAAAGGTAAGAACCCGGAAGAGATGGGTTCATACAGACCCATCTCATTGTTAAATAGCGACTATAAACTACTTATGAGTGTAATTGCCCAAAGACTAAAGAAAATGATGGCCCCATTAATACATAAAGATCAAGTTGGCTTTATGCCTAATAGGACTTCTACAACCAATCTGAGGAAAGTACAGTTGATAATAGACTACTATTGGAACCAGATTAAAAAAAGGGAAAGGGGATTCAAACAGATATGGATATCACATCTATAGATGCTGAAAAAGCCTTTGATATGATTACATGGGATCATTTATTTACAACAATTAGAAACTATGGAATCACAGGTTCTTTCCTCAGATTGGTACAACTGATATATAACGAGCCGCAGGCTAACATCTTGATAAATGGTAATATATCACAAAATTTCACTTTACAGAAAGGAACCAGACAAGGGTGCCCGTTATCCCCTTATTTGTTCAATTTAGCTATTGAACCTTTAGCGATATATTTGAGAAAGGAAATAGATGGGATATGGCTAGGGAATAGAAGAATTACGCTTTTACTAGACGCTGATGACTTACTGGTCTTCCTAAGAGATACGCAAAAAAATATTCCTCTACTAATTCAAATTCTATGTGAATTCGGTAAGTTTGCTGGCTATAAAGTAAATCTTGATAAATCAGAGATTTTTTGGTTAAAAGAAAAAAGATAGTTATAAGAATGCTCCATTCAAGAATGCAAATGGAAAGTTAAAATATTTAGTTATACTGTCTAGAGACCCTGAAAATTGGTATACACTAAATTACCCGCAAATTTGGGCAAAATTGTCTAAGGATATGGCCAGCTGGGCTAATTTTCCACTGACCTTGTCAGGTAAAATAAACCTAATTAAAATGGTCCTATTCCCTAAAATCCTGTACTTGCTACAAAATTTACCTAGATTTATCAATCGTAAGGATTTAGTATCATTTAAAAGGGACTGTCTAAAATTTTTATGGGGCAACAAACGTAAAGCGATTGCATTACATAATTTGTCACTATTTAAATCAGGGGGTGGCTTAGCTTTTCCAGATATAGAGCTATATAATTTAATATGTATGGGTAAATTTGCATTAGAATGGCTAACAGAGGCAAACTTTCGCCACAAATGATATAGAAGAATTTCTAGTGGCCCCATATGGCTTAAAAGCTTTATTACATTACAATGGGAAATAACCAGATAAAGTTAAAAAGCTATCCACCGTTAAGAATATAATTATTGCATGGCATAAACTTTTGAAATTACTACGAGTTAGCCCGGAATACTCAAAATACTTGACTATAGTGGGGAACCCCAATTTTATACCAGCAATAGAGTCGAAAGTCTTTCATAGATGGAAGAGGAAGGGCCTAACTTTCATACAACAACTGCAAGATAGGGACACTAAAGCTTGTAGAACGTTCCAGGATTTAAGAAGTGAGTTTGGAATCCCAAACAATGAATTTTACGCGTACTTGCAAATACGGCATTTTCTAGAAACTTTTAACAAAGAATCTATACAAGATAGTTTAGGCGAAAAAATGAATATGGTACTGAATATGTATAGTCAAGGAAACTATTCTATCTCCTTTTGGTACAAGATAATAAAAAAGTTCCAAGAAACAACAAGAATAGGGGCTTTAGCAGCAAGCTGGCGACAGCCAATTGAGAGGCTACAAAAAAGTTTCAATTTAGTAGACAAAGCAACACTATCTATAGGTTGGAGAGAGTCCCAAATGAAAGTGATAAATAAGGTATATATTACACCTGCCGTAAAAACTAAATGGGATAAAAATGCCGAAAATAAATGTGCTAGATGCAGCTTCCCTTTAGCGGATCTGACCCATTGTCTATGGTCCTGCCCAAAGATTCAAAAATTCTGGAGTAAGTTGAATTTCTGGCTGAACAGAATTAACGGGAAAAAGATTAAGTTGGAAAAAGAGGATATTATCTTTATGTATCAAACTCCCAGACAACAGATTAATTTTAAATTTGTAAATACAGCAATATTAATAGGGAGGTCTTTAATCCTGAAATATTGGAAGTCCACGAAAGCCCCCAGTTTAATAGAATGTATTAATAAAATTAAGGGACAACTAATAGTGGAGCAATTTGATACGACAGTTCTGAAACTCAGATCAAACGCTTCCTTGACAAGTGGAGGAGATTTATTCAGGCTTTTTCGGAAATAGAACAGAAACGGTTAATATACCCTTTTAGAGAGTCAGAAACATTGAATAACGCGATTGCTAGAAATGAGTTTCCAAATTGGAATTAAGTATTGGGGGGCCCCCCCTTCCCTTGTTGTGGGTTTGTTTTTCCCTTTTTTTTTTTTTGTATAAAACTGAAGTAAAACTGAAGTACGAAAATTATAGTTGTAATAAGGATGAGATTGCCTTGTATGGCGAATTCTTTGTTTTTTTTGTGTTTGTATAAAACTGAAGTACGAAAATTATAGTTGTAATAAGGATGAGATGATTGCCTTGTATGGCGAATTTTTTGTTTTGTTTTCATGATGTCGGGAATGCCCTGTCATATCTATTTGTTTTATTTTATGTACAATAAAAATTAAAAAAAAAAAAAAAATGTTTCACATTACAGCATTCAGGGTCAGAAGAAAGTTGCTGAGCAAGATTAGAAATCTAAAAAGTAGAGGCGGCTGCTACATCAGCAATAGATAAAGCTGGCCTAAGAACATAACCAGTATGTAAATAAGCCCTTCTCAAAAAAGATTCAAGTTCCCCATTTAAAGGATATTTGAAAGTAGTACTATCTTCTAACTGAATGATAGTACGTTTAGCTAGAGAAGAAATAGCCCCATCTACCTTACTTAGTTTCCCATAGCTCTAAATTAGCAGCAAATAAAGGATACCATTTTTTTTAAACCTAGAATGATTAAAATAATTATCAGGTTTAGACCATTCTTTAGAGATATTAGAGACTGCATTAGGAGCAGGAAATATATATGGAATAACAATGTAAGACTTAAAAAATGAATTTAACTAGTTTCAAGGAATATCCTCAGAACCTCAACACCTAAAGTGACTAAAAGTTATTTTAAAAGAGAACAAATGTGCTCAATTTTTAAAAAAAGACGATGTATCTGGTTCTATATCAGATGGAGCCTCAGTATCAGAGGAATTATCATCATGAGAAGATAAGTCATTACTCTGATCAGTACAGATTTTACTAGATGAAGGCAAAATGTGCTGATCTTACGCTTATTTGAAGGTGGAAATTTAGTCAGCCTTCTCAATTGAAGCAGCAACACATTTCTTCATTGCTGGGGGTACACCATCTACATGTATCTGTGAAATTGAAACATAGGTAGGTTGTGATAAAAATATACATGAGTCACATATTTGCTGAAGATGGCAGTTCAGAAGTTGTGCAATAGACACACTTAGCTTTAGTAGAAAGGTGTTTAGACTCCAGTCCTATGGTGATTTCAGGGACAGAAGTAGGTTGTTCCATTTTGGAATAGAAAACCATTTTTGGAAAAAAGAAAAATTACAATTTTTAGAAAAAAATAATCTTTGCCGAGTAGGTAGTCAAAAATACTTAAAGAGCTTTAAGTATAAGTTTATGTAGAAAACAAAGCCCTTATAAAATAAAATGTGAGCTGTCAGATGCAAAGAACGGCTATTTAAAGCTAAAAAATGTGCAACAATATCGGCAAAAAAAAGCGCAAGAAAAATGGCACGAAAATTACGTCATAAGGGGCTGGTTTAAAAAAAGAAAAAACAAATACCTTAAATTTGACAGACACTCGTCCACTAATGCAGACAGGCCAAACCAGTGCTGAAAACATCAGCAGAGGTACAGAAATGGGAGTATGTTAAACTATAAAGGGAGGAAGGAGATGAATCCCTGCGACTGATTTACAGATAGCCCATTGGAGGTTTTAAACAGAGGTAGAACATGATAACCTTAGGCAAACTCCCCTCATATCCCTCTGACCAACACTATACTCTGAGGGGAAAAAACAGACTTCAATATACACTGAAGCACCTATCACTAAAGCACATCATACTTTAACCACCTGCAAAGGAGGCAAAGTTTAAACAGATATGAGTGAGGTGGGTGGGGTATTTATAGGCTTTGAGGTTTGGGAAACTTTGCCTCCTGGTAGGAAAGTATATCCCATATGTAACAAATTGTGGACTCTCTGCACCTATATGAAAGAAATACATCTAGAGTAAAAAAAATAATTATCAAAGCAAAATAAATTTGAGGTACTTTATCAATAAATGTTATACATTAAACATATTGATCACCCTAAGAAGCTGGGGAAAGGTTTGAGGCTTGATGGATATAAACCAGGCACAAGCTAAAGAACCCAGCAATGTACAAATTGTGTTCATTAGTGATTTTTAACCTTTTTTTGCCGTGGCACACATTTTTACATTAAAAAATCCTGTGGCACACCACCATCCCAAAATTTTTTAAAAAAATCACACATTGTAGCCTAATACAGCATATATATATATATACACATACACACAAACACACACATACTGTATGTATTGTGCTGTTATGCCATGCCTCCTACAAACTACCCCTGCACTGGGAGTAAAAAACAAGCAAAGTTTAAAAAATATGTCACACTGTTGTCAGTCTGCCGTGGCACACCTGAGGATCTCTCACGGCACACTGGTTGAAAAACTGCATTAAAAGGACATGGGTTGCCAACTAAAAGCCAGTTTCTTTCAAGTCTATGGAATTTTCTCTAGAAGAACTTACACAATAATCTTAATGCATGCAACACACAACTGTTCATCTCCTACTCTTTCCTATACATAGGCAATGATTTTAAAAGAAAAACAAAACATGCTTGTTTACTGGTGTCCTGTAATCCCATATGGATTATTTTAGTCTACCAGTAAATGTGTGCTTAACATTATAGCTCAAGATTGTTACATTTTGGACAATTTCCATTTGCAAGTTAAAGCATTTAAATTGTATGCTAGGATATAATGTTATTTCATTAGAACATCTTTTTTAAATAAACACTGCAAATGGGTTATATAAGCAAACATGCATCCAGAACATCCCATGCCACTTCTGCAGTTAGAAGCAACATCCTCCTAAATACATACATATGCATGATAAGGATTTGTTCACAGGAGATATCAACTTCCCATGCAGCACAGGAGCATGTAGGATTATGTGGTTAACACAAAGTTTATTTTTAAAAGAATTCCAAGTAATGAATTTGCATTCTTACTATGGAATTCCTTTTTAAAGGGACAGTCTACTTGATTTATTTTATTGTTTAAAAAGTATGCCTTTACCACCCATTCCCCAGCTTTGCATAACCAACATTGATATATTAATATACTTTATTATTTATTTGTATATTACCACCAAATTCCATAGCGCTGGGGTTTACCTATTTAAGCCACAGCGGGCTGCCTCCTATTTCAGGGCTTTTTATTAACTTAAAATAATGCACAAAAGTCAATGTAAGTTTATGTGCCATATAGACATTGTGCTCATGCCCGTGGAAGATAATGGTTATGCAAGTACCAGCACTGATTGGCTAAAATCCAAGAATGTAAAAAGCACTGAGATAAGGGGCAGTCTGCAGAGGCTTGGATACAGGTAATCAGAGGTAAAAGGTATATTAGAAGAACAGTGTTAGTCAGGCAGAACTGTGGAATGGGTAATAAAGGTATTATCTATCTTTTTAAATAATAACTGTCCCTTCAGCATTCAATTACTTTCTTGCTGCACCACCACAAATGTCTGATGTAAAAAAAAAAGTTTAGTGATTAAACAAAAGATTATTGCAACAACTCAAACTTCTGCACAAATGTATATACAGCGTATTGTAAACGTGCACACTCTGCACCTAGTAGCGTCTGTCTCTCCCATTCTCTTTAGGGCATATGTTGCTCGGCCCCAAGCACTTTGTATGGATTCTCTTGCGTTTCATCCCCAGCAAGTCATCTGCTAATGATGTACTCCATCCACATTCTCTTCCACACACGATGAGAGTGGTTCCTGATGACCCCTCTTTACTTAGCACTATGTCATTCCACATATGAATCTGTCACCAGCATTGCAGGCACCAGGAACTACTAAACCTTCCCCACGGTCTGTCACATTCTCCGAGAAAATTGGAAAAACTGCCACAGAGAACCTACCAATTCCAGGATAGGCAGCAGACTGTGGACCACACATGCTACAAAATATATTTTCTCTCAACACCACAGCTATACAATACAGCTAATAAATGTAAATAAAACGTTACACTCAGCCCTAACAACATAAATGTCATTACCGCTGCATGGCTCACGTAAGAGCTAAACCGAGCCATCTTTTCCCAGAACATTTAAAAGCCCCGCCAGCAAGCTTGTGGGTGTGGTCTAAATGCTGAGGAAGAGGCAGGTCGGGGAGTCATGATGACGTGAAAACAAGTGGTACAATCACAGGCCGATGAATTTCTTGCGTTATAGCGTTAACCAATCAACAGAGGGAACTTTTTAAAACCGGCAGCCTTCCAACCTATGCGAACAGGCATAGTACTCAATCTCTTAAATTATTGGTGAACATCATTCCTTATTTCCTTTGCTTTTTCTGATTTGCTGATCCATAAGGGCGGAAGGTTTCAATCTACATAGTGTTCTAGTAGCTTCATCATTATTGTTTCTAGACATTTTGAGTGTCGGGGTTTGGAGTGCGAGTGAAACGGAAGCTGTTCGGGGAGGGATATGTATTTACTCGTCAGCTGAGACGGCTCTTGTGTAATAGCATGCAGTGTACGTTCTAGGTTGAGGTGAGGAGAGCTCTGCTATCCCCGTAAATGTAATGTTTATAATCTTATCCAATATTTATGGTACTGACATGAAATGTTAACCGTCTTCTGTGTGTGTTTTTTTTTTCCTTCTTAGTAAAATAGTTCAGCGTTCTGTAAATTTGAATTACAATGTCAGCAGTTTGGTTGGTAGATATATTTTGTTGTAAACATATGTATGACCTTGGATTCTGTGGACCTGATAGCACTCACAGCCATTAGTACAAACCAACCCCATGTACTGGTTACTGTAACACTTTTGTCATGTGTCTGCGTGTATCTATTTTTATTTGCTGCCAGTGATGGATACGAATTATAGAGTAATTGTAGAAGGCTTTGGCAACCAAGGGGCGGCGATTAATAACAAATGTATAAAAAAACAGAAGCCAATATGATTTTTTTCTTATCGTTATGTTTGAAAGAAACAATGTGTGGTGTTCTATTTTTAAACTACATTGCAGTTTTGCACTCATGCCTATAAGTGTCTGTGCATGTGCGCTCAGTAATGAAGAGAATGGCGACTATACTGTGCAGGTTCTTACCATGTAGTAAGGCTACATCTTCAGAAAATGCCTGTTTGTGTAAGGACTTGGTTATGCTATGTGGTCATTACATCAGTCACAATAGTATCAGGTTTAATATCCCATTGCAATATTTTTTCAGTAAGTCTAAAATAAGGTATTTCAAGATGTATTCTATTTATTTTTTAATTCTGACTTGCATGGACCAATATATTTGTGCTTTCTCTACAAATATGACTGCAGGAGCTGTCCTTTTTACATCTAGTGAAAACCTTAATTTAGAAAAACAGTACACAACTGATACTGTTGAATTAGTTTTGGTTTATATCTTCAACCATGCCTATAAAAGACCAGCAATGTCCCTTTTAATACAGCAGTTAAAGGAACATGAAACCCCAACATTTTTCTTTTATAATTCGGATCGAGCATACATTTTTATGTTACTTTCCAGTTTACTTCTATTATCAATTTAGCTTCATTCTTTTGGTATCCTTTATTGAAGGAGCAGTCATGTACTACTTACTGGGAGCCAATGGCAGTAGTCATACATCTGCAGCCACCCATCAGCCGCTAGCTCTCAGCTCCAGTGCCTACCTAAGTATCCTTTTCAGATACCAAGGGAACTAGGCAAACTAGAGAATAGAAGAAAACTGGATAGTTGTTTACTCTATCTAAATGAGACCTATTTTGGGTTGCCTTTCGGTATGCTTGAATAGTCCCAGTACATGTTGTGACAAGTCCTGCTACAAGTTCTCTTAACATTTGTGATCACAGTTCTACAGCAAGAACATTTGTGTATAAAATAAAAGATGTTTCTTTTATGATTTAGATAGTGCATGCCGTTTTTAACAACTTTACAATTTTACTTTTTTTTTTTAATATAAAAAAAAAGTTATTGTGGTATCCTTTTGAAGGAGCAGCAATGCACTACTGGGAACCATCTAAACACATCTGGTGAGCCAATGACAGGAGACATTTGTGTGCAGACACTAATAACCAGTTAGTTCCCCATAATGTTTTGCTGCTCAGGAGCCCACCTAAGCATAATGTTCAATAAAGGATAATAAGATAATAAAGCAAGTAATATAATAAAAGTAAACTGTTGTTTTTTTTTAAATGATATGCTCTGTCTGTCTTAAAGTGAAGGTCAATTTTTAGCAATGAGTGCCCGGTTTTTTAAAATACTTTTAAAAACAGAGGCACTTTCATTGATAAAAATTAACATTGCACTGGATTTGAAGAAATACTTACCTTTTACTCGTGCAAAACCGGATCGCCGATCTCAGCCTCAGTTCCTCTGTACTGACGTCAGAAATGACGAAAACCGGCTTCCTCCAATCATGGCTTGCACCCCAGAGCGTCCAGCTTGTGATGCCTGGCTGTGATTGGAGGAAGCCAGTTTCGTCATTGCTGTTGTCTACAGCAGGAAGAAGGGGGATCGTCGATCCAGCTTTGCAGGAGTAAAAGGTAAGTATTTCTTCAAATCCAGTGCAATGTTAATTTTCATCAATGAAAAGTATTTTTAAAAACCGGGCACTCATTGATGAAAATTGACCTTCACTTTAATCATGAAAGTTTAATTTTGACTTTACTGTGCCTTTAATTTGATGAGATGCAATGTTCTCAACAAAAAATGTTGCAGACTGTATGGGGTCAGTGTAATAATTTCTAATAATTTTCTGCTATCCAAAGCACAAATCGATACATTTAACATAAATGTATTTAAAGTGAAGGTCAATTTTTGGGTTCCATAATACATTATTTTGAAGCTTATAGTATAAACACTTTAGTCGCTCACTTTATATCTCTAAATAACGCATCCGTTGCAAATAAACAGTTATTATAATGTACCTCCGTTATCGCTCTAATCTCCGCCCATACAGCACTTCCTTATTCAGTTGCATTCTTTCTTTCAAGCGGACTACGCTCGTGCACCCATGTGTTGTTTCTAAATGCGCATGCGTTTCATTTACGGCCGTAACTTTGTATGCAATACAACAAATTCGTGGGTTAGATGAGATCGCTGCTAGTTTGTTAGGATGCGGGAGACAGATGCTGCCGATTCAATGCATCAAAAAATATGACAGTGGAGAACGCATGCGCGTAACCTGAACGAGCATGCAGATGATGACGCGCTGTTTAATTGCACGCATGCGCATATTGTTTCAATGACGAAACAGAAAAGGGGCTGGACGCCACGGGGGTAAACCAAACATTGGAGAGAAAAACTGTCAATCAATAAAGGCACTGTGACGGGCGGATTGTAATGCTGAAACGGAGCGCATTCAGATCGTAAAAAATAAAACTTTTTATTGCATTTTTCTATGATTTGATGAATGAACCTCATATTAATTATAGCTAACTTATTGAAAAATTATAAACACAACCCCGGACTTGACCTTCACTTTAATGATTATTTGTGCAATACAAATTGAACTTTTTGAATATTGGCAAATGTGTGCAATACTAAAAAGGTCCTGTTGAGGACACTGCATGATTTGAAAACCCATGATCTTTCTAATCCTTTGAAAGGAAGTATGTTGAGGAGTTTACCATTCATTAGGAGTCTAACAACAACGTCCTAGATTAAATAAAACCCATTTGAGAAGCTAAAATTTCACAGAAGAAAGCTTGTTGTAACATTACAACTTGTAAATTGTGTTATTTTAAGAGATTTGTACCTGCCCTACACCACAGCTGCGTGGAAGTGTTCCACTGTGAGATACAGCATCACAAATCACCTTACTAAAAAAACAAATTAAAATGGGGGGATAAAAACACATTCGATAAAACAGACCACTCTAATATATGGACAAAAGAACAAAGTAAAATAAATAGAATAAAATTAAAACAAGACATCCTTATTAGCATTGAAATAGTGAGATAAAATACTTCACATGGGCATTAGTCTTTTCAAATGTAATGCTTGGCCAAAGATGTAGGTGAAAAACCTCTATGACAGTGCTGATCAGCCCCATATTCTTAAAAGGGACACTGAACCCAAATTTTTTCTTCCGTTATTCAGATAGAGCATGTAATTTTAAGCAACTTTCTAATTTGCTCCTATTATCAATTTTTCTAAGTTCACTTGCTATCTTTATTTGGAAAAGAAGGCATCTAAGCTTTTTTTGTTCAGTACTCTGGACAGCACTTGTTTATTGGTGGATGAATTTATCCACCAGTCAGCAAGAATAACCCAGGTTATTCACCAAAAATGGGCCGGCATCTAAACGTACACTCTATTGTCGTATATGAGAGGAGCTGCCTGCACTCTGCACGCCTGCAACTTTTTTTTCATAGTGAATAAACCCTTTTGGATGTTCCCCCACATCCGGATCCTGACGAATCTAAAGGACTTGGTTAAGGCACTAATACAAATTTTGTACACATCCATCACATACTAATGTTATATATGGATTGATAACTACCTCATTGTGAATATTGTATGTACTAGTGAATTTATTCTTTGCCATCCTTTACATTAGCGCCCCCTTGAGCTGGATATTTAGATATTAATGTAGTGTTTTTTTTTAAACTTACATTCTTGCATTTCAAATAAAGATACCAAGAGAATTAAGAAAATTTGATAATAGGAGTAAATTAGAAAGTAGCTTAAAATTGCATACTCTATCTGAATCGCGAAAGGGAAAAAAATGTGGTTTTAGTGTCCCTTTAAGTAAAGGTAAGAGACATATAAATCTCAGGCACACAATTATAAGGGGATGGATGAGGGGAGGCTCAATATTAAAACATAGCTTTTAATACCATAAATTAAAAAGTGTAAACAAAACACATAAAATCATTTAAAAGAAAGCTACATAGTAGCACTGTCTGAGTGATAGGGATCCGAAAGGTTAATATTCTAATCAAAATAATTTGTTCAAATACAAGAAGGCAGCGACTTAAGAGTTAAAGGACAGAGAGGCCCATTGTGTGGCGCCAAGCGACATGCAAAACATTCCCTTTAGTCAGTGGACAATCAAGGGGCTTAACACAATACTGACGCTTAGGGTGCACACACAGTTATTTGAAAAAGGTCCAGGGCATCACCCTCAATATCCTAAGTTCAAAATCAATACAATTACCAAATTAATACCTTGTAATATAGTAGTCACAATAACATCCATAACCAGTTGCTCAGACAGGCGAACTACTATATTAGAAGGTATTTATTTGGTAATTATATCGATTTTGAACTTGGGATATTGAGGATAATACCCTGGACCTTTTTCAAATATTGTGTGTGCACCCTGAGTGTCAGTATTGTGTTAAGCCCCTTGATTGTCCACTGACTGTGGAATTCATCAAAACAGAGTAATTTGACTCTAGGGAACGTTTTGCATGTTGCTTGGTGCCACACGATGGGCCTCTCTGTCCTTTAACTCCTAAGTCGCTGCCTTCTTGTATTTTAACTAATTTATTTTGATTAGGTTATTAAAGGGACACTGAACACAATTTTTTTTTCTTTTGTGATTCAGATAGAGCATGACATTTTAAGCAACTTTCTAATTTACTCCTATTGTCAAATGTTGTTGTTCATTCTCTTGGTATCTTTATTTGAAATGCAAGAATATAAGTTTAGATGCCGGCCCATTTTTGGTGAACAACCTGGGTGGTTCTTGCTGATTGGTGGATAAATTCATCCACCAATAAAGTGCTGTCCAGAGGTCTGAACCAAAAAAAGCCTAGATGCCTTTTTCAAATAAAGATGACAAGAGAACGAATCTGTAGCTTTCTTTTAAATGAGTTTATGTGGTGTTTTGTTTACACTTTTTAGTTTATGGTATTAAAAGCTATGTTTTTTAATATTGAGCCTCCCCTCATCCATCCACTTATAAGTGACTGCCTGAGATTTGTCGTTTTCTTAGCTTTACTTAACTATATATTTATATATGTTCTCGTGGCACCCCCACCCCACCTCCCTGATTATTGCATATAGTGTATATTCAGGATTTGTATGGTTCTATATATTGATTATATGAGGAAATAGGTTCAGCATCTCTCTACTGCATAAATACAGCCCCATATTTTGTCTGTGAGTTTGGGCTGTCAGTGATCAAATAAACATGGGGCACTTTATTGGGGATCACTTGACTACCTCATTCCTCAGGTATCTAAATACAGCATAGATACCAGCATGGGCAATCACTAAAGTATACAATCAGTGTGACTGGCTGTCAGAGCATAGGACACAGCTGCTGTACATGGTAGGGTGCATTTCATTTGGCACTTAAAGGGACATTGTACACTAGTTTTTTTCTTTGCATACATGTTTTGTAGATCCGTTTATATAGCCCATCTGGTAGTGTGTTGTTTTTTTGTTTTTGTTTTTTTTTTTTAAGTTTTGTTTAAGAACTTTTGTGGTAATTTTCTGACTCCTAACCAAACCACACTGTCAGATGTATACAAGAGTTTACAGACTCCTGCAGGCTCCTGTTTATGTTCTGACTTTTCATATAGAGGGGGTGGGGGTGTCTGCTCTTTTTGTTTACTCAGCCCCTTTCAGTGGGTCTTCCAGCTTAAAGGGCCACTAAACCCAAAATCTTTCTTTCATTATTCAGATAGAGAATAGAAATTTAAACAACATTACAATTTACTTCCATAATTTATTTTGCTTCATTTGTTAAATATCCTTATTTGAAGAAAAAGCAATGCACATGGTGAGCCAATCGGCAGCTAGTGAGCATATCTAGATATGCTTTTCATCAAAGAATATCAAGAGAATAAAACAAATTAGATAATATAAGTAAATTAGAAAGATGTTTAAAATTGCATTCTCTTTCTAAATCATAAAAGAGAAAATGTGGGTGGCATGTCCCTTTAACCTCATCAACAATGCTAAACTGGGAGCTTCGAAGTACGATTTTGAAAGGTTTTGTATTGGATTTGTGCATATTATTCTTTATAGTAGTGTCTATTACATGCAGTTTTATATAAAAATTGGTGTATGCTGTCCCTTTAGGACAGGCGCTTGTACCATGTATGGCAGATGTATCCTGAGCTTGGACTGCTTATGAGGCAGTGTAGTAACTACAACAGCTCTACTACTCGCCCTGCTACTGTTTTTTTCTTCGGTGGCTGCATTGCTCTTCAAAGTAGCTATTTTGTTTTAATCCCATACAGGGGCCAGCTGGTGAAACTCTGAATTTTCATACTGAACGCTGCTATTTGGAGCTCATGTATTCTTGCATCTTGTGAAATAAGTAGTAGATGTTGACAGCTTAGTGATTTCGCTTTTTGACAACTGTGTATTGTGCATTTTATGTTTATTGTGCACAATGTATACCAGGAGCTTCACATATTTGTATATTTTCCCCCACATAGTTTTAAAAGTTCCGTAACACATGTATAAGGAATAATATAAAGCAGTACAGCTTCTGCTCTGTATTGTGCATGCTAACCAAAAGGTATTGATATTGTAAGCCTGGTAATTTCAGTGGTCTGTGAATGTGCATCACTAATAGGGCTGGGCAATTTTAGAAGTTTTTTTTTCTAGAACACCATAATTTTTCAATAAAACGTTTATTTAACACTACAGAATCTTACAGAGAAGTAGAACAGTTATAGTACAATACATAATACAAACTGAACTCAACACAATTAGATGGCCATTTCTTACCACATTGTCCTTTTTGTTTTCTTGGGCATTCAGTCTAGCTTTGTTATTAGTAACAGAAGCAGTACTATGCATGGAGAAACCTGAAAAGTGCTGACTGTCTGTCCACAGTTTCAGCAGCATGTTTTGTGTTGTGTTCCTAAGTACTCTACACTGCAGTAAAGGTAGTACAATGCACACTGCTGCGTGTGGTAGTTATTTAGCTGAGTGACTGTCCATGAAAACATGGGGGATGTGGCATTGACGAGATCAATCCTGGCAGCCTGTCATATTACATTAATTTTTACAGCTATAGCTGTAGTACAGAAGACTAAGTAGAACAGTTATAGTTAGAGACTGAGTACAATAAGTTATACACACAGCTAATTTAAATTAGCTGGCCAGTTCTTACCACATTGTCCTTTGTTTTCTTGGGCAGTCATACAGTCAGTCTAGCTGTGGTATGAGTAACATATGAAGCAGTGTATACACTGAGAAACCTCAACAGTGCTGAATTTACAGCATTATGATTTGTGTACAAGTAATACACTACAGTAAAGGTAGTACAACGCCCGCACATGCAGCAAAGTGACTGTCCAAGTGTCTAGGAAAACATGAGGGATGCTGCACTGACAAGGTCAATCCTGACATCCTGCACTGCCTGTCATATTACATCACACAGCTATTCTGTAGTACATAACTGAAAACTAAGAACAGTTATGTACTTGTACTCTAACTATAATATTACAAACAAGTGAACTCAAGACACACAAAGCTAATTGAAATGGAATTAGCTGGCCAGTTATTACCACATTGTTCATGTTTTCTTGGGCAGTCAGTCTAGCTGTGGTAAGAGTAACAAATGAAGCAGTGTATGCATGTAGAAACCTGAAAGCTGCTGACTATATTTTTGGCTGACTGGTTGATTGATTGTTTTGACTGACTGATGATTTGTGTTTCTAAGTGTAGTAAAGGCAGTACAATGCACACTGCTTCATGTGTTAGTCATTTAGCTGAGTGACTATCCAGGAAAACATGAGGGCTGTGGCATTGACAAGGTAAATCGTGCAACCTGTTTTTAACATCCATGCATCAACTAATAGCAGCAGCATAGTACAGTAAAGATTGCAAAATTAAAACAGACTCAGAGAATACAATACAAAACATTGGAAGTTGGAACCTGCCCTGGTTATGGCATTGGCAATCCCTACAGCCAGACTGTACTGCAGTCACTGCACATGAAGGAGCATGTGCGTTTTCACACAGGAGATAAATGTGAATCACTAATTATATGAGCTGACAACATCATAATGTGTTTGTCATAGTGAGTGACACATTAAGTACAAAAACTATAAGATTTAGAAGACAGAGCTTATAAATGGATGGCCCATGGAGAAATTCTGAGGATTTGTAACTTGTAAATTTAGTAATATGATTGTAATATAATAGCATAATTATTTTTGTAAATATTTTATTACATCTTTTCATGTGACAACACTGAAGAAATGACACTTTACATTGTAGTGAGTGTACAGCCTGTATAACAGTGAAAATGTGCTGTCCCCTCAAAACACAGCCATTAATGTCTAAACCGTTGGCAACAAAAGTGAGTACACCCCTAAGTGGAAATGTCCAAATTGGGCCCAAAGTTTCAATATTTTGTGTGGCCACCATTATTTCTTCTGTTAAGTGTGATCAGTCCACGGGTCATCATTACTTCTGGGATATTACTCCTCCCCAACAGGAAGTGCAAGAGGATTCACCCAGCAGAGCTGCATATAGCTCCTCCCCTCTACGTCACTCCCAGTCATTCTCTTGCACCCAACGACTAGATAGGATGTGTGAGAAGACTATGGTGCTTTTATTTAGTTTTATTTCTTCAATCAAAAGTTTGTTATTTTTTTAATAGCACCGGAGTGTGTTATTCCTTCTCTGGTAGAATTTGAAGAAGAATCTACCAGAGTTTTTACTATGATTTTAGCCGGAGTAGTTAAGATCATATTGCTGTTTCTCGGCCATCTGAGGAGAGGTAAACTTCAGATCAGGGGACAGCGGGCAGATTAATCTGCAAAGAGGTATGTAGCAGCTTTTATTTTCTGACAATGGAATTGATGAGAAAATCCTGCCATACCGATATAATATCATGTATGTATATTTTTCATTTGAGTATTCTGGGGAATGGTACTGCACTGGAATTACTCTGTGTATATAAGACTTTAGCCTATTTGCAAGCAACAGGCTTTTTAATAACTCTTAATTTATGTTAAACGTTTTTGCTAGAATGTAAAATCGTTTTCATTTTCTGAGGTACTGGGTGAATAAAATGTTTGGGCACTATTTTTCCACTTGGCAGTTGCTTGATCTAATTCTGACAGTTTACTGATCTCTCTCACTGTTGTGTGTGAGGGGGAGGGGCCTTTTCTTCTGTTAAGTGTGATCAGTCCACGGGTCATCATTACTTCTGGGATATTACTCCTCCCCAACAGGAAGTGCAAGAGGATTCACCCAGCAGAGCTGCATATAGCTCCTCCCCTCTACGTCACTCCCAGTCATTCTCTTGCACCCAACGACTAGATAGGATGTGTGAGAGGACTATGGTGATTATACTTAGTTTTATATCTTCAATCAAAAGTTTGTTATTTTAAAATAGCACCGGAGTGTGTTATTATCTCTCTGGCAGAGTTTGAAGAAGAATCTACCAGAGTTTTTGTTATGATTTTAGCCGGAGTAGTTAAGATCATATTGCTGTTTCTCGGCCATCTGAGGAGAGGTAAACTTCAGATCAGGGGACAGCGGGCAGATGAATCTGCATAGAGGTATGTAGCAGTTTTTATTTTCTGACAATGGAATTGATGAGAAAATCCTGCCATACCGATATAATGTCATGTATGTATACTTTACACTTCAGTATTCTGGGGAATGGTACTTCACTAGAATTACACTGTAAGAAATACATAAAGCTGTTTAATAACTAGAGATTATGTTTAACGTTTTTGCTGGAATGTAAAATCGTTTTCATTTACTGAGGTACTGAGTGAATAAATGTTTGGGCACTATTTTTCCACTTGGCAGTTGCTTAATCTGTTTTTCTGACAGTTTCTGTTCTCCCTCACTGCTGTGTGTGAGGGGGAGGGGCGTTTTTTTTGGCGCTTTTACTACGCATCAAATATTTCAGTCAGCAACTCATTGTATTCCCTGCATGATCCGGTTCATCTCTACAGAGCTCAGGGGTCTTCAAAACTTATTTTTAGGGAGGTAATTTCTCTCAGCAGAGCTGTGAGAATTATAGTTTGACTGAGATAAAAAACGTTTATTCTGTAATTTGTTTCCTGCTTTCAGAATTTGTTATCTTTGCTAATGGGATTAAACCTTTGCTAAAGTTGTGTTGTTTACAAGGATTGAGGCTATAACTGTTTCAATTTATTAATTTTCAACTGTCATAGATCTTCTGTGCTTCTTAAAGGCACAGTACGTTTTAATATTATTCTAATTGAATTGTATTTCCAAGTTGCAAGTTTATTTGCTAGTGTGTTAGACATGTCTGATTCAGAGGATGATACCTGTGTCATTTGTTGCAATGCCAAAGTGGAGCCCAATAGAAATTTATGTACTAACTGTATTGATGCTACTTTAAATAAAAGTCAATCTGTACAAATTGAACAAATTTCACCAAACAACGAGGGGAGAGTTATGCCGACTAACTCGCCTCACGTGTCAGTACCTACATCTCCCGCTCAGAGGGAGGTGCGTGATATTGTAGCGCCGAGTACATCTGGGCGGCCATTACAAATCACATTACAGGATATGGCTACTGTTATGACTGAGGTTTTGGCTAAATTACCAGAACTAAGAGGTAAGCGTGATCACTCTGGGGTGAGAACAGAGTGCGCTGATAATATTAGGGCCATGTCAGACACTGCGTCACAGGTGGCAGAACATGAGGACGGAGAACTTCATTCTGTGGGTGACGGTTCTGATCCAAACAGACTGGATTCAGATATTTCAAATTTTAAATTTAAACTGGAAAACCTCCGTGTATTACTAGGGGAGGTGTTAGCGGCTCTGAATGATTGTAACACAGTTGCAATACCAGAGAAAATGTGTAGGTTGGATAAATATTTTGCGGTACCGACGAGTACTGAGGTTTTTCCTATACCTAAGAGACTTACTGAAATTGTTACTAAGGAGTGGGATAGACCCGGTGTGCCGTTCTCACCCCCTCCGATATTTAGAAAAATGTTTCCAATAGACGCCACCACAAGGGACTTATGGCAAACGGTCCCTAAGGTGGAGGGAGCAGTTTCTACCTTAGCTAAGCGTACCACTATCCCGGTGGAGGATAGCTGTGCTTTTTCAGATCCAATGGATAAAAAGTTAGAGGGTTACCTTAAGAAAATGTTTGTTCAACAAGGTTTTATATTGCAACCCCTTGCATGCATTGCGCCGATCACGGCTGCAGCGGCATTCTGGATTGAGTCTCTGGAAGAGAACATTGGTTCAGCTACTCTGGACGACATTACGGACAGGCTTAGAGTCCTTAAACTAGCTAATTCATTCATTTCGGAGGCCGTAGTACATCTTACTAAACTTACGGCGAAAAATTCAGGATTCGCCATTCAGGCACGCAGGGCGCTGTGGCTAAAATCCTGGTCAGCTGATGTTACTTCTAAGTCTAAATTGCTTAATATACCTTTCAAAGGGCAGACCTTATTCGGGCCCGGGTTGAAAGAGATTATCGCTGACATTACAGGAGGTAAAGGCCATGCCCTGCCTCAGGACAAAGCCAAGACTAGACAGTCTAATTTTCGTTCCTTTCGTAATTTCAAAGCTGGAGCAGCATCAACTTCCTCTGCACCAAAACAGGAAGGAGCTGTTGCTCGCTACAGACAAGGCTGGAAACCTAACCAGTCCTGGAACAAGGGCAAGCAGACTAGGAAACCTGCTGCTGCCCCTAAAACAGCATGAATTGAGGGCCCCCGATCCGGGATCGGATCTAGTGGGGGGCAGACTTTCTCTCTTCGCCCAGGCTTGGGCAAGAGATGTTCAGGATCCCTGGGCGCTAGAGATAATATCTCAGGGATACCTTCTGGACTTCAAATACTCTCCTCCAAGAGAGAGATTTCATCTGTCAAGATTGTCAACAATCCAGACAAAGAAAGAGGCGTTTCTACGCTGCGTACAAGAGCTCTTGTTAATGGGAGTAATCCATCCAGTTCCACGATTGGAACAGGGACAGGGGTTTTACTCAAATCTGTTTGTGGTTCCCAAAAAAGAGGGAACTTTCAGACCAATCCTGGACTTAAAGATCCTAAACAAATTCCTAAGAGTTCCATCGTTCAAGATGGAGACTATTCGGACAATTTTACCTATGATCCAAGAGGGTCAGTACATGACCACTGTAGATTTAAAAGATGCTTACCTTCACATACCGATTCACAAAGAGCATTATCGGTACCTAAGGTTTGCCTTCCTAGACAGGCATTACCAGTTTGTGGCTCTTCCATTCGGATTGGCTACAGCTCCAAGAATCTTCACAAAGGTTCTGGGTGCTCTTCTGGCGGTACTAAGACCGCGGGGAATCTCGGTAGCTCCATACCTAGACGACATTCTGATACAAGCTTCAAGCTTTCAAACTGCCAAGTCTCATACAGAGTTAGTGCTGGCATTTCTAAGGTCACATGGATGGAAGGTGAACGAAAAGAAAAGTTCACTCGTTCCACTCACAAGAGTTCCCTTCCTGGGGACTCTTATAGATTCTGTAGAAATGAAGATTTACCTGACAGAGGACAGGCTAACAAGACTTCAAAGTGCTTGCCGCACCCTTCATTCCATTCAACACCCGTCAGTGGCTCAATGCATGGAGGGAATCGGCTTAATGGTAGCGGCAATGGACATAGTACCCTTTGCACGCTTACACCTCAGACCACTGCAACTGTGCATGCTAAGTCAGTGGAATGGGGATTACTCAGACTTATCCCCTTCTCTGAATCTGGATCAAGAGACCAGAAATTCTCTTCTATGGTGGCTTTCTCGGCCACATCTGTCCAGGGGGATGCCATTCAGCAGACCAGACTGGACAATTGTAACAACAGACGCCAGCCTTCTAGGTTGGGGTGCCGTCTGGAATTCTCTGAAGGCTCAGGGACAATGGAGTCAGGAGGAGAGTCTCCTGCCAATAAACATTCTGGAATTGAGAGCAGTTCTCAATGCCCTCCTGGCTTGGCCCCAGTTGACAACTCGGGGGTTCATCAGGTTTCAGTCGGACAACATCACGACTGTAGCTTACATCAACCATCAGGGAGGGACAAGAAGCTCCCTAGCTATGATGGAAGTATCAAAGATAATTCTCTGGGCAGAGTCTCACTCTTGCCACCTGTCAGCAATCCACATCCCGGGAGTGGAGAACTGGGAGGCGGATTTCTTAAGTCGTCAGACTTTTCATCCGGGGGAGTGGGAACTTCATCCGGAGGTCTTTGCCCAAATACTTCGACGTTGGGGCAAACCAGAGATAGATCTCATGGCGTCTCGACAGAACGCCAAGCTTCCTCGTTACGGGTCCAGATCCAGGGATCCAGGAGCAGTCCTGATAGATGCTCTGACAGCACCTTGGGACTTCAGGATGGCTTACGTGTTTCCACCCTTCCCGTTGCTTCCGCGATTGATTGCCAGAATCAAACAAGAGAGAGCATCAGTGATTCTAATAGCACCTGCGTGGCCACGCAGGACTTGGTATGCAGACCTGGTGGACATGTCATCCTGTCCACCTTGGTCTCTACCTCTGAAACAGGACCTTCTGATACAGGGTCCCTTCAAACATCAAAATCTAACTTCTCTGAAGCTGACTGCTTGGAAATTGAACGCTTGATTTTATCAAGACGTGGGTTTTCTGAGTCAGTTATTGATACCTTAATACAGGCTAGGAAACCTGTTACCAGAAAGATTTACCATAAGATATGGCGTAAATACCTATATTGGTGTGAATCCAAAGGTTACTCTTGGAGTAAGGTTAGGATTCCTAGGATATTGTCTTTTCTACAAGAAGGTTTAGAAAAGGGTTTATCTGCTAGTTCATTAAAGGGACAGATCTCAGCTCTGTCCATTCTGTTACACAAACGTCTGTCAGAAGTTCCTGACGTCCAGGCTTTTTGTCAGGCTTTGACCAGGATTAAGCCTGTGTTTAAAACTGTTGCTCCACCATGGAGTTTAAACCTTGTTCTTAATGTTTTACAGGGCGTTCCGTTTGAACCCCTTCATTCCATTGATATAAAGTTGTTATCTTGGAAAGTTCTATTTTTAATGGCTATTTCCTCGGCTCGAAGAGTCTCTGAATTATCAGCCTTACATTGTGATTCTCCTTATTTGATTTTTCATTCGGATAAGGTAGTTCTGCGTACTAAACCTGGGTTCTTACCTAAGGTAGTCACTAACAGGAATATCAATCAAGAGATTGTTGTTCCTTCTTTGTGCCCAAATCCTTCTTCGAAGAAGGAACGTCTACTGCACAATCTGGACGTAGTTCGTGCCCTAAAATTTTACTTACAGGCAACTAAGGAATTTCGACAAACGTCTTCTCTGTTTGTCGTTTACTCTGGTCAGAGGAGAGGTCAAAAGGCTTCTGCTACCTCTCTCTTTCTTTTTGGCTTCGTAGCATAATTCGTTTAGCTTATGAGACTGCTAGACAGCAGCCTCCTGAAAGAATTACAGCTCATTCTACTAGAGCTGTGGCTTCCACTTGGGCCTTCAAGAATGAGGCCTCTGTTGAACAGATTTGCAAGGCTGCAACTTGGTCTTCGCTTCATACTTTTTCCAAATTTTACAAATTTGACACTTTTGCTTCATCGGAGGCTATTTTTGGGAGAAAGGTTCTTCAGGCAGTGGTTCCTTCTGTATAAAGAGCCTGCCTATCCCTCCCGTCATCCGTGTACTTTTGCTTTGGTATTGGTATCCCAGAAGTAATGATGACCCGTGGACTGATCACACTTAACAGAAGAAAACATAATTTATGCTTACCTGATAAATTCCTTTCTTCTGTAGTGTGATCAGTCCACGGCCCGCCCTGTTTTTTAAGGCAGGTAAATATTTTTTAAGTTATACTCCAGTCACCACTACACCCTTGGTTTCTCCTTTCTCGTTGGTCCTTGGTCGAATGACTGGGAGTGACGTAGAGGGGAGGAGCTATATGCAGCTCTGCTGGGTGAATCCTCTTGCACTTCCTGTTGGGGAGGAGTAATATCCCAGAAGTAATGATGACCCGTGGACTGATCACACTACAGAAGAAAGGAATTTATCAGGTAAGCATAAATTATGTTTTTTCAGCACTGCCTTAATCCTCTGGGGCATGGAGTTCATCAGAACTTCACAGGTTGCCACTGGAGTCTTCTTCCACTCCTCCATGATGACATCACAGAGCTTTTGGATGTTAGAGACCTTGCACTCCCCCACCTTCCGTTTGAGGATGCCCCACAGATGCTCAATAGGGTTTAGGTCTGGAGACATGCTTGGCCAGTCCATCACCTTTACCCTCAGCTTATTTAGCAAGGCAATGGTCGTCTTGGAAGTGTGTTTGGGTCGTTTATCATGTTGAAATACTGCTGCCCTGCGGCCCAGTCTTCGAAAGGAGGGGATCATGCTCTGCTTCAGTATGTCACAGTACATGTTGGCATTCATGGTTCCCTCAGTGAACTGTAGCTCCCCAGTGCCGGCAGTACTAGTGCAGGCCCAGACCATGACACTCCCACCACCATGCTTGACTGTAGGCAAGACACGCTTGTCTTTGTACTCCTCACCTTGTTGCCACCACACAGGCTTGACACCATCTGAACCAAATAAGTTTATCTTGATATTATCGGACCACAGGACATGGTTCAAGTAATCCATGTCCTTAGTCTGCTTGTATTTAGCAAACTGTTAGTGGGCTTTCTTGTGCATCATCTTTAGAAGAGGCTTCTTTCTGGGACAACAGCCATGCAGACCAATTTGATGCAGTGTATGGTCTGAGCACTGGCAGCCTGACCCCCGCACCCCTTCACCCTCTGCAGCAGTGATGGCAGTACTCATACATCTAGTTCCCAAAGACAACCTCTGGATATGACGCTGAACACATGCTCTCAACTTCTTTGGTCGACCATGGCAAGGCCTGTTCTGAGTGGAACCTGTCCCGTGAAACCGCTGTATGGTCATGCCCACCATGCTGCAGCTCAGTTTCAGGGTCTTGGCAATCTTCTTATAGCCTAGGCTATCTTATGTAGATCAACAATTCTTTTTTTATTTTTTTTTATTTTTTCAGATCCTCAGCGAGTTCTTTGCCATGTTGAACTTCCAGTGACCAGTATGAGAGAGTGTGAGAGCGATCACCCCAAATTTAACACACCTGCTCCCAAGTCACACCTGAGACCTTGTAACACTAACGAGTCGCATGACACCGCGGAGGGAAAATGGATAATTGGGCCCATTTTGGACATTTCCACTTAGGGGTGTACTCACTTTTGTTGCCATTGGTTTAGACATGAATGAATGTGTGTTGTTATTTTGAGGGGACAGCAAATTTACAGGCTGTATCTCACTACTTTATATTGTAGCCAAATGTCATTTCTTCAGTGTTGTCACATGAAAAGATTTAATAAAATATTTACAAAAATATGAGGGGTGTACTTACTTTTGTGAGATACTCTGTGTATATGTGTGTGTATGTATATGTATATATATGTGTGTGTGTATTAAAATAAGAGAAATCTATAGCTCTTTAAAAATTTGAATTGTTTGGTTAGCTGGTTTTTGGATACAAAAACAAACATCTGATGATGACAGTAGTAGTACTATTTTTTTTTTTTTTAATTTTATTTCAAACATTACTAGTAGTAGTATACTAGTCTACTGGGTTAGGTTGTGGTGGGTTTTTTTTTTTTTTGCTAAAATAAACATATGTATCATTTCTGGCTTCAAGCATGAACGTTAACAGGTCACCACATTTCCTCCTGTGCTAATAAACACCCTTTCTGATGGTGAACTAGTTGCAGGAACACAACAATATTTTTGGGCAAGGTTGCTCAATTTTGGAAAGTTAATCTGATGTAGTTTCCTCCATTGCAGAGGATTTTACTCACTATCAATGGAGGGAGAAAGCATGTAGCAGTTCAGCTCTGATGATATGGCTTCTTCAAGTTGCCGAGATGGCGCAGCGGACTCAATTTTGAGAAACTTCCTAAAGACTTATATGATTTATTTGCGGGAGGAGGACCATCTGCTGCAGTTTGCTGTCACTGTTTCTTCTACATCTATTACTTTGCATGTGGGACTGCTGATTGCTTGATTTGCAATCTGCACGACTTGCTGCTCAGACACATTTATGTAGCTTGTCTTGAATTGTTGATCAAGGAATGCCATATCTAGCAGACCTTGAGTATCTTCATCTTGATAATTTCTATTCATTTTTTAAAAATTTTTGGATTTCAGTTTCTTCGTAAAGTCAGAATCATCTTTCTCCAGAGCCAGTATCTTTGTGTTAAATAGATGCAGAACTGGTTTTACATATGATACACTGACGTAGTTTTCTCCAGAAATGGCATCTGTAAAATCTTGAACTTGTCCCAGTGCCCTACTCAGATTCAAGAACATCAGTGTCCTGCCATTATGGAACCAGATGTCAGGTTCTCTCTGCAGACAGAAAAAACAGAGTAAATGCTCTCTGTTGCTCTAAAAGTGAATGCTTGGTCAGTTGAAGTTCTTCCTGGACTTGAGTTAATGCCATCTTGTTTTTCCAGCTGTGTGAGAAATGGCAAACAATTTTCTTGCATAAGCCTGTGGCTCTCGAAATGTGAGATTCATCTTTCACTGCATTTTCAATTTCAAGATGCAACCTGTGCCCAAAACACTGTAGTCTTGTCCAATTATTCAGAGCGACAGCCTTGACAATGTTTGTGCCATTGTCTGTGGTGATTGATACTTGTTCTTCAAAGTCCCCATTCTCTCCAGTGTGGTCAGAAGGAAAGTATGATGTTTGCAAAAAGAGTTTTTATCTCAAAATCATTATTGATGAAGTGCACAGTTAAACTCCTATATAGCTCCATTGTTCAGCTTGACAACATATCTGTTGTTGCATAGTATTTTAATTGCTTTAACTCCGATTCAACTATAGCTTTGCATTTTGCATACCTTTCTGGGATTGCAACTAATAAGAAGTAATTGCGAGATGGCAGTTGGTATCTCTTGTCGAGTGTGTGTGTCAATCTTTTTGAAGCCTTCTTTACTAACCGTGTATGCAGGTACCATGTCTTTGCATCTATAATCTGTAACAGCGTTGGTTATTTCTCTATTCCTTTTTGAGATCTTCGCATATGGTGATGTTTGCAAATGCCTTTATGATTGATTGTTGCTGCTGGACTTTAGCTTCACAGCTTGTTTGTGTTTGTCTTTTCTCTATTAGGTTTTTTTTGGCCATACATAGTTCAAAGATTTCCTTATGCCGCTGTTTAAGGTGCTGGAACAGGTTTGATGTGTTCTTTTTGCTACAACACTCATTCCACAAGTCTTGCAGATTACTTCATTCTGTTTCACATCATCTTTTCTGAATCCAAAATATTCCCAAGCAACTAATGTTGAGTTTTTCTTTGGCCCCAACGATTCGTTCGCCACATCATCGTTATTGTTGGACACGGACAGCTCTTCAGAACTCCATCTTAAATTTTATGTACAGCACGTCACACACAATAGCTTGCTCATCATGTTTATTTGAAACTGAGGTAACAATGGCTTTCACTGGAGGAGAGTGGAGACTGACCGTGCAGTTGTGGAATAACTGGCTTTGGATGACCGACCTTGCTGTTGTAGAAGACACTGGCTTGCAGAGTTGCAGTGCACTTGCTGGATGACTTTGGTGTTGTAGAAGAAGACACAGGCTGCAGAATGTGGATGACGTTGTTGTTGTTGTTGTTGTAGAAGAAGCAGGGTATGGATGGCCTTGCTGTTGTAGAAGAAGAAACAGGCTGCAGTCTGGAACTACAGGCAGTCTTTGCTGTTGATTGAACAATGAACATTAAAATTTTTTTAGAATACGGTGGTAGGAGGGAGGAAAAATGGACAACATAGATAGGGGTGGCCTGGGGACACACAAACCGTAGACTGGGAGAGACCTCAAAGGAAAAAAATAATAATAATAATAATATATATATATATATATATATATATATATATATATATATATATATATATATATATATATATATATATATATATATATATATAATAAAGCAAGATAGCGTCAGCACTTCTTCATACAAAATTCCACTTTATTGAGGCTTCAGGCAAAGTTAAAAACAGCGACGTTTCGAGTCAACACAGACCCTTAGTCATTGCTTTCTCTCCTATTAGCCTCCAATGTTATTCATCACCGCCTTAGTTTGGTGGTTTCTATGGTGACCGCTAGCTGTGTGAGCTCATAGAATTTACCTGTGTTTATGGTGTTTTTTCGGGTTGATTTACACCCATTATCTAGTTTTGAGCTCTCCCAGCAAAACGATCACACATAGGAATATTATTTATTTGTACTTTGTTATTTACGGCACCTTTGCCAGCGTAAATACATTTTTTACAGCTGATCTCGTTATACTTTGCTCTGATTGGCTTGGGCATCATCCAATGGATGTGTTTGTTGCCTTGTCACCATGGTTACGTAATTACGGCAGGTCAATTGCCGATTTATATTTGCATTGCCGTGTGCCATGTCCTGCTTTGTATCTGTCTTCTGCAATGGATTTGTTTTTATCGTTATGTTTGTATTATGTTTTTTGTCACTGGGGTTCCTATTTCTTTGCGGCATTGACACGGCCGACACCTCCCCACTGGGGGTGTGTCCAACATGTAGAGTGTGACGTAGTAGTAGGAGGGGTATTTAGTCACGGTGGTGGTAAGTGCAAACTGTTCATATCTTGCCTGTCTGAGGACGAGCTGCATAGGCTCAAACGTTCAAAATAAAGGTGAATATTTAACACAAGCCCTTTGGAGTGCGCTTCCTTTTGCATTTATTTGATACCTCTTTTGCTGCACCCAGGGCCTGGTTCTGCAAGTTAGGAGTGCACTTTCTCCCTCTCCCTATGTATTTTGGGTTCAACTTCTGAATCTATCAAGAGCAATAGAAGAGCATGCAATTTTAAACATTCACAATTGAATTGACTTACTATATTCGCTTTAGCTTAGCTATTTTCTTAAAATTCTTAAACACAATTGGTTAGGCAATAGGCATACTTCAAGGGCCAGGCTGCTATTTTGTGGCTGCACAATGCACATGGACAGGTTAATAGGGCATTGCACACCTGACACAATGAATGTAGTTTGCACATTTAAGTATGCTATTTTGGGTCACCAAAATGCATAATAATTTTTTAATGTTGCAGCAATGATAAAGAAAACAAACTGACTTGCATTGCAGCTCACAATAAAAAGATTCCAATTTGTCTTTCTTTAAAAATACAAAACAAAAACAATAAATGACTTGCACTGCAGCAGCAGCAGCATCCATCCATAAAGAATGACAAAATAAAAATTTGATTAAACACAAAATTATTTTTTTGGGAAGTTAAATTACATAATAGATCATTTATGATTGGTTTGAAAAAAATATTTGAGTTATGATACACTACTGGACGACAAACTGGAATAATAAGCAGAATGGTAATGTAAATGGAAAATTAACCCTTATAGATAGAGGAAAAATATAATAAAAATTATTCTGCACTGCACCACTGTGTACTACTGATGATCTATCTTCTGGGAATCTACACTTGACTGAGTTGACTCTACTAAATTATATATTAAATATAAAAATTATATTACATTATCTATCCATCTATCTAGTAATTAACTCTAGTCTATATATCCTATAATTCTCATCCTCTATAATCTGTCTACTAGATACAGTAGATGATGGAGAGAGAGAGGGCATACATGTAGTAGATAGATATTATGGCAACATGAACAATACTTCATGTTGAATATAATATAATATATATAATATATAATATAATATAAAAAATTTCACTTCACAATACATCCTACAAGCAACCCTTAATGAACATTTATAAATAAAATATATTGTAATCAAACTCAATGTTATGCGTCACACACAGAAGTCATTCTCTTTGCCTACGTTAGTGTAAGGAAGTGGTAACGTTAGGTGTCTGAAAAGATTCTTCAATCAAGAGTTTATTTTATTTGCAGCACTATTTTTAGTGCTGTTTTTCCTCCAGGGTGTAGCTGTAGTCCATTTCAGTCTCTTCAGTAGAGCATTGGTGGCTTTTAAGCAAAGGGAACTTATGGGACATAATTCTCACTGCGCCTCCCTCATATTTAAATAAAATATGCCCTTATTATTATTTTCCACAGGTCCATGTGAGGGAAAGGACCTCTCAAACCTAGTGAGCTGCCAGGCAGATTGAGGTAAGTGCTAATTTATTTTCTTAAGCTGCTTTCAGGAAAAATACATGGCACTTTACTTTTTCTCTGACAGGGATATTATTACATTTGCCCTAGTGTTATAAGGGGGATTATGTATGGCAGTATTGCAGGCACTTTGGTGTTTTGTTAACGTTCTTTTCATTAAAAATGTCTGCTGAGACGTTGTTTTTGACACGCCCACAATGGGCGGGGCTTGCGTGGCGGTAAAAGTTATCTAAATTGCGCACTTGTTCTCTCACTTCCTGTATATGGAGGAGAGATATCTGCATCTTAACGTTTTTCAAATTTAATGGTCATTTGCTAGCCTGTTCTTACTTAAAAGGACAGTCAATACCAGAATTTTTGTTGTTTTGAAATATAGATAATCCCTTAATTACCCGTTCCCCAGTTTTGCATAACCAACAGTTATAATTATACACGTTTTAACCTCTGTAATTTCCTTGTATCTACGCTTATGCAGACTGCCGCTTTATTTCGGTTCTTTTGACAGACTTTCAGTTTAGCCAATCAGAGCTGTCTCCATGGTAAATTCATGTGGATGAGCTCAATGTTGTCTATATGAAACACGTCAAAATGCATTTAGATTAGAGGCGGCCTTCAAGGTCTAAGAAATTAGCATATGAACCTCCTAGGTTTAGCTTTCAACTAAGAATACCAAGAGAACTAAGCAAAATTGGTGATACAAGTAAATTGGAAAGTTGTTTAAAATTACATGCCCTATTTGAAACATGAAATTTTTTTTTTGGACTTGACTGTCCCTTTAAACAGCTCCAGTCTGGAGTCCGGTTTTAAGAAATATATAGTTTTCCTGCAAGGTAGGCACCTCAGCAAAGCTATTGCTGAGGTGTAGAGACTGAGGTGTTAAGACGTTTTTTTATTTTTCAATATCTTTGTAAAAGAAAGCAGTTAAGATTTTGTATTTGTTGCAAAAATTAAACTTTTTTTTTTTTTTTTTTTTTTTTTTTTAATTGCATGAAACATAAAGCAGTTTTGTTTTAAAATTTAAAGATACAGAAGATTAAATCTTAAGGATAGATTATTTTTTTTTTTTGAGCCTATATTGTCTAAGGCGGATGCTGTCCAGGAGTCTTGTGACAATGTGCAAGATATGCCGCATTTTTCTCCTCAGGTGTCCAAAATTTTAGTACCCATTAATTCAGTGCCCTGCGCTTCCTCTCCGGCTGGGGTCTCCTTGCAGGACATTGCTTCCCTCATGTCTTCTGCAGTTTCTGATGCATTGTCTGTTTTTCCCATGCTACAGGGAAAGCGCAAGAGGAAGTCTAAAGAATCAGTGCGTAAGGTGCGGACTCGGTTGTGTCTATTCCAGATGTTTCCTCTCATAGATCTGATGAGGATTCTTCGGTAGCATCTGAGGGTGAGATCTCAGATTCTGACATTGTAATTCCTTCCTCTGATGCTCAAGTTGTATCCTTCAGGTTTAAGCTAGAACACCTCCGTTTACTAAGGAGGTTTTGGCTACTCTGGACGACTCTGACTCTGACTCTGTCATTGTCAACCCCTACAAAAGTCTAGTAAACTTAGCAAGTATTATGATGTACCTTCCATGCTGGAAAACGCCAAGGTGGAAGGGCGATTTCCACTCTAGCTAAGAGAACTACTATTCCCATAGAGGATAGCTGTTCTTTTAAGAACCCTATGGATAAGAAACTGAAGGGTTTTCTTAAGAAAATGTATGTTCACCAGGGTTTACCATGGCAACCTGTGGTGTGTATTGCTACCGTTTTCTAGCGCGGCGGCATACTGGTTTGATGCGTTGTCTGATTGCTTTTAAACAGACATTCCCGTTGAAGAGATCCAGGACAGGATCAGGGCCCTTAAATTGACCAATTCTTTCATTTCTGATGCTTCCCTTCAAATTATCAAATTGGGAGCAAAGATTTCTAGTTTTGCCATTCTGGCTCGAAGAGCTTTATGGCTGAAATCTTGGTCTGCAGATGTGTCGTCAAAGCTTTTGTCTATTCCTTACAAGGGTAAGACCTTGTTTGGCTCAGCTTTGGCTGAGATTATTTCTGACATTACAGGAGGAAAGGGTAATTTCCTCCCTCAGGATAAGAAATCTAAGCAGAAGGTATGTCGGAGTATTTTTCGTCTTTTCGAAACTTCAAGGGTAAACTTTCCTCTCCCTCTACAAAACAGGATCAGTCCAAACCTTCCTGGAGACCCAACCAATCTTGGAATAAGGGAAAACAATCCAAGAAGCCTGCTAATGATTCAAAGTCAGCATGAAAGGTCTGCCCCGATCCGGGACCGGATCTTGTGGGGGGCAGACTTTTCCTTTTTCCTTGGGTTCAGGATCCCTGGGCCGTGGAAATCGTGTCCCAGGGATACAAACTAGAATTCTAAACTTTTCCTGCCAGGGGCAGGTTTCTTCTCTCAAGATTATCTGTAAACCAGATAAAAAGAGAGGCGTGTGTTGAACGCTATGTTCAAGACCTTTCCTACCTGCTAGTGATTCTTCCTGTTCCAATGCTGGAGCAGGGTCTGGGTTTTTTCTCTAATCTGTTCGTGTTCCCAAAAAAGAGGGAACTTGCAGACCAATTCTAGATCTCAAGAGTCTAAACTTGTTCCTCAGAGTACCGTCCTTCAAGATGGAAACTATTCATTCCATTCTTCCCTTGGTTCAAGAGGGTCAATTCATGACAACCGTAGATTTAAAGGACGCATACCTGCATGTTCCCATCCACAGGGATCATCACAAGTTTCTGAGGTTTGCCTTTTTAGACACACTAACAGTTTGTGGCTCTTCCTTTCGGCCTTGCCACAGCTCCCATAATTTTTTTCAAAAGTCCTGGGATCCCTGTTGGCGGTGCTCCGGTTGTGGGGCATTGCAGTGGCTCCTTATCTGGACAACATCCTGGTTCCGGTGCCATCCTTTCAACAAGCAAACTCCCACAAAGATGTTGTTGTCCTTCCTGCGCTCTCACGGATGGAAGGTTAATCTGGGAAAGAGTTACTTAATTCCGGCTACAAGGGTAATGTTCTTGGGAACCATAATAGATTTCCTATTGATGAAAATATTTCTGATAGAGGTCAGAAAATCAAAGAACTTCAACTCTCTTGTCTGGCGCTTCAGTCCTCTCCTCGGCCATCAGTGGCTCAATGTATGGAGGTAATCTGTCTGATGGTAGCTGCCATGGACATCATTCCGTTGGCCCGTTTCCACCTCAGACCTCTGCAGTTATGCATGCTCAAGCAGTGGAACGGAGATTATACGGACCTGTCTCCGCGATTACATCTGGCTCAGGAGACAAGGGATTCTCTTCTTTGGTAGTTGTCTCAGGGTCATCTCTCCCAGAGAACCTACTTCCACAGACCCAACTGGGTGATTATGACAACGGATGCCAGCCTGTTGGGATGGGGAGCAGTCTGACTTTAAAGGCTCAGGGGACTTGGACTTGGCAGGAGTCGGTTCTACCCATAAACATTCTGGAAATGAGAGCAATCTTCAATGATCTTCTGGTCTGACCTCAGTTCGCTTCAGCCCGGTTTGTCAGGTTCCAGTCGGATAACATAACTTCAGTGGCTTACATCAATCATCAGGGGGGAACTCCTCAGCCATGACAGAGGTAGCGAAGATTATTTAGTGGGCAGAGACCCACAACTGCTGTCTATATGCTATCCACATTTCAGGAGTAGACTATTGGGAGGTGGATTTTCTGAGCAGACAGACTTTTCACCCGGGTGAGTGGGAACTCCATCTGGATTTCTTTTCCAGCTTGAGTCTCAAATGGGGACAGCCGGAACTGGACCTCATGGCATCTCGTCAGAATGCCAAGCTAACGAGGTACGGGTCGAGGTCAAGGGATCTTCAGGCTGTACTGATAGATGCTCTAGCGGTCCCTTGGAATTTCAGTCTAGCATACTTATTTCCTCCGTTAGCTCTCCTTCCTCGGGTCATTGCTCAGATCAAACAGGAGAAGGTGTCAGTGATCCTTATTGCACCGGCATGGCCTCGCAGGATCAGGTATGCAGACTTAATGGAGATGTCATCTCTCCCACCTTGGAGACTTCCACCGAGGAAAGACCTTTTACTTCAAGGGCCCTTCCTTCATCCAAATCTCGTTTCTCTGAAACTGACTGCTTGAAAATTGAACGCTTAATCACATCTAAGCGGGGATTTTCTAAGTCTGTCATTGAGACCATGATTCAGGCTCGTAAGCCTGTTACCAGGAAGATATTTACTACAAGAAATGGCGTAAATATCTGAATTGGTGTGAATCCAGAGGCTACTCCTTGGAGTTTGGAGAAGGGTTTATCGGCCAGTTTCTTGAATAGTCAAATATCTGCCTTGTCTATTTTGTTACATAAACATCTGGCGGATGTTCTAGACGTGCAATCGTTCTGTCAGGCCTTGGTCAGATTCAGGCCTGTGTTTTAAACCTGTTACTCCTCCCTGGAGTCTTAACTTTATTCTTATAGTTCTTCAACAGGCTCTGTTTAACCTATGCATTCCTTAGATATTAAAATGTTATCTTGGAAGGTTTTGTTTTCTTGTTTCGTCTGCTCGTAGAGTCTCAGAGCTCTCGGCATTGCAGTTTGAATCTCCTTTCCTTTTTATTTTTCATTCGGATAAGGTAGTTTTGCGTACTAAGTTAGGGTTTCGTATAGGAACGTTAATCAGGAGATTGTTGTTCCTCCTTTATGTTCTAACCCATTTTCTCATAAAGAGCGTCTGCAGCACAACCTAGATGTGGTGTGTGTGTTAAAGTTGTATCTATAGGCGA
This sequence comes from Bombina bombina, assembly GCF_027579735.1. Classification (NCBI taxonomy): domain Eukaryota; kingdom Metazoa; phylum Chordata; class Amphibia; order Anura; family Bombinatoridae; genus Bombina; species Bombina bombina. The sequence goes on from NC_069504.1 coordinate 352,803,065, forward strand.
CTAAGGATTTTCGCCTGTCTTCTACTCTGTTTGTGGTTTTCTCTGGGAAACTTTGTGGCTGAGGAGTATGATTCGCTTCGCCTATAAAGCTGCTGGACAGCAGCCTCCTGAAAGAATCATTGAACATTCTACAAGGCCTGTTTCCTCTTCCTGGGCATTAAAAAATGAAGCTTCTGTGGAACAGATTTTTAAGGCTGCAACTTGGTCCCCTCTCCATACTTTTTCTAAATTCTATAAATTTGATACTTTCCCTCGGCTGAGGCTTCTTTTGTGAGAAAGGTTCTTCAAGCAGTGGAGCCTTTGGTTTAGGTTCCCTGTTTTGTCTCTCCCGTATCATGTGTCCTCTAGCTGTGTGGGCGGACCTGAGAATGCCCGCTAAACTGCCATTTTGGAAGAGATTGCAGAGTGTGTGGGAGCAACAGGCATTGTGAGAGTCATCTGTGAGTGGTGTGGCAGTGATCAAGCGGTGGGACAGCTCAAAGTTGTGAGCAATAAAGTGAGCATTGTAGAATACAAAATGTATGCTTACCTCATAAATTTCTTTCTCTCCTCCTTCTTTGCTTCAGTTTTCATGACGAACGGAGCATTTAAAAAAAAAAAAAAAAAAATGCGTTCTCTGGTGTTTCTTAAACCGCAGTGATTAATCGCGGTTTAAAACCGCATCCGAGATTAATAGTGCAGTTCTAATCACTAATAGTGTGAGAATACCTAAACTACAAGATGGCACCCCCGTATAAAGGTGCTGGTTGGTGAAGCTATGTAGAGGTGTTAAAATAGCAGAACGATTTTTAAGAGAGCTATAGATATAGGAGGAAAAATACATAGTGAGTAATAACCATGCTAGTGATTTTTCTTAATCACTATTAGCTGACAGTGATCCGTACATATTTATACATACATACATACATACACAAACAAAGAGGTATTGGCGCACATCAATTTTCAAAAGCACAACATATTTTTTTGAACTGCTGCAAAAAAATTGCCTGCAAACAACATCAAGAGACAACTATTCTTTTTAAATAATATTGGGATCTTAGTCACACAATATGGCCATATTCTGCTTAGCCAGTCACCAACTTACAAGGTGCCCCAATTAGACTGGTCCTAACACTACTTTGCCACAGAGGGCTGAATCATTCCTGCTTTTACTCTCCATAAATAGAAGAGAGCTATAGATATAGGAGGAAAAATACATAGTGAGTAATAACCATGCTAGTGATTTTTCTTAATCACTAGTAGCTGACAGTGATCCGTGCATATTTTTTTTCTGTATATGTGATATATGTATGTATATATATGTATGTATGTATATATATATGTATATGTATATATATATATATATATATATATATATATATATATATATATATATATATATATATATATATATATATATATATATATATATATATATATATATATATATATATATATATATATAAAAAAAATTTCTCTTATATTGGTGTGTCCGGTCCACGGCTTCATCCTTACTTGTGGGATATTCTCATTCCCTACAGGAAGTGGCAAAGAGAGCACACAGCAGAGCTGTCCATATAGCTCCGCCCCCCAGTCATTCTCTTTGCCGCTCTGAACAATTTTACCAATGATCCAGGAGGGTCAATACATGACTACCGTGGACCTAAAGGATGCATACCTGCATATTCCGATCCACAAAGTTCACCATCAGTTCCTAAGGTTCGCCTTCCTGGACAAGCATTATCAGTTTGTGGCTCTTACCTTCGGATTGGCCACTGCTCCAGAAAGCTATTGCTACCTCTCTTTCCTTCTGGCTAAAAAGCATCATCCGATTGGCTTATGAGACTGCTGGACGGCAGCCTCCTGAACGAATGGGCTTTCAAGAACGAGGCTTCTGTTGAACAGATCTGTAAGGCAGCGACTTGGTCTTCACTGCATACATCTGCAAAATTTTACAAATTTGATACTTTTGCTTCTTCGGAGGCTATTTTTGGGAGAGAGGTTTTGCAAGCAGTGGTGCCTTCCGTTTAGGTTACCTGACTTGTTCCCTCCCTTCATCCGTGTCCTAAAGCTTTGGTATTGGTTCCCACAAGTAAGGATGAAGCCGTGGACCAGACACACCAATGTAGGAGAAAACAGAATTTATGTTTACCTGATAAATTTCTTTCTCCTACGGTGTGTCCGGTCCATGGCCCGCCCTGGCATTTAGTCAGGTTTAAATTTTTTTATTTTTTTGTACACTACAGTCACCACTGCACCCTATGGTTCTCCTTTTTCTCCTAACCGTCGGTCGAATGACTGGGGGGCGGAGCCAGAGGGGGAGCTATATGGACAGCTCTGCTGTGTGCTCTTTGCCACTTCCTGTAGGGAATGAGAATATCCCACAAGTAAGCAATTTATCAGGTAAACATAAATTCTGTTTGTTTTTTGTTTTTGTTTTTTTCTTTCTTATGCATGGAAATTCTGCCATAGTAACATCTGTATTGCTGTGTGGTCCAACCTAAGACCTAGAGGTCACAATGTAGCCCTCAAGTGAATATTTATATCTGGCTTAAAAATCCCACACGCACATAAATAATAATAAAAAAAAAATGTGCTTTTGCGCTCCTTATTGGAAGGAGACAAATGCAAGGTTAAAGGGACACTGAACCCAAAAATTTTATTTTGTGATTCAGATAGAGCATGCAATTTTAAGAAACTTTCTAATTTACTCCTATTATCAAATTATCTTCATTCTCTTGGTATCTTTATTTGAAATGTAAGATTAGATGCCGGCCCATTTTTGGTGAACAACGTGGGATGGTCTTGCTGATTGGTGGATAAATTAATCTACCAATAAAGTGCTATCCAGAGTTCTGAGCCAAAAAAAATCTTGATGCCTTTTTCAAATAAAGATAGCAAGAGAATGAAGAAAAATTGATAATGGGAGTAAATTGGAAAGTTGTTTAAAATTGCATGCTCTATCTGAACCATGAAAGAGAAAAAAATTGGGTTCAGTGTCCCTTTAATAACTGCACCTCTCCCCTTAAAGTGCCATAAAACAGGTTGAACTACATACATATTACTTAAGTTTCAGGTTGCTGAAGCTTATGGGTGCAGAAAGATAGTTTAAACAGATTTATAGAAATACTTTTAAAAAATGTGTAAACTTGTGCTAATATTACTTTCCTGTGCTGTTGCCGAGAACCACCCTCCGTGTTGTCTTATCTGGTGTGATTAATAGGGAGACTGTTGCGTATGTATGTATGTATGTATGTATGTATGTATGTATGTATGTATGTATGTATGTATGTATGTATGTATGTATGTATGTATGTATGTATGTATGTATGTATGTATGTATGTATGTATGTATGTATGTATGTATGTATGTATGTATGTATGTATGTATGTATGTATGTATGTATGTATGTATGTATGTATGTATGTATGTATGTATGTATGTATGTATGTATGTATGTATGTATGTATGTATGTATGTATGTATGTATGTATGTATGTATGTATGTATGTATGTATGTATGTATGTATGTATGTATGTATGTATGTATGTATGTATGTATGTATGTATGTATGTATGTATGTATTCCACCAGAAAAGCCTGGCAAGTAGTTGCATGGACAGACCTGAAGGAACGGACAATGCAGGTTTAAAAACAAAACTGCATGGATCTGCTTGTCAAACACAAGGCCCATTAGAACTTGTTTAACCTTTTCACTACCGGGACTTGTATAGACAAACGTGCCCAAAATACCAGAGGATTTTTTAGCATTTTTGCTATCACTCCATTTAAACAGAAATAGAGCTTTTTTTTTCTGTAAAAAAAATGAGACAACCCAAGGTATTGATCTAGATCTTTGATCCGCCAAATGCGATCAAATAAAAAAAAAAAAAAAGTTGCTTGTTTTCACAAACTTTGGGTTTTTCACAGAAATGACTTACATACTGCTTGTGCAATCCATGGCACAAATGTTTGTAAAAATTTATCTGGGATCCCCTTTGTTCAGAATTAGCAGACATATATGGCTTTGCCATTGCTTTTCGGCATTTGGAAGGTATCCAATTGCAGCTGCGCACCACACTTCTATTATTCCCGGCAGTGAAGGGGTTAATCGGGTAGCTTTAAAGGTTAATTTTAGCTTTAGTGTAGATTAGCCTCCCACCTGACACGTTCTACTTCCTGATCCCTCCCAAACAGCTCTATTCATTCCCTCACCCCACACTGGTAACCCCATCTTAGGTACTGGTCCTCCCACTCCCTCCAGCCGGCACCAGCAGCTATAGTTAGACCACAGCATAGTGTCACCATCTGTAACGATCAGGCATCTGCCCTCATATGGAGGCGGAGCACCAGTCGTGCTCCGGCTCCATAATATGCGGTAGATGCTTGAAGCTCCAGATCTCGGTTGTAACTTAACAGTCGAGAGTGCTTGAGCTTGCTGAAGCAATAACGTGTATATATACGTGGTGCGGTACCAAAGTACCGCCCAACGTGTGTGTGTGTGTGTGTATATGTATATATGTAGTTATGTTACTATAGGCAGTGTCTACACTGAGAATTTCTAACTGAGTTTTTTTTTTCTATGTATTTTTTTATTTTATTTTTATTTTACAGGCAACAATTAAGAGTAGAACTCCACTGTGAAGTCATGGCAGATAATTACTGCCAGTCACCAGATGGTCAACCCAAAGCTGCTTCAGGCCTTCGTTTCCGCACAAGCTGTCGTATGTTGATAAACCTTCTAAGAGAAAAAGATTCGTCTCTTGCTTTCTCACCAGAGCAGCCGTTGACACCCATCACTGACCTTGCAGTTGGCTTTAGCAACCTGAGCACATTTAGTGGGTAAATATCACATTAATACTGTTAAGCTATGCAGCATAGATTTTAATTACTTTGAGTTCCCCCTCCCTTGTAGTGTAAATTCAAGTTGTTCACATAAATTTTCAATGGCGTTGGGGTATTGGCTTTCTAGGTATAAAACATTCCCTTTAGTTGGTCCTAAGAACTATCCTTTCTCTAAATGAATGGTCATTCCATTAATGCAAAAAAGTTCTTATTGACATCAGTGATTATTCTTATTAATATTAACACCTACCAACTCTTTCCATGCATGGGGAATGTATTACTACGTGATGATGGCAAATATTATTTCCATTTCGTGTTTTATTGCCAGCTATTCCATGACAAGCATTTCTTTTACCAATTTTTTTTTTATGTCCGTATTAAAAGTTACTATTTACTACCTTTATTACTCTACCAGGTTGTCTAGACTCATTACAACTATGAAAAACTAAAAGATGACAATGCACAAGAATCAATTCGGCTACGAAAAGAGCATACTTCTGCATTCAGATCCTAACAAATTATACATACATACATACATACATACATACATACATACATACATACATACATACATACATACATACATACATACAATGTGAAAACCGTATTTTGTTTAGAAATGTATTTCTAGCTGTAGACCTTGTACTGGAATATTTTAATCGATAGGTCAATACAGATAGTTGTGCATAGGCATTATAGTCAAAAGAAAAATCCCACCTAAGTAGATAAAAAAAATACCTTTTAAGCAAAATTAGAAAATTAGTTTTGCTGTGAAATATAAGTATTTCAAAAATAACTTTTATTAATATAAATTATAAGAACAGACAGCTATGAAAGTTTGCTGCCCTGCAAAATATTAAAAACACTACAATACTGGTTATGGAAGTATATCCAATTAAATTCAAACTTTATTAGTTGGTAATTTGAGCTAACTGAACCTATACTCAAATATTAGCTCAAATATCTGGCGTATTATTGTATCATTCACCAATTGTTACATTGAACTTACAAGCTCGTTTTAAAGGGCTACAACTTTGTTGCAGATAGTACTGTTGAACAGGTAAAATCAGGGCGAATATTATGCAGGTTTGTATATATCACTGTAATAAATTACTTTAATATTCTAACTTTCAATGGTCTCTGATCACAACGGCTTATAATGTTTTAAGCCCTATAAATACGAAATAATTGAGTTCATATCAGAAGATTTTATGCAAGAAAATATATTAGTCAATGATTACTAAAGAGCCTGAACAGTATACGCTACAAATTCTGACTGCTGCCCTGGCTTTGTGCCAGGAATGTGGCAGTTAAAGGGACATTCTAGGCCAAAATAAACTTTCATGATTCAGATAGAGCATGTAATTTTAAACTATTTTCCAATTTACTTTTATCACCAATTTTGCTTTTGTTCTCTTGGTATTCTTAGTTGAAAGATTAATCTAGGAGGTTCATATGCTAATTTCTTAGACCTTGAAGCCCACCTCTTTCAGATTGCATTTTAACAGCTTTTCACCACTAGAGGGTGTTAGTTCATGTATTTCATATAGATAGCTTCACGTGCACGAGCACAGTGTTATCTGGCAGCAGGCACTGATTGGCTAAACTGAAAGTCTGTCAAAAGAACTGAAATAAAGGGGCAGTTTGCAGAGGCTTAGATACAAGATAATCACAGAGGTTAAAAATATATTAATATAACTGTTGGTTATGCAAAACTGGGGAATGGGTAATAAAGGGATTATCTATCTTTTAAAACAAACATTCTGGTGTAGACTGTCCCTTTTTAAAGTTATAATATAAAGTTGAATGTGATAAATATTCTATAATTTGACCAGTAAAGAGTAGGTTAAAATAAACGGAAGTCCCCTGACAGTCGCGTTTCACTTGCGCTTCCTCAGAGGGGTCATACATTCATTCATTCAATGATAACCCAATAAAAGTTGGATTTTTATTTCACAGCTGCGAGGTCCAAAAAGGATCCAACTGCAGCAAGGTACATTTTAGATGGGGCACTCGCAGGTGTCTTGGGGACTCTAAATTAGGGTGCCAGGGCTTAATTTTAAGGCTGTAGTAGCTCCCAGGTGCATGGGTTGGTCGAGCCCTGGTTTAAAGGTCTGCTGCAGCAACACAGGACTACTGTCTTTTATTCAGAAAATAGTACACCAACAGCCAAATATCAAGAAACCAAAAGTAATTTAATAGTTCCACACTGACAGCTCAGAGGTACAACTAAAGAGGTGTGTGTGTGTGTATGTATACAAATCAGGTTTTTTTTTTTTTTTTTTTTTTTTTTAATAAAATGCTTTTGAGAAAAATCTACCTTAAGACAGTTTCTATTTAAGATCCTTTATAATACAAAGGTTATTCATGCTGAAATAAGGATTTATTTTTAATTATGTAGTATGAGGCTGTATATTCCTGGCTACAATGTTAACTTTTTTTTTTTTTTGGGTGGTAAATTAAGTTATTTCATCCATTCCACAATGTCATGCTCTCCCAGAGATATCTACAAAATTAGATTGGCCATATATCTAGAAGATTATTATTTTTCACACGTTCTTGGTTTTGCAGTTCTCAAAACTGTGTATGTATAAATAGCATGCCTCTCCTAAACAGCAAAAATGTTCTAGAGTAAACATGGAGTTGAGAAATAGTCTCAATTTTTATTTTTTTCGTGATTCAGATGGAGCATGCTGTTGTAAACAACTTTCCAATTCACTTCCATTACCATTGAATTGAAATGCAGACTAAGGGCTTTTGCATTGTCTTTTTATTATGCATTTGTTGATTATGCAGTTCTACTATATTTATTGGTCCTTTAAACAACTTTCTGATTTACTTATTTTCATAGTTGCTTAATTGTCTTGGTATGCTTTGTTAAAGGAGAAGAATGCACTACAGGGAGCTAACTAAGAACATTGGATGAGTCAATGACTAGGCATATATATGCAGCTACCAATCGGCAGCTAGCTCCCAGTAGTGCTTTGCTGCTCTTGAGCCTACCTAGGTATGTGTTTCAACAAAGAATATCAAGAGAATTAAGCAAATTACATAATCTAGAAATTGGATTTTTTTTTCTTCAAATGGCATGTTCTATCTGAATCATGAATGTTTAACCCTTTAACAACCACGGACGTGCTAGGTACATCCTCCAAAAAACGGCCTTTAACGACCTCCAACGTACCTAGGATGTCAATCGCTTCCAGCCGCTCTCAGGGTATTGCAGCGATGCTTCGATATTGAGGCATCGTACAATACCCTCCTCACTGCAATACCCTTCGGCCAGCAATGGTGTCGATCGTTGGTGGTGTGGGAGGGTTAGGAGGTGGGTGGGCGGCCCTTCACTGTAGGGGGCGGGAGGAGGGGCAGGAGCAGGTGCGACCGCTACGATACAAAAAAATAAAGAAGAATTTGATCGGCAGTGAGGGGGGAAGGGTAATGAATGGGGACAGCTACATTACAAATTTTTTTTTTCTTTGTTGGTGTTTTTAAAAATAAATAAAGTAAGTAAAAACTACAGCAAACTGGGTACTAGCGGCTAATAGGTAGGGGGAGGGTAGAGAGTTGTTTGGGGGGGGGGGGGTCCTACACTGCAGAAATTTATATATATATATATATATATATATATATATTTGTTGCATATACTAGGCTGCAAGGGTTAAACCTCCACCCCCCTACTACCTACCCCCCTCTTGAGAACAGGGGGATTCAGACCCCCTTATACAACCCCCACTGGCCTTCCCTGTGTACTTTTAATCACCCATAGCTCCGGCCCCCAGCCATGGATCATTTCATGCTTTTTGGACTGTAGCAGCTGGATGCCGAGGGCTTTCCAACAACACCCTGGAAGTCCTGTCGCTCCCCCGGGATCACCCCGGAACCACCATCACTATAACCCTGGACACTATGGGACACTGGACTCTAGGAAAGGCACCATTCTGTCTGGAAGGGGCGGGAGGTTTGGGGGATTGATAAAGCTCTTATCTTGATGAGATTGTGTATAAAAACGTTGTGTTTTCCCAATAAAGATGTACTTTGTGTTTTCACCTGAATGCTAGTCTGTCTAGTTATTTGGGTGGGATTGCCTAAAATCACTTTCTCCGCTACATAGTGGCTGGTTACAGGAAGGATCCTTTGGCGGAGCTACCCAGTCGGGGTAGTTTTGATAGGTTAAAAAAAAAAGGCTCTATTTCTGTTTAAATGTAGTGGTTACCGGTCCGTTAAGGGGTAAACATTGGGTATTTCTAAACTCAGGACAAAATTTAGAAACTGTTTAGCATGGGTGTATTTTGATGGTTGTAGATGTTAGATTTTGGGGGTTAAAGTTAGAAAAAGTGTTTTGTATTTGTTCAATTTTTTTTTTCATCATATTTTATAATTTAGTTTTCTTTCCAATGGCATGGAGTGTCCCACAAATCCATTCCAATTACTAGTGGGATTAACTCCTGGCCTGCAGGATGAGGCAAAGAACACCCCAGCAGAGCTTTTTAGTGTCACTACCATTACCTATAATCCCCAGTCATTCTTTGCCTTGGACATCGGGAGGATGTGCGAAGATGGTGTCAAGATATTTAATAATTTTATGGGTACTTTCCCTGCAAGCAAGGATTGGGTCTATGATGTGTTCATGTAATTCTCTTTAGTAAGAGTAATGGTGGCTTTTAGCAGTTGAATGATGGGGAGGTAGTACTTGCTTAACTTCCAACATGTATACTACCCCTATATAGAAAACCAGGGTTGGTTACTCTGTTCTTTTCTCATCAGGTCATCTGTCAGATATCAGCTGAGTCTGGTATACGTGAGACGCTGCAGCTGAAGCTCCTAAGGTGAGAAGGGAGTTAATTTCCTCTCTTTGTTAGAATGGACCTGGGTATGTTGGAAATCTCTTCATGATTTTGATTTATAGAAGGGCAGTAAGTACTGGGCTCTATGTTGCTGAATATTTACGGCAGTTAAGCCAACGTGTGTGTGTGTTGTGTAATCTTTTTGTGTGGGACACAGTGACATAGATTTTAACCTCAGACAGGGATTGTTTGTCTCTTCCTTATCAAATTCATTAGAGTCCCTGCTCTAGCATTTTCCACAGGACACAGCTGGTATTACTAAGTGTTAGCACAAGCCTGATCACTTTGAGTGCCATTTTGCCCGATCATTCAGGCTATTAGGTGATTAATCCTCTATGGGCATTAAGCCTTTATTTTCTCTATGTAAGTGGGTATGAAGAGAAGAGGGTTATTCCTGTCGCCTATATAGTCTCCCTGTGCGAAGCGCTGCCAACTGGTCTGTGACATTGAGACTTACAAAACATGGCATATCACTTTTACTTAAATTTAATGCGCAGTAGAACGAAGGGCCATTACTTAGGGGCGTGGCCTATTTTCTATGCCGATAATGGCGGGTGCTCTATCTTCCTAATACAGGTAACCCTTTTGCGGTGATCGCAATGCGTGCCCTTATTGTTGCCTTATGCCCTGCTCTATACCGCTTATATCACGGTGTGGGCTAGTTGTATATTGGGTGCTTTTATGTTTAAGGCTCCTTGTTAATCGGAGCGGTAGTGAGAGTTTTTTTTATATGATGTCCTTTTAGCGCCATTTGCCCATCCTCTTTGCAGCGTTTCCCTTCCTCGCTCCTCATAATAGGATTGTGGTTTAGGGGTGGCATTGTTTCCTCCTTTTTTTTTTTTTTTTTTTTCTTTTCTTCCTCCCCTCCCACAGACTCCTAAGAGTTAATCGGGGAACCATTACAGAGTCCTTTTTTGGTCGCTTAAATAAGCAATCTATGGTGATAAGGATATGTTCTGTGTGGTAATGATGCCTACAATGGGCTGACGCTTTAAAACGTAAGACCCAAGTTAGATACCCGCAGTTGCAGTTGGGTGTCAGGACTAATGTGAGGACACAGATTCAAAGTTTAGTAAATGTTTCTCATCTAATAATATATATAATTTTGTTTTGAGTCTTAAAGGGACACTGAACCCAAAAATTTTTCTTTCGTGATTCAGATGTAGTGCATGCAATTTTAAGCAACTTTCTAATTTACTTCTATTATCAAACTTTCTTAATTCTCTTTGTATCTTTATTTGAAAAGCAAGAATGTAAGTTTAGATGCCGGCCCATTTGATTGGTGGATAGGTTCACCCACCAATAAACAAGTGCTGTCCAAAGTACTGAACCAAAAATTAGCTGGCTCCTTAATTAAGAGGCCTTTTTCAAATAAAGATAGCAAGAGAATGAAGAAACATTGATAACAGGTGTAAATAAGAAAGTTGTTTAAAATTGCATGCTCTATCTGAATCACAAAAGAAAAAATTTGGGTTCAGTGTCCCTTTAAATTAGTAATAGCCCTATGCGTTTGCTGCCATCTAGGGATCATTTCTGGTAATTTTCTTGTTACTCTTTTATTGAAATCTCTCTCATAACTAGGTAATTTTCATTTAATTAGTCTTATTGATTGTACGGAAGAAAACATAACGTAAATGTCTATTGACAAAAATGACAAACTTTCACAGATCTCAATACAGCGTAATGAGAAAATAAAAGGCAGAAACATAATAATTGACAAAATATAAACTGAAAAATCTATTATAGGTTTAATATCTTACTTGAATGACTAATTAGCTGGCTGCTTATGGGCCCTATGATGTAAGCAAGCTGGTGAAATGTGATAGTCAGAACAGCAACCTTTTAGGGTCGAATGGCACTTAGTGGATAAGTAAATATAATCAATAGTAAGGTATAATATTGATAGAGAAAAACGTTTATACATTTGCATAGAAATTGGTATATCAGCGGGTAAGCACCGCTTGATATATGGGGGGGGGGGGCAGGTTGATGGATGACTATTTTAGGATCTAGAGTGATAAGACATAAAATAAACTGGAATGTGGTACCAAGAAGTAGCTTATTTCATAGAATTATATAAAAATTAGGTAACATTTGTTCAAACTGGTATTTAGTAAACCCACTTCATTTTGAGACCTGAACTGTAGGCGCTACTATCCAGGTCAGAATAGGAAACAAAAAGGGAGGTCACTATTAATGAATGCATGGAAAGTTTCAATGAGCTCCTTCCTCGAGGGAGAGAAGACTGAATTGTGCAGAATAGCTTTGCTGGCATCATGGTGCTGATCTAGACGATTGATCAAGTCTCTCAGAAGGGAGGCTACAAACTCCATGATAGAATGGGAAGACGGTGAGCACACCTCACCCCAGGTCCTGCCTTGTATTTCTTCTGTTTTTAGGTGCTAGAGTCTCTATATGTGACTTAGGGCCGTTTATCCACTCAACTTAAGCTCTCGCCGGAGGTGGGAGCAGGCAAGTGTATTCTCACAATGTCTCTGCTGTCTGCCGCGTGGGTGGTTTAGCAGTGAGATCGCCGGACGTTGTTTCAGGTGTCCCATGACTGCGGGCTGCTCGTGATTATGTTCGCCTTATTCACTTGCATTTTATGCGTCTCAATCTATGACCCTCCCGCTCTTATGTTGGCATGGTGCATGGTTTAATGCATTTGTGGTGGTTGTTGATGCAGAGCTCTGAAGTTATGTGGCCATCTTGGCTGCTGCCAGCTCCGCCCCCCTCCCCAACAACCTTAGGAGTCTACCACCACACTGCTCTGGAATGCACCCAATCCTGTCTGACCTTGGAAGTTAAGCAGGGCCAGGCCTGGTCAGTACCTGGATGGAAGACCGCCTGGGAACACCAGGTGTGGTATGCTTAAAGCACTATGCTTATTTTCATGTCATGTTGTATTCTCTCATATTGAGGAGATTTCTCCTTATTTCTATGTCTTCGGGTATTATCCTAGGTGACGTACATATCAGTTGATTTTAGGACACATATTTGCCTTTGTTCTATTTTAAGTATATGGGCCCTTCTCTATGGTGTTCTACTAATATCTGTGAAATCACGTATTACTCTGCATAACATGTATCTATGTATTTGTGTTCTTATGACACTAATATGTTTATATTTAAACAATCCAAGAAACCTTCCTCTGACGAGAAGGTCAGTTTGTGAGAACAAATCGGCATGAAGGGTTTGCCCTTGATCCAAGTTTGGATCAGTAGGCGGACAGACTTTCTTCTTTCTGGATGCTTGGATGGCAATGTCTCCGATCCTTGGACGGTGGAGGTAGTCTCTCAGGGTTACAAGATTATCTGCAATCCCAGTGCATTAGAGGCCTTCTTAACATCGTCAGGGACCTCTTGTCTCTAGGAGTGATTGCCCCTGTTCCTCTGTCGGAACAAGGTAGAGGACTCTATTCCAACATTTTTGTGGCTTCAAAAAAGGTTTCTTTTCGACCCTTTGTAGACCTAAGGTGTCTGAACAAACTTTAGGGTTTCATCCTTCAAAATGGAGTCTATTCGGGCTATTCTCCTTTTAGTTCAGAAAGGTCAGTTTATGTCCACCATCACTAAGCAGGCCAATGTAGCTTATTTGTTAGCTTTGTGGCTTTGCAACTCAAAGGTTGTTGGCTCAAATCCAGTTGCTGGCGCTGGATGTCCCTTACTGAAGAACTCTTATCTTTTTGTTCCTACTCACATGGATCATTTTCGATTCCTTCGGATTGCCTTCCTGAACTAACTATTCCATGGTGCCCTGTTTTTCGGCCTAACTTCTACCCCACAAATCTTTTCAAAGGTTAAAAAGACTCTTCTGTCAGTGGCCAGATCTCAGTGTCTTGAGGTGGCTCCGTACCTAACTGATATCTTGGTTCAGGCTCCGTATTTTCATTTAGCAAAATCCCATACGGATTCTCTGTCGATCTCTTCTTTTATGGGTGGAAGGTGAAGCTGGTGAGGAGTCCCTTGGTACCATCTAACAGGGTATGCATTTCTCTTCAGTCCTCTGTCTGTCCATCAGGGGCTCTGTGTATGGAAGTAAGGCTTCCATGGACATTGTTCGAATGTCTGAGCATGCATAACTGTTGAGGTCTCAGATGGACACGAGCAAAAGAAATAGAGACCTCTTGGACCTCTCTCTGAGGATAGTCTTAGACATCATGACGAGGGAGTCCCTGTTCTGGTGGCTCGCTCAAGATCTTCGGTCTTGGGAGATTGTGACTTTCGGACGCAAGCCTTTTGGGCTGTGGTGCAGTTTGAGTTTTCTTAAAGGGACAGTCGAGTCCAATTTTTTTTTTTCATGTTTCAAATAGGGCATGTCATTTTTAACAACTTTCCAATGAACTTTTATCACCAATTTTGCTTTGTTCTCTTGGTATTCTTAGTTGAAAGCTAAAGCTAGGAGGTTCAAATGCTAATTTCTTAGACCTTGAAGACTGCCTCTAATCTGAATGCATTTTGACCACTAGAGGGCATTAGTTCATGTTTCATATAGATGACATTGACTCATGCACGTGAAGTTACCCTGGAGATAGCACTGATTGGCTAAACTGCAAGTCTGTCGAAAGAACTGAAATAAGTGGGCAGTTTGCAGAGGCTTAGATACAAGGTAATAACAGAGGTAAAACGTGTTTTTCTATAACATTGTTAGTTATGCAAAACTGGGGAATGGGTAATAAAGGGATTATCTTTTTAAACAACAAAAATGTTGGTGTTGACTGTCCCTTTAAGAGCTCAGGGAGTTTCACTTCTCAGCCCTTTGGCTAAGATCAAGTGTAGTATCTGTTCTTATCAGTTTAATATCTGACACGTCCCCTATACTTGGGACCTTATATTAAGTGGATTTTTGGAACAGAACAGGAGGAGTCTGTCCTTCCTAAAAAGAGTCTGGAATTGAGAGCATTCTCTATGCACTCAACTGAGTTTGCTCCGGGTTATCAGATTTTAATCAGATAATTTTTCCTTTGTGGTGTAAATTTACCACCAGGAAGAATCTGGAGTTCTTTAGCTATGTAGGAGGTGACTCATGTTTCAGTGGGTGGAGTCTCACTATTGTCACTTTTTTTTTGCCATTCCAGGGGTGGACAACTGGGAAGCGGAAAATCTGAGCAGATAGACGTTTCTTCGATGGGAGTGGGCCCTTCATCCGAATTTTTTTTTTCTCAATGTTAACTCTCAGGAAGGGAGTTCTGAAGGTGAATCTGATGGCGTCTTGTCTAAACGCCAAACTCCCAAAGTACAGCTCTAGATTAAGGGATCTGGAAGGAGACCTGCTGGACGCTCTGGCGGTTCCATGAGATCTCGGTCTAAATTTCCTGTTTTATCTGTGTTTTTTTTTTTTTTTTTTTTTTTGGTCTTACCTGACTCCTAGGTAACTCAACACACGTGAGCACAATGTTATCTATATGACACGCTTGAACTAACGCTCTCTAGTTTTGAAAAGCTGTCAAAATTCATTCAGATAAGAGGCGGGCCTTCAAGGTCTAAGAAATTGGCATATGAACCTCCTAGGTTTAGCTTTCAACTAAGAATACCAAATTGTAAAGTTGTTTAAAATTACATGCCCTATTTGAATCATGAGTTTATTTTGGTCTAGACTGTCCCTTTTTAAAATAAAATTTGTTCATTAGAGTAATAATTTAGTTAAATAAAACCTAGTTAAATTAAGGTGTTTTTTTTATTTGTTATTTAGCTTTATTCAAAAATTTAAGATAAAATAAAAAAAATACATAAAATTTGTGTTCCAGAGAAAATATCCATTTTTAGAAAAATAAGAATGACATTACATACATAGAGGGAAAAAAAATATTTAAGGTAATGAAATTTTTTTTTTCTCCTTCCAATAAAGTACAGCTGAAAAGTTGACCAAGTATGAATGATGAACATAATAAACTGCAGATAGTTTGACTCCCAATAATTTAATAATATTCTAACTATGTATTTCTAAATCACTTGCAGTAAGACTCCAATTTCTTTTCAAAGGCAGGGAGAGTCCACAACTTCATTCATTACTGTTGGGAATATCAACACCTGGCCACCAGGAGGAGGCAAAGACACCCCAGCCAAAGGCTTTAAACATTCGGCCATAGAACACCAGACTGCCCCTCCACTTTGCATTGTAAATATAATTTTCTTCAAATATCCCCATAAAGAGGTTCGCAAAGCTTGGGGCTGGACTTAAGTTTAAACAGATAGTTTAATAGGTAACGTTTCGGGGAATGCTCCCCTTCATCAGACCCAGAGAGTGCTGTTTTCTACTCTACTACATTTCACCTACTCTAGCACCCTGGCCCTTGGAAATTGTTTGTGAGAGTGCAACTGACCCATTTTGCATATATATATATATATATATATATTTTTTGAGGATTAATTTTATTATTGAACAACCATGTTCTCAATGAACCCAAAAAACTCATTAATATCAAAGCTGAATAGTTTTGGAAGTAGTTTTTAGTTTGTTTTTAGTTATAGCTATTTTAGGGGGATATCTGTGTGTGCAGGTGACTATTACTGTGCATAATTATTAGGCAACTTAACAAAAAACAAATATATACCCATTTCAATTATTTATTTTTACCAGTGAAACAAATATAACATCTCAACATTCACAAATATACATTTCTGACATTCAAAAACAAAAACAAATCAGTGACCAATATAGCCACCTTTCTTTGCAAGGACACTCAAAAGCCTGCCATCCATGGATTCTGTCAGTGTTTTGATCTGTTCACCATCAACATTGCGTGCAGCAGCAACCACAGCCTCCCAGACACTGTTCAGAGAGGTGTACTGTTTTCCATCCTTGTAAATCTCACATTTGATGATGGACCACAGGTTCTCAATGGGGTTCAGATCAGGTGAACAAGGAGGCCATGTCATTAGATTTTCTTCTTTTATACCCTTTCTTGCCAGCTACGCTGTGGAGTACTTGGACGCGTGTGATGGAGCATTGCCCTGCATGAAAATCATGTTTTTCTTGAAGGATGCAGACTTCTTCCTGTACCACTGCTTGAAGAAGGTGTCTTCCAGAAACTGGCAGTAGGACTGGGAGTTGAGCTTGACTCCATCCTCAACCCGAAAAGGCCCCACAAGCTCATCTTTGATGATACCAGCCCAAACCAGTACTCCACCTCCACCTTGCTGGCGTCTGAGTCGGACTGGAGCTCTCTGCCCTTTACCAATCCAGCCACGGGCCCATCCATCTGGCCCATCAAGACTCACTCTCATTTCATCAGTCCATAGAACCTTAAAAAAATCAGTCTTGAGATATTTCTTGGCCCAGTCTTGACGTTTCAGCTTGTGTGTCTTGTTCAGTGGTGGTCGTCTTTCAGCCTTTCTTACCTTGGCCATGTCTCTGAGTATTGCACACCTTGTGCTTTTGGGCACTCCAGTGATGTTGCAGCTCTGAAATATGGCCAAACTGGTGGCAAGTGGCATCTTGGCAGCTGCACGCTTGACTTTTCTCAGTTCATGGGCAGTTATTTTGCGCCTTGGTTTTTCCACACGCTTCTTGCGACCCTGTTGACTATTTTGAATGAAACGCTTGATTGTTCGATGATCACGCTTCAGAAGCTGCATCCCTCTGCAAGATATCTCACTATTTTTGACTTTTCTGAGCCTGTCAAGTCCTTCTTTTGACCCATTTTGCCAAAGGAAAGGAAGTTGCCTAATAATTATGCACACCTGATATAGGGTGTTGATGTCATTAGACCACACCCCTTCTCATTACAGCGATGCACATCACCTAATATGCTTAAATTGGTAGTTGGCTTTCGAGCCTATACAGCTTGGAGTAAGACAACATGCATAAAGAGGATGATGTGGTCAAAATACTCATTTGCCTAATAATTCTACACTCCCTGTATATACGCACCTGTAGAAAGGTTCGACTTGGGGGGAACATAAAAGGAATGTGATTAAAAAATCACCTAAACATAGTGTCTCTAGACATAGTTGTGCTAAAAGTACTCAAGGTAGGTGTCAATTTAAAATTACACCCTTAGAAAGTGTCCCCATTAGCCATCATTACAACATCATTACAACAGATTTACTTGTCTTAGACAAAGGGAGACATATTGGATTTTCAAATTCCAAACACTCTTCCCTTTGGGGCTAAATGAAGTTTTAGATTCCACTGCATTTGTTTAGCTCAGCCTTTTGGAAGCACATTCTGTTTATTATAGTCATAGGCTATAATAATTTGATATCAGCTATACATTAATTGGGATGTGTGTATGTTTTCTCACTGACACTTATTTTGAATATGTGTATTGATTGTACACCAGTGTTTGGTGACATTCCCCCTGCTGCTAAACCTCACTCCACATTTATCATCCAATTATAAAGTTACGAGATTCACTTAAGATTTTTTTTTTATATATATCAGGATACATTCCTCATTGATAGTCTTACACACTAATTAAATCACTTAGATCATACACATCACATTATTATGAAGATTATATTAGTTACTTGTTTATATATCAAGTCATAAGAATTTAACATTACACCACCACATCCCTGGATTGGGTCACGGTGTTGATCACCCTATTATTAGGAGTGCTCACACATCATTACCTTACACATATATATTCATGGTCATAATGGTTTTGTTTCGTAATATGACTGTATTTAAGATATCACATTAGTGAGATTATCTTATTTTGGAGATCATCCAAAAATTAGGAGAGCACTTTTAACACTTTAAAATATTTTTCTTTTTATATACATATGTTTACTTTCAAATATCTATCAGAATCACTTAATACAGGGAATAATTTTGAATAATAATAGCCTTTATCAGTCTTATTATGGGTTTTCACTCATATCGTAACTACAATACTGAGGTTAATATTAATGGATATTTCTCTTGTTAAGTGTATCCAGTCCACGGATCATCCATTACTTATGGGATATTAACTCCTCCCCAACAGGAAGTGCAAGAGGATTCACCCAGCAGAGCTGCTATATAGCTCCTCCCCTAACTGCCATTACCAGTCATTCTCTTGCACCCAACGAATAGATAGGATGTGTGAGAGGACTGTGGTGATTATACTTAGTTTCATACCTTCAATCAAAAGTTTGTTATTTTATAATAGCACCGGAGTGTGTTATTCCTTCTCTGGTAGAATTTGAAGAAGAATCTACCTGAGTTTTTCTATGATTTTAGCCGGAGTAGTTAAGATCATATTGCTGTTTCTCGGCCATCTGAGGAGAGGTAAACTTCAGATCAGGGGACAGCGGGCAGATTAATCTGCAAAGAGGTATGTAGCAGCTTATTATTTTCTGACAATGGAATTGATGAGAAAATTCTGCCATACCGATATAATGTAAACTCAGCCTTAAATGCAGTAGCAGCAACTGGTATCAGGCTGTCATGTATGTATATTTTACACTTCAGTATTCTGGGGAATGGCACTTCACTGGAATTATACTGTATGCATAAGACTTTAGCCTAATTTGCAGGGACTAGCAACAGGCTTTTTAATAACACTCAATTTATTAATGTTAAACGTTTTTTGCTGGCATGTAAAATCGTTTAATTTTCTGAGGTACTGGGTGAAAAAATGTTTTGGGCACTATTTTTTTCCACTTGGCAGTCGTTTTATTTAATTTATGACAGTTTACTGATCTCTCTCACTGTTATGTTAGTTATCCTTTGCTAATGGGAGCAATCCTTTGCTAAAATTGTGTTTTTTACAAAGATTTGATGCTATAACTTTTCAGTTTATTAATTTTCAACTGTCATAACTTTTTCTGTGCTTCTTATAGGCACAGTACGTTTTCATATTATAGTAAATTACTTGAAAAGTATTTCCAAGTTGCTAGTTTATTTGCTAGTGTGTTAAACATGTCTGATTCAGAGGAAGATATCTGTGCTATATGTGCTAAAGCCAAAGTGGAGCCCAATAGAAATTTATGTACTAACTGTATTGATGCTACTTTAAATAAAAGTCAATCTGTACAAATTGAACATATTTCACCAAACAACGAGGGGAGAGTTATGCCGACTAACTCGCCTCACGTGTCAGTACCTGCATCTCCCGCTCGGGAGGTGCGTGATATTGTAGCGCCGAGTACATCTGGGCGGCCATTACAAATCACATTACAGGATATGGCTACTGTTATGACTGAAGTTTTGGCTAAATTACCAGAACTAAGAGGTAAGCGTGATCACTCTGGGTGAGAACAGAGTGCGCTGATATTAGGGCCATGTCAGACACTGCGTCACAATTTGCAGAACATGAGGACGGAGAGCTTCATTCTGCGGGTGACGGTTCTGATCCAAACAAACTGGATTCAGATATTTCAAATTTTAAATTTAAGCTGGAAAACCTCCGTGTATTACTAGGGGAGGTGTTAGCGGCTCTGAATGATTGTAACACAGTTGCAATACCAGAGAAAATGTGTAGGTTGGATAAATATTTTGCGGTACCGGCGAGTACTGAGGTTTTTCCTATACCTAAGAGACTTACTGAAATTGTTACTAAGGAGTGGGATAGACCCGGTGTGCCGTTCTCACCCCCTCCGATATTTAGAAAGATGTTTCCAATAGACGCCACCACACGGGACTTATGGCAAACGGTCCCTAAGGTGGAGGGAGCAGTTTCTACTTTAGCTAAGCGTACCACTATCGCGGTGGAGGATAGCTGTGCCTTTTCAGATCCAATGGATAAAAAGTTAGAGGGTTACCTTAAGAAAATGTTTGTTCAACAAGGTTTTATATTGCAACCTCTTGCATGCATTGCGCCTGTCACGGCTGCAGCAGCATTTTGGTTTGAGTCTCTGGAAGAGACACTTGAATCAGCTCCATTAGATGAGATTACACACAAGCTTAAAGCCCTTAAGTTAGCTAACTCATTTATTTCAGATGCCGTAGTACATTTAACTAAACTTACGGCTAAGAATTCCGGATTCGCCATTCAGGCACGCAGAGCACTGTGGCTAAAATCCTGGTCAGCTGACGTTACTTCTAAATCTAAATTGCTTAATATACCTTTCAAAGGGCAGACCTTATTCGGGCCCGGGTTGAAAGAAATTACCGCTGACATTACAGGAGGTAAAGGCCATGCCCTGCCTCAAGACAGAGCCAAACCTAAGGCTAGACAGTCTAATTTTCGTTCCTTTCGTAATTTCAAAGCAGGAGCAGCATCAACTTCCTCTGCACCAAAACAGGAAGGAGCTGTTGCTCGCTACAGACAAGGCTGGAGACCTAACCAGTCCTGGAACAAGGGCAAGCAGGCCAGGAAACCTGCTGCTGCCCCTAAGACAGCATGAATCGAGGGCCCCCGATACAGGAACGGATCTAGTGGGGGGCAGACTTTCTCTCTTCGCCCAGGCTTGGGCAAGAGATGTCCAGGATCCCTGGGCGTTA
This sequence comes from Bombina bombina, assembly GCF_027579735.1. NCBI lineage: Eukaryota > Metazoa > Chordata > Amphibia > Anura > Bombinatoridae > Bombina > Bombina bombina. Next base: position 352,824,107 of record NC_069504.1, read on the forward strand.
GAGATCATATCTCAGGGATACCTTCTAGACTTCAAATTCTCTCCCCAAGAGGGAGATTTCATCTGTCAAGGTTGTCAACAAACCAAATAAAGAAAGAGGCGTTTCTACGCTGCGTACAAGATCTTTTATTAATGGGAGTGATCCATCCGGTTCCGCGGTCGGAACAAGGACAAGGGTTTTACTCAAATCTGTTTGTGGTTCCCAAAAAAGAGGGAACTTTCAGGCCAATCTTGGATTTAAAGATCCTAAACAAATTCCTAAGAGTTCCATCGTTCAAAATGGAAACTATTCGGACAATTTTACCCATGATCCAAAAGGGTCAGTACATGACCACAGTGGATTTAAAGGATGCTTACCTTCACATACCGATTCACAAAGATCATTACCGGTATCTAAGGTTTGCCTTTCTAGACAGGCATTACCAGTTTGTAGCTCTTCCATTCGGATTGGCTACGGCTCCGAGAATCTTCACAAAGGTTCTGGGTGCTCTTCTGGCGGTACTAAGACCGCGAGGAATTGCGGTAGCTCCGTACAAAGACGACATTCTGATACAAGCTTCAAGCTTTCAAACTGCCAAGTCTCATACAGAGTTAGTACTGGCATTTCTAAGGTCGCATGGATGGAAGGTGAACGAAAAGAAGAGTTCTCTCTTTCCACTCACAAGAGTTCCCTTCTTGGGGACTCTTATAGATTCTGTAGAAATGAAGATTTACCTGACAGAAGACAGGTTAACAAAGCTTCAAAATGCATGCCGTGTCCTTCATTCCATTCAACACCCGTCAGTAGCTCAATGCATGGAGGTGATCGGCTTAATGGTAGCAGCAATGGACATAGTACCCTTTGCACGCCTACATCTCAGACCGCTGCAATTGTGCATGCTAAGTCAGTGGAATGGGGATTACTCAGACTTGTCCCCTACTCTGAATCTGGATCAAGAGACCAGAAATTCTCTTCTATGGTGGCTTTCTCGGCCACATCTGTCCAGGGGGATGCCATTCAGCAGGCCGGACTGGACAATTGTAAAAACAGACGCCAGCCTACTAGGTTGGGGCGCTGTCTGGAATTCTCTGAAGGCTCAGGGACAATGGAATCAGGAGAGTCTCCTACCAATAAACATTCTGGAATTGAGAGCAGTTCTCAATGCCCTTCTGGCTTGGCCCCAGTTAACAACTCGGGGGTTCATCAGGTTTCAGTCGGACAACATCACGACTGTAGCTTACATCAACCATCCCTAGCAATGATGGAAGTATCAAAGATAATTCGCTGGGCAGAGTCTCACTCTTGCCACCTGTCTGCAATCCACATCCCGGGAGTGGAGAACTGGGAGGCGGATTTCTTAAGTCGTCAGACTTTTCATCCGGGGGAGTGGGAACTTCATCCGGAGGTCTTTGCCAAAATACTTAGACGTTGGGGCAAAGCAGAGATAGATCTCATGGCGTCTCGAAAGAACGCCAAGCTTCCTCGTTACGGGTCCAGATCCAGGGATCCGGGAGCGGTTCTGATAGATGCTTTGACAGCACCTTGGACCTTCGGGATGGCTTATGTGTTTCCACCCTTCCCGATGCTTCCTCGATTGATTGCCAGAATCAAACAGGAGAGAGCATCAGTGATTCTAATGGCGCCTGCATGGCCACGCAGGACTTGGTATGCAGATCTAGTGGACATGTCATCCTGTCCACCTTGGTCGCTACCTCTGAAACAGGACCTTCTGATCCAGGGTCCCTTCAAACATCAAAATCTAATTTCTCTGAAGCTGACTGCTTGGAAATTGAACGCTTGATTTTATCAAAACGTGGTTTTTCTGAGTCAGTTATTGATACCTTAATACAGGCTAGGAAGCCTGTTACCAGAAAGATTTACCATAAGATATGGCGCAAATACTTATATTGGTGCGAATCCAAGAGTTACTCATGGAGTAAGGTTAGGATTCCGAGGATATTGTCTTTTCTACAAGAAGGTTTAGAAAAGGGTTTATCCGCTAGTTCCTTAAAGGGACAGATTTCAGCTCTGTCCATTCTTTTACACAAACGTCTGTCAGAAGTTCCGGACGTTCAAGCTTTTTGTCAGGCTTTAGCTAGGATCAAGCCTGTGTTTAAAACTGTTGCTCCACCATGGAGTTTGAACTTAGTTCTTAATGTTTTACAGGGGGTTCCGTTTGTACCCCTTCATTCCATTGATATCAAGTTGTTATCTTGGAAAGTTCTGTTTTTAATGGCGATTTCCTCGGCTCGAAGAGTCTCTGAGTTATCTGCCTTACATTGTGATTCTCCTTATCTGATTTTTCATTCAGACAAGGTAGTTCTGCGTACTAAACCTGGGTTCCTACCTAAGGTGGTCACTAACAGGAATATCAATCAAGAGATTGTGGTTCCATCTTTGTGTCCTAATCCTTCTTCGAAAAAGGAACGTCTGCTACACAATCTAGATGTAGTCCGTGCCCTGAAATTTTATCTACAGGCAACTAAGGATTTTCGACAAACGTCTTCCCTGTTTGTCGTTTATTCTGGTCAGAGGAGAGGTCAAAAAGCTTCGGCTACCTCTCTCTCCTTTTGGCTTCGTAGCATAATACGGTTAGCCTATGAGACTGCTGGACAGCAGCCTCCTGAAAGAATTACAGTACATTGTACTAGAGCTGTGGCTTCCACTTGGGCCTTTAAGAATGAGGCTTCTGTTGAACAGATTTGCAAGGCTGCAACTTGGTCTTCTCTTCATACTTTTTCCAAATTTTACAAATTTGACACTTTTGCTTCTTCGGAGGCTGTTTTTGGGAGAAAGGTTCTTCAGGCAGTGGTTCCTTCCATATAAAGAGCCTGCCTGTCCCTCCCGTCATCCGTGTACTTTAGCTTTGGTATTGGTATCCCATAAGTAATGGATGATCCGTGGACTGGATACACTTAACAAGAGAAAACATAATTTATGCTTACCTGATAAATTTATTTCTCTTGTAGTGTATCCAGTCCACGGCCCGCCCTGTCACTTTAAGGCAGGTAATTTTTCCATTAAACTACAGTCACCACTGCACCCTATGGTTTTCCTTTCTCTGCATGTTTTCGGTCGAATGACTGGTAATGGCAGTTAGGGGAGGAGCTATATAGCAGCTCTGCTGGGTGAATCCTCTTGCACTTCTTGTTGGGGAGGAGTTAATATCCCATAAGTAATGGATGATCCGTGGACTGGATACACTACAAGAGAAATAAATTTATCAGGTAAGCATAAATTATGTTTTTTAGATAATGATCTATTCTATATATTTATGGATAATCTTTATTTATAGAGGTTAAGATTAATAGATATATCTAGATAATGATCTACTCTATATATTTATGGATAATGATCGTTATATTTATAGAGACATCCGCAAGTTTATTGTAATTAAGCACACACACTTGCGTATAGTGGGAAGTGACTAATAAACTAATATCAGCAGCGAATTGAAGAAACTCGGTGAAGCGTGTAGAATATTTGTATCTTTGAGCCAGATAGCAATGCGATTGCAGATGATGAGTGATTATCGCACCTACAAGTGCCTTGTATGTTTACACTTTGTTTTTTTCCTTTTGCGGTGACAGTATTTGCCGTCTTTCAGTATGAGGACCAATAGGATTTTTGGTTTACATCAGGAGGGCCAATACGTAGACGAGTATAAATATATAGAGAGGTGTTGTCCGTTCGCGGGTTATCCATTGGTAGCTTGCTCAGCTGTTGATTGGATATAGAGTCCAGTTTAGTTTTGCCATGTATAATAGTTGATTGACGGCATTTTTGGCATATTAGATAGCCGTATAGACGGCTAGCTCTAGAACTATTGATTGATGGTTTTAGCATCCAATCAGGTGGCAGCATTTACGAGTCAGGATAATTTTAGTTTTTATAATCATAGGAATTATGCAATATGCACCATACATCAATTTATACATAAACAACTAAAGAAATTATTGAACACTTTAACATATATTTCTTATAACAATGTTTGTAGCAGAGTTTTATTGGATAATTACTGCAGCAGGGTGGGTGCTGTCCAAATGACGGTCTGTGATTGGTCCTTGTTGTCAACATTGCTAGGGGTGGGGTTTTAGGTGTTTGTAGTAGCGTAGCCCTATATAAGGATGTAAAGTACTGATGAGAAACATGCCTGAGGAAACCGTTTATCTGAGAAACGCGTCGCACTTTCTCCATTGGCCATACTTGTTTTGGCACTGAGATGGGTGTTAAATTTTTATACTTTTAAATAAATATGTTTTTATCTTTATTCACTCAGAGTGCTATGTATGGTTTACTGCTACGCTACATCTAGGGTGTGAATTATTTACAACAATATACTGCCTTTATCTCATGGATCAGCCAGCTCGATTGCTGTAGAAATCCAGCCTGTCTCTATAGGCATAACTGATTGCCTTTTATACATGTGAGTACCCTGTGTATACAACTGGATACAAATACCTACAAGTTACTATTGATCTGCACCATTGGCGCCTCTATCTATTGCTTTTTTCTACAGATTGTCTCCTATTGGAAGTTGTTAAAGAGCTGCCCCTAGGATCAGCTAGCTGGACTGCTGATAAAATCCAGCCTGCTTCTACTGGCATAATTGATTGCCATTTACACATGTGAGTATCCTGTGTTAGCCTAATAACAGTTCCATCTAAGAACCATCATTGATCTGCACCATTGGCGCCTCTTCCTTGTGCTTTTATCTTAAGGGATTGTGCTCTGTGTGATATCTAGCTAATTGCTTTAACAACCCCTTGGGGAAACCAGTGTTGGCGTTTTACACTGTTTCCCTTTATTCATTCAGGTCACTGTCAGGCAACATTGAGAAGAGACTGTCACACCTTGAGACGCTGTGTCTGCTCCACAGCGCTGATTCTGGAGGGTAGGTCCCTTTTAATATTTAATCTGAAATATGTATATTGGAGAGTACCTAATAGTCAGTGTGACTGACTGGTGACCCTTATGTATCTGGGGACAATCTCCTCCGTAGTTGAGGTGGATTTTATGAGCAGTTGGGGAATTGTGTGCTGCTTAGCGCCTTTGCCAACGGAGCACTTGTGTATGGGGTCTGGCTCATGAGAGGTTAAGGCAGATGAAAGCAGGGGTATTTTATTTTTTTCAGCGCTGCACAGCTTATATTAGCTTTACACGCTTTTGACTAAAGTGGGGCACAGTTTCCTCCTAATCCTGTAACGCTTTGGCAGGGAAGTTTGTTACTTCTGGGAGCTATCAAGGTCTTGTACGATCTGGGAGGTTGTAAGTACCTTGGCCAAGGCTGCAGACAGAGGTGCCGCTGGTAAATTAAGATTTTTTCTATTTGGCCGCATGTTGAGATCCGCTATCTCGCTATGGAGGACACTGACATTAACCCTTCAGAGGGTTCTAGCTCTATCTTTATAAATAATAAATGTTTTTATATCGTGAGGGACTATATGGTTTCCCCCCTCCCCCTTGTACAATTTTGCTTTATCTGCCTAGGTGATGTTTTGGAAGCTAAGAAGGGGTTTTAAACTGTTAATCTTTCTGGTAAAGGTATTCTCTCTCTGAGCATCCACCTCTCAGGACTCTGTTGTCCAGGAGATGCCTATTCTTGTACTGCAGTCCCCTTTTAACGCTAAATCACAAGCAGTTCCCCGCGGCACACCTGGAGGTGGTTTATTGCCAGTGGACTTTACCTTACAACTTTAGTTCGCTGTCTCTGCTGCGCTAAACGCTTTACCTATTTATCACAATCCTATTAGAAAATAACTTGTTCTACTAGTTACTATTAAAGATGGTTTTGAATACATAGATAACCTTTAATTATTGAATGTATGCAGGTAAGCAAATGAGGTTTTATGGTAAGAAAAACTCAAACGGACCTGCAATTTATATAGACAAGTTTTACTTACAGAAAATAAAGCCCAACAAAGAATAAGAGCTGCAGAAGTAAAACAAGGCAGTCTAAGATAATGGAACTGATATATAAATACAAAAATAGGAGACAAACAATTTAAATTAAGAGAATAAAGTCCCAGCAAAGGTACAGGTATATGCAGGACAAGCTGATGGAGTATAAGTCCAGGTTAGCAGAAAAATAAAAAATGAAATATTGTCCACAAAGCTTACAGTTAGATCAATCAGGAAATTGTATTTAAAACAGGCAGGATATTTTAAATAAGCAGGATGGCAAGGGATTACCTTAGAGAGTGAGGAAGAAAACACTGAAGTTAGATCAATCCGCTGGAGTAGAAAGTAGATCCGGCTGTTTGTAATAAATAAACAAACTGCAAATCAACTTTAAATGTTCTTGCTGAGAAAGTAGTTTTCAACAGGACTTTAGCCAGATAGAATTATGCATGGAAATGCAATAAACTGCAAGAATGGTTTCTCCTGAAAAACAGCAGAGGAAAAAAAGATACAGTTTAAACATAGACAGTAAGGTTCTCTGAGAAAAGACACAGGCAAAGCTAGGTAGCAGTAATGATATCCAAGCACTTCCTGTATGGAGGAGGTGCTATTTATTAGGAAAACTGCAGCCAGATCTCAAACACCAGGACACGTCCCCTCTCTCTCCCCCTTTTTTTTTTTTAACCAGAGCGGCTTTTGCCTGCTGAACTCCCCTTCCCCCAAAACAAAACCGTGATACTAACCCCCATCTTACCCCAATTCACTCTGATTAGATAAATAGCTCTATAGCCTCCATAGTAATTTGGGGACCATTCTTAACCGTTTCAAGTCAAAGGTTATAAAATGAGGTCTCTTTATTATATGTTCCAGTTAGCCATCTCTGCCAAACGCAAGTCTTTTTCTTTTACATTCGACCCTATATATCATACATCTTATAATCCACACCTCAGACATACTTTTATATACTTTACCAGACTTATTCTCTCATTGCTGAACTTGTTATTCTATACGGGTCAAGTTTTTATTTGCATGTACTTAGTATAGATGTGGTATAGACATGGCAATTATAATTGTAACACTGGTATCTTAACATACTAGACCTAGAATTGTAAAGATGTTCTTTCCAAGTATGATCTGTAACTGGACATATGCACTGTTTCTATGTTATTGCTCAGTACCTCAATAAACTTATTTAAAAAAAAAAAAACAACAAAAAAACAAAACTGCAGCCAGGTAAGGAAAGAAATTTAAAGGAACAGCAGAAATGTGACACTATCTCTGAGAAGCGTAAAAGAAAGGTTAAGCATAGTTCTGCTGATAGCCGTTCACTTCAGTCTGAGTTGACTAGTTTGTCTCATTTCTGAGTATGAGTTAACCTCTGTTGTATCAGAAGTAGGGCTTCAACAACTAATTGATAAAATCGATAATGAAAATCGTCAACGATTTTCAATATCGATTAGTTGTTTTCTGAGTCAGTTTGGCGCGCACACTGTTCTGTTCTGCACTGCGGCGTGTGTGGGAGTTTCAGAACACTGTGATAACCGGGGAAGACTGACGATATCGCTGTGCTCTCCTGTTCCTAGCTTTCCCTCACACTAGATATAAACCCTGTGGGGATCAGTGCCCGGTGCCACACAGGGAAGTGCCTAATGTAAGCAGTGCTAGGTGCCTGTCATGGTCACTGCCCAGGCTGGCTGGATCCTTTCGTATGGATCTGCAACCCCTCCCGGTTGGATGCAGGTGGCAGCTCTAGCGCTCGGATGTCCATGTCAGATCGGACAACAGATGCGACAAAAGCAGAAGCTGCAATTCTCAGGAGCAGTGCACAGCCAATGTTGGACTAGGGGAAATACTCTCGGCTGAGTAGGAAGCTCTGCACATGGTGAGTGTAATGAACTAGTGCGGGGTGTGTTGATTGCTTCCTACATGAGAAAAATAAATGCACATACTAGGACAATATAATTTGTATTTTGTCTTCTAAACTAATATATATAGTAATTTCTTCTGTTAAGTGTGATCAGTCCACGGGTCATCATTACTTCTGGGATATTACTCCTCCCCAACAGGAAGTGCAAGAGGATTCACCCAGCAGAGCTGCATATAGCTCCTCCCCTCTACGTCACTCCCAGTCATTCTCTTGCACCCAGCAACTAGATAGGTCGTGTGAGAGGACTATGGTGATTATACTTAGTTTTATATCTTCAATCAAAAGTTTGTTATTTTAAAATAGCACCGGAGTGTGTTATTACCTCTCTGGCAGAGTTTGAGGAAGAATCTACCAGAGTTTTGCTATGATTTTAGCCGGAGTAGTTAAGATCATATTGCTGTTCTCGGCCATCTGAGGAGTGAGGTAAACTTCAGATCAGGGGACAGCGGGCAGATGAATCTGCATAGAGGTATGTAGCAGTTTTTATTTTCTGACAATGGAATTGATGAGAAAATCCTGCCATACCGATATAATGTCATGTATGTATACTTTACACTTCAGTATTCTGGGAGAATGGTACTTCACTAGAATTACACTGTAAGAAAGACATAAAGCTGTTTAATAACTAGAGATTATGTTTAACGTTTTTGCTGGAATGTAAAATCGTTTTCATTTGCTGAGGTACTGAGTGAATAAATGTTTGGGCACCATTTTTCCACTCGGCAGTTGCTTAAATCTGTTTTTTCTGTCAGTTTCTGTTCTCCCTCACTGCTGTGTGTGTGGGGGAGGGGCGCTTTTACTATGCATCAAATATTTCAGTCAGCAACTCATTGTATTCCCTGCATGATCTGGTTCATCTCTACAGAGCTCAGGGGTCTTCAAAACTTATTTTGAGGGAGGTAATTTCTCTCAGCAGAGCTGTGAGAATTATAGTTTGACTGAAATAAAAACTTTTATTCTGTAATTTGTTTCCTGCTTTCAGAAATTGTTATCTTTGCTAATGGGATTAAACCTTTGCTAAAGTTGTGTTTAAAACGGTTGCTCCACCATGGAGTTTAAACCTTGTTCTTAATGTTTTACAGGGCGTTCCGTTTGAACCCCTTCATTCCATTGATATAAAGTTGTTATCTTGGAAAGTTCTATTTTTAATGGCTATTTCCTCGGCTCGAAGAGTCTCTGAGTTATCAGCCTTACATTGTGATTCTCCTTATTTGATTTTTCATTCGGATAAGGTAGTTCTGCGTACTAAACCTGGGTTCTTACCTAAGGTAGTTACTAACAGGAATATCAATCAAGAGATTGTTGTTCCTTCTTTATGCCCAAATCCTTCTTCGAAGAAGGAACGTCTACTGCACAACCTGGATGTAGTCCGTGCTCTAAAATTTTACTTACAGGCAACTAAGGAATTTCGACAAACGTCTTCTCTGTTTGTCGTTTACTCTGGGCAGAGGAGAGGTCAAAAAGCTTCTGCTACCTCTCTTTCTTTTTGGCTTCGTAGCACAATTCGTTTAGCTTATGAGACTGCTGGACAGCAGCCTCCTGAAAGGATTACAGCTCATTCCACTAGAGCTGTGGCTTCTACTTGGGCCTTTAAGAATGAGGCCTCTGTTGAATAGATTTGCAAGGCTGCAACTTGGTCTTCGCTTCATACTTTTTCCAAATTTTACAAATTTGACACTTTTGCTTCATCGGAGGCTATTTTTGGGAGAAAGGTTCTTCAGGCAGTGGTTCCTTCTGTATAAAGAGCCTGCCTATCCCTCCCGTCATCCGTGTACTTTTGCTTTGGTATTGGTATCCCAGAAGTAATGATGACCCGTGGACTGATCACACTTAACAGAAGAAAACATAATTTATGCTTACCTGATAAATTCCTTTCTTCTGTAGTGTGATCAGTCCACGGCCCGCCCTGTTTTAAGGCAGGTAAATATTTTTTAATTTATACTCCAGTCACCACTTCACCCTTGGCTTTTCCTTTCTCGTTGGTCCTTGGTCGAATGACTGGGAGTGACGTAGAGGGGAGGAGCTATATGCAGCTCTGCTGGGTGAATCCTCTTGCACTTCCTGTTGGGGAGGAGTTAATATCCCAGAAGTAATGATGACCCGTGGACTGATCACACTACAGAAGAAAGGAATTTATCAGGTAAGCATAAATTATGTTTTTTGTGTAGGTTATACACTTTTAGAGCTGCTCTGATAAACTTCTCTTAAAAAGCTCATGTAGTAGAGGGGAGCATATATATCTATATCATCACACCAGCTCAAGAAATGAAACCCAAATTAATCATCACATTGGGAAACCTGGGATAACTAAGAGTATATATGTATCCCAATGTGCACAGGGGACATCAGTAATTAGAATAAATATAAAAAGTAAGAAAAATATAGAAAAAGAAGACGCCAAATTAAAGGATGTCCTAGCCAGCACTTCCCATAAGAAAAATGTATAGTCTATAGAGAGCCTGCATGTATAGGGTGGTCTGAGTCCACACAGATCAATGACAAGTTAATGAATAGATTTGAAAAAATGACATACATTTTTATTAAATGCTAATCTATGAAAAACATACAAAATATAAAACTTAAATATATTTAAAAAAAAAAAAAAAAATACACCTATGACCATGGTAATAGGAAACCCCAATTAGAGTGGACGTCTATGAAGCTAGAGCATAAACTATAGGCAATATAACTAGAACAAAGTAATCCTATGCTAGTACAGTAAAAAAAATGCACTTCAGTCATATAAGAAATACATCATATTGCACATTAATTATGTCAGTGTATAACCGGTGTATGTATGTATATATATATGTGCATATATATGTGTATATATATATATATATATATATATATATATATATATATATATATATATATATATATATATATATATATATATATATATATATATATATATATATATATATATACACACACACACAGGGAGTGCAGAATTATTAGGCAAGTTGTATTTTTGAGGATTAATTTTATTATCGAACAACAACCATGTTCTCAATGAACCCAAAAAACTCATTAATATCAAAGCTGAATAGTTTTGGAAGTAGTTTTTAGTTTGTTTTTAGTTATAGCTATTTTAGGGGGATATCTGTGTGTGCAGGTGACTATTACTGTGCATAATTATTAGGCAACTTAACAAAAAACAAATATATACCAATTTCAATTATTTATTTTTACCAGTGAAACCAATATAACATCTTAGCATTCACAAATATACATTTCTGACATTCAAAAACAAAACAAATACAAATCAGTGACCAATATAGCCACCTTTCTTTGCAAGGACACTCAAAAGCCTGCCATCCATGGATTCTGTCAGTGTTTTGATCTGTTCACCATCAACATTGCGTGCAGCAGCAACCACAGCCTCCCAGACACTGTTCAGAGAGGTGTACTGTTTTCCCTCCTTGTAAATCTCACATTTGATGATGGACCACAGGTTCTCAATGGGGTTCAGATCAGGTGAACAAGGAGGCCATGTCATTAGATTTTCTTCTTTTATACCCTTTCTTGCCAGCCACGCTGTGGAGTACTTGGACGCGTGTGATGGAGCATTGTCCTGCATGAAAATCATGTTTTTCTTGAAGGATGCAGGCTTCTTCCTGTACCACTGCTTGAAGAAGGTGTCTTCCAGAAACTGGCAGTAGGACTGGGAGTTGAGCTTGACTCCATCCTCAACCCGAAAAGGCCCCACAAGCTCATCTTTGATGATACCAGCCCAAACCAGTACTCCACCTCCACCTTGCTGGCGTCTGAGTCTGACTGGAGCTCTCTGCCCTTTACCAATCCAGCCACAGGCCCATCCATCTGGCCCATCAAGATTCACTCTCATTTCATCAGTCCATAAAACCTTAGAAAAATCAGTCTTGAGATATTTCTTGGCCCAGTCTTGACGTTTCAGCTTGTGTGTCTTGTTCAGTGGTCGTCTTTCAGCCTTTCTTACCTTGGCCATGTCTCTGAGTATTGCACACCTTGTGCTTTTGGGCACTCCAGTGATGTTGCAGCTCTGAAATATGGCCAAACTGGTGGCAAGTGGCATCTTGGCAGCTGCACGCTTGACTTTTCTCAGTTCATGGGCAGTTATTTTGCGCCTTGGTTTTTCCACACGCTTCTTGCGACCCTGTTGACTATTTTGAATGAAACGCTTGATTGTTCGATGATCACGCTTCAGAAGCTTTGCAATTTTAAGAGTGCTGCATCCCTCTGCAAGATATCTCACTATTTTTTACTTTTCTGAGCCTGTCAAGTCCTTCTTTTGACCCATTTTGCCAAAGGAAAGGAAGTTGCCTAATAATTATGCACACCTGATATAGGGTGTTGATGTCATTAGACCACACCCCTTCTCATTACAGAGATGCACATCACCTAATATACTTAATTGGTAGTAGGCATTCGAGCCTATACAGCTTGGAGTAAGACAACATGAATAAAGAGGATGATGTGATCAAAATACTCATTTGCCTAATAATTCTGCACTCCCTGTGTATGTGTGTGTATGTGTATATGTGTGTGTATGTGTATATATATATATATATATATATATATATATGGTTCTTGCACCCAGACCTGTCTGGGGTTAACTGCTTGTGGCTCTGGGGACAGCACAGCTTCCTGTGAGTGCCAGTGGCACCCAGGGCTGGGCATGTTGCAGGGTCATAAGATGTGTACCCGGTCCGGTATGAGAGTGCAGTTCCCTTCCGTGTTTTGTGTATATATATATATATATATATATATACCCTGATGAAGCGCATGTGAGCATGCGGGAAACGCGTCAGATCCAACCCTGCACACTGTGACTGTGTATCTCACCTAACTGTTCATTAAAATAACCACTTTGGAACCAGAGTTTGCAGTACCTTGTTTTTCTTCTTCCTAATACTATATATATATATATATATATATATATATATATATATATATATATATATATATATATATATACACACATATATATAACATAATTTATGCTTACCTGATAAATTTATTTCTCTTGTAGTGTATCCAGTCCACGGATCATCCATTACTTATGGGATATATTCTCCTTCCCAACAGGAAGTTGCAAGAGTCCACCCACAGCAAAGCTGCTATATAGCTCCTCCCCTAACTGCCATTACCAGTCATTCGACCGAAAACATGCAGAGAAAGGAAAACCATAGGGTGCAGTGGTGACTGTAGTTTAATGGAAAAATTACCTGCCTTAAAGTGACAGGGCGGGCCGTGGACTGGATACACTACAAGAGAAATAAATTTATCAGGTAAGCATAAATTATGTTTTCTCTTGTTAAGTGTATCCAGTCCACGGATCATCCATTACTTATGGGATACCAATACCAAAGCTAAAGTACACGGATGATGGGAGGGACAAGGCAGGTACTTAAACGGAAGTTACCACTGCCAGTAAAAAACCCTTTCTCCCAAAAATAGCCTCCGAAGAAGCAAGGTATCAAATTTGTTAAATTTGAAAAAGTATGAAACGCAGACCAAGACTCCGTCTTGTAATCTGTTCAACAGAAGCCACATTTAAAAAAGGCCCAAGTGAAAACCACAGCTCTAGTAGAATGAGCTGTAATCCCTTCAGGAGGATGCTGTCCAGCAGTCTCATAAGCTAAATGAATTATGCTTTTTAACCAAAAAGACAGAGAGGTTGCTGAAGTCCTTTGACCTCTCCTCTCTCCAGAATAGACAACAAACAAGGTGAATGTTTGATGAAAATCTGTAGTAGCTTGTAAGTAAAACTTTAAAACACGAACCACGTCCAAATTGTGTAATAGACGTTCCTTCTTTGAAGAAGGATTAGGATACAAGAATGGAACAACAATCTCTTGAGTGATATTCTTGTTAGATACCACCTTAGGTAAAAACCCAGGTTGGTACACAGGACTACCTTATCCGTACGGAGAACCAGATAAGGAGAATCACATTGCAACGCAGATAACTCGGAGACTCTATGAGCCGAGGAAATAGCTACCAAAAAGGAACTTTCCAAGATAGAAGTTTGATATCTATGGAATGAAAAGGTTCAAATGGAACTCCTTGAAGAACCTTAAGAACCAGCTTTAAGCTCCATGGCGGAGCAACATTTTTAACCACAGGCTTGGTTCTAACCAAAGCCTGACCAAATGCCTGAACGTCTAGAATACCTGCCAGACGCTTGTGCAAAAGAATAGACAGAGTAGAAATCTGTCCTTTTAAAGAACTAGCTGACAACCCTTTTCTCAAAATCATCTTGGAGAAAAGATAATATCCTGGGAATCCAGACTTTACTCCATGAGTAACCCTTGGATTCATAACAATAAGATATTTACACCATATCTTATGTTAAATTTTCCTAGAGACAGGCTTTTATGCCTGTATTAAGGTATCAATTACTGACTCGGAGAAGCCATGCTTTGATAACATCAAGCGTTCTGTCTCCAGGCAGTCCATCTCAGATTAGTTATATTTAGATGGTTGAAAAGACCCTGAGGTAGAGGGTCCTGTCTCAGAAGCAGAGACCGTGGTGGAAAGGATGACATGTCCACCAGATCTGCATACCAGGTCCTGCGTGGCCACGCAGGCGCTGTCAAAAGCACCAAAGCACTCTCCTGCTTGATCTTGTGCAAACCCCTCCGGAGGGAATTCCCACTCCCCCGGATGAAAAGTCTGACGACTTAGAAAATCTGCCTCCCAGTTCTCAACACCTGGGATAGGGATAGCTTTTAGACAAGAGTGAGTCTCTGTCCAGTGAATTATTTTAAGACTTCTAACATTGCTAGGGAACTTCTGTTCCCCCTTGATGGTTGATGTAAGCCACAGTCGTGATATTGTCCGACTGAAATATGATGTACCTCAGAGTTGCTAACTGAGGCCAAGTCTGAAGAGCATGGAATATCGCTCCCAGTTCCAGAATATTCATTAGGAGGGTCTCCTCCTGAGTCCACTATCCCTGAGCCTTCAGGGAGTTCCAGACTGTATCCCAACCTAAAAGGCTGGCATCTGTTGTAACAATTGTCCCATCTGACCTGCGGAAGGTCATACCCTTGGACAGATGGACCCGAGATAGTCACCAGAGAAGAGAATCTCTGGTTTCTTGGTCCGGATTTAACAGGAGAACAAATCTGTGTAATCCCCGTTCCTCTGGCTGAGCATGCATAGTTGCAGTGGTCTGAAATGTAGGCGTGCAAACGGTACTATGTCCCTTGCCGCTACCATTAAGCCGATTACATTCATGTACTGAGCCACCAAAGGGCGCGGATGGAATGAAGAACACGGCAGAAATTTAGAAACTTTGACAACCTGGACTCCGTCAGGTAAATTTTAATTTCTACAAAATCTATCAGAATCCCTAGGAGGGAAACCCTTGATATTGGGGATAGAGAACTCTTTCCTTGTTCACTTTCCACCCATGCGATCTCAGAAATGCCAGTACTACGTCCGTATGAGACTTGGCAACTTGGATGTTTGACGCCTGTATCAGGATGTCGTCTAAATAAGGGGCCACTTCTATCCCCCGTGGCCTAAGGACCGCCAAAGTGACCCCAGAACCTCCATAAAGCTTCTAGGGGCTGTAGTTAACCCAAAGGAAAGAGCTACAAACTGGTAATGCCCGTCTAGAAAGGCAAACCTGAAAAACCGATGGTGATCTTTATGCATCGTAATGTGAGGATAAGCATCCTTCAAATCCATTGTAGTCCTCTATTGACTCTCCTGGATCATAGTTAAGATGGTACGAATAGTTTCCATCTTAAATGATAGAATTCTAAAGAATTTGTTTAAGATCTTTTAGATCCAAAATAGGTCTGAAGGTTTCCTTTCCTTGGGAACCACAAACCGATTTGAGGAAAACTGTGTCCCTGTTCCTCTATTGGAACTGAATGGGTCACGTACACAATGCAAGAATGTCTTTCTTTATCTGGTTTGCAGATAAATGTGAAAGGCAAAAACTCCCCTTTTTTGGGGGGGAAAGCTTTGAAATCCAGAAGATATCTCTGGGGTATAATTTCCAATGCCCAGGGATCCTGGGCATCTCTTGCCCACGCCTGGGCGAAGAATGAAGTCTGCCCCCTATAGGATCCGTTACCAGATAGGGGTCCGTTCCTCATGCTGTTTTAGAGGCAGCAGCAGGCTCCTTGACCTGCTTATCTTTGTTCCAGGTCCGGTTGTCTCCAGACCGCCTTGGACTGAGCAAAAGTTCCCTCTTATTTTGCCTTAGAGGAAGTTGATGCCACACTTGCCTTGAATTTTCGAAAGGCACGAAAATTAGGCCTTTTTTGTCCCTTGATTTGGACCTGTCCTGAGGAAGGGCATGATCTTTTCCTCCAGTGATATAAGTAATAATCTCCTTCAAACTAGGCCTGAATAGGGTCTGCCCCTTGAAGGGAAGTTAAGTAGCTTATTTATTAAAGTCACGACAGCTGACCATGATATAAGCCATAGCGCTCTGCGCGCCAGTATAGTAAAAAACAGAATTCTTAGCCGTTAGTCTAGTCAAAGGAACAAAGGCATCAGAAAACAAAGGAATTGGCTAGCTTAAGTGCTCTAAGCTTGTCAAATATATTCATCCAATGGAGCCTGTAAAGCCTCATCAAGAGACTCAAACCAGAACGCTGCAGCAGCAGTGACAGGAGCAATGCGTGCAAGGGGCTGCAGGATAAAACCTTGTTGAATAAACATTTTTTATCCATTGGATCTAAAAAAGCACAACAGTCCTCGCCAGAGGTAGTGGTACGCTTAGCTAGAGTAGAAACTCTTCTCTCCACCTTAGGAACTGTCTGCCATAAGTCCCGTGTGGTGGCAACTATTAGAAAACATTCTTCTAAAAAATAGGAGGGGAAGAGAACGGCACACCTGGTCTATCCCATTCCTTATGAAAAATTTTAGTAAACCTCTTTAGGTATTGGAAAAACATAAGTACACACCGGCACTGCATATTATTTATCCAGTCTACACAATTTCTCTGGCACTGCGATTGTACACATTCATTCAGAGCAGCTAAAGCCTCCCTGAGCAACAAGTGGAGGTTCTCAAGCATAAATTTTAAATGTAGAAATATCAGAATCGGGTTAAACCATCTTCCCTGAGTCACAAATATCACCCACAGACTAAGCATATTGTGAGGTAGTATCAGACATGGTTCTTAAAGCGTCTGTATGCTCTGTATCTACCCCCAGAGCTGTTTTGCTTTCCTTTAATTTCAGGTAGTCTGACTAATACTGCTGCCAGTGTATTATACACAACCTTTGCCATGTCTTGTAAAATAAACGCTATGGGCGCCATTGATATACTTGGCGCCATTTGAGCGTGAGTCCCTGGAGCGGGAGTCAAAGGGTCTGACACGTGGGGAGAGTTAGTCGGCATAACTTCCCCCTCGACAGAATCCTCTGGTAAAATAAACGCTATGGGTGCCCTTGATGTACTTGGCGCCATTTGAGCGTGAGTCCCTAAAGCGGGAGTCAAAGGGTCTGACACGTGGGAGTTAGTCAGCATAACTTCCCCCTCGACAGAATCCTCTGGTGATAATGTTTTTAAATACAAAAAATGATCTTTATTGTTTAACATGAAATCAGTACATCTGGTACACATTCTAAAATGGGGTTCCACCATGGCTTTAAACATAATAAACACAGAGCCTCCTCTATGTTAGACATGTTAGAACTAATAAAGAGACTAGTAAGCTTGGAAAACACTTTAAATCAAGTTAACAAGCAAATATAACAAACGTTACTGTGCCTTTAAGAGAAACACATTTTGTCAAAATTTGAAAAACAGTGAAAAAAGGCAGTAAATCAAACGAAATTTTTACAGTACATGTAATAAGTTAACAGAGCATTGCACCCACTTGCAAATGGATGATTAACCCCTTAATGCAAAAAACAGATAAAAAAAAAAAAAGACATTTTTTTTAAACAGACACAACAAAACTGCCACAGCTGAGCTGTGGATTACCTTCCCTATAACTGTTTCTATGCAAAATTTAAGCCAGCCATGTGGAAAAATTAGGCCCCAATAAGTTTTATCACCAAACATATGTTAAAAAACGATTAAACATGCCAGCAAACGTTTTAAAACACATTCTTATAAGAGTATGTATGTCTATTAATAAGCCTGATCCAGTCGCTATCACTGCATTTAAGGCTTTACTTACATTACTTCGGTATCAGCAGTATTTTCTTAGTCAATTCCATTCCTTAGAAAAATATATTACTGCACATACCTTAGCATATATCTCTATCAATCAGCCTGGTACCAGTCGCTTTCACTGCATTTAAAGGCTGTACTTACATTACTTCGGTATCAGCAGTATTTTCTTAGTCAATTCCATTCCTTAGAAAAATATTTTACTGCACATACCTTATTTGCAGGAAAACCTGCACGCCATTCCCCCTCTGAAGTACCTTACTCCTCAGAATGTGTGAGAACAGCAACTGGATCTTAGTTACGTCTGCTAAGATCATAGAAAAAACGCAGGCAGATTCTTCGTCCAAATACTGCCTGAGATAAACAGCACACTCCGGTGCCATTTAAAAATAACAAACTTTTGATTGAAGAAATAAACTAAGTATAAAAAACCACAGACTCTCACGACCTCCTATCTATGTTGAGACTTGCAAGAGAATGACTGGTAATGGCAGTTAGGGGAGGAGCTATATAGCAGCTTTGCTGTGGGTGGACTCTTGCAACTTCCTGTTGGGAAGGAGAATATATCCCATAAGTAATGTATGATCCGTGGACTGGATACACTTAACAAGAGAAATATATATATATATATATATATATATATATATATATATATATATATATATATATATATATATATATATATATATATATATATATATATATATATATATATACACACACATACACGTGTATGTATATATACACATACACACATACACGTGTATGTATATATACACACACACACAATGTATATATTGGATATAAAAAATGTCGGGTTTCTGTGATGTAAAAAAAAATGAGACAAAGATATAAATAATTTCAGAACTTTTTCCACCTTTAATGTGACCTATAAACTGTACAGCTCAATTGAAAAACAAACTGAAATATTTTAGGTAAAGGGAAATATAAATAAATATAATATGGTTGCATAAGTGTGAACACCCTTTTATAACTGGGGATGTAGTTGTGTTCAGAATTAAGCAATCCCATTCAAAATCATGTTAAATAGGAGTCGGTACACACCTGTCATTTAAAGTGCCTCTGATTAACCCCAAATAAAGTTCAGCTGTTCTAGTAGGTTTTTCCTGACATTTTTTTAGTCGCATCCTACAGCAAAAGCCATGGTCCACAGAGAGCTTCTAAAGCATCAGAGGGATCTCATTGTTAAAAGGTATCAGTCAGGAGAAGGGTACAAAAGAATTTCCAAGGCATTAGATATACGATGGAACACAGTGAAGACAGTCATCAAGTGAAGAAAATATGGTGCAACAGTGACATTACCAAGAACTGGATGACCCTTCAAAATGGATGAAAAGACGAGAAGAAAACTGGTCTGGGAGGCTGCCAAGAGGCCTACAGCAACATTAAAGGAGCTGAAGGAATATCTGGCAAGTACTGGCTGTGTGGTACATGTGACAACAATCGCCCGTATTCTTCATTTGTCTGGGCTATGGGGTAGA